>NC_056725.1:544149324-544472657 GCF_019279795.1 Protopterus annectens | reverse complement strand
GGGGTGAGATGGAAAAGAAAGCATATGTAGAGAAAGTAAAAGAAGGCAAAAGTGGAGTAGCAGAAAAGAGGGCAGAAGAAAATGAATACCGGAAGTACTTGGTGAGGATTCAAAGTAAAGAAGACAAAGAAACATACAATTATGAAGTGTGAAACAATTTAATAGGTCCTTTGGGAGTAAAAGCAAATGAGGTAAAAGCACTTACTCATTAACAAAGATACATTTTGTGGACACATACTTGAGACTTTTTTTCAATGGAAATTTTTCTTGGAGAAATGAAAAAAGAAAGACTGTAACCAATGAAATCTTTATGTGATAAAACCATTTAACAGGAAAATAAACAAAAAATAAGATTTGTATACAACTTCAAGCAGAGGTAGAGAGAGATACTTTAAAAGGACATTTGAAAGCTTTATGTAAACTGGACACTGCAAAAGTTTATGACAAAAGAGGTTTACAAACTGGTGGCTAGGATTTTAAGATTGTGTTAAAATCAGAAAGACAAAAAAAGTATATATCTGCCAAGCATGATAAATGTGAAGGGGAATAGGGATGTTGCAAAATACTGGGGACAACTCAAAACATGTTATTTGTGGAAAAAAAGGCCATTTGATAAGTAACTGTAACAAAAGAAAATATTACATTTGTGGGGAAATAAGATATGATGCAAAAACTGTGAAATTAAACTTATAAATGTAACAAAACTGGACATTTATGGATGGATTGCAAAAATGAAAATAAGAGTAAGGAAAAAGAAAGAGAAGAAATGTTGGTAGTAGTAGAAACAGAAGAAAAATTAGATGAGAAAAATTATAATAAAGAGGACGTAGATGAAGGTTCTAAAATAAGTGATGAAGATAAACTGGGAGGTAATAAAAGGAAAAACAACTCTACTTGTAAAAGGGTAAAGACAGAAAACAAAAATTTAAAGGGATAAGTACAAAAGAAAAAATAAAGAAAACACATGAAAAAGAATTTATACAGCTAAAGATTGGGCTTGGTGTAATGGTTAAGGTGTTTGACTCAGACACAAGCTACTGTATTTGATTCTCACCTTTGGGAAGGAAATTGACTAGGCGTAGAATGGCCTATTAAGAAAGCTAGCCTAGTAATTAGCTATGAACTTATGAAACCATGAATCTCAGGAAAAGGGAAAAATGAAAATTTTAGTGTGTTTTCTGTAAATGCGAACAGTATAAAAAATATAGTAAAAATATGAATTTTGGAGTGGTGTAACACATGCGATATAGATCTGATTATATTACAAGACACAAGGATTTTAAACAAATGAAGAAAGATTACAAAGAAGCTATGGGGAGGAAAGAATCTGAATTTGGGAAATGAGAGAATCTGGAATAGCCATATTCTGTAGAAATACAGTAAAGATAGATGTAACTTTAGCAAAAATTGGAAGATTAAACACTGAAGATTTAAAATGGAAAGAACAAGTATAAAGAATAACATTATATGCTTATACTAACTGTAAAGAAAGGGAAAGTTTATTTCATCAGACTTTAGACTGCAGTGATAAATATGAATATCATAACAGCAGAGTAATTGTGATTTAAGCGGCAAACATAAAAAGAAAGGAAAAGATGTATGAAAAATGTTAGAAGTTATAAGATGTAGTAAGTTAAAACTTTGGGACAAAAATTCATCAACTTACTTTTTGTGGAAAATAAAAAAAATGGTAACATAGAAAAAGATAGAAAAGTATGGTACAAGAATGTAATGATAAAACATTACTATGTAAAAACCATGGGAGAAACTAAAATATGAAAAAATTAAAATTATAACAATAAGAAGAAATTGGTGTAGTCAGAAAGTAGAATGTTAAGATTGTGTGTGTAGACTGGTAATAAATTGCCAGAAAAAAGAAATATGCCTTATAAAAAGAAAAGTGACAGAATATGTTTACATTGTTAAGACGAAAAAACTACAGAACTTGTTTTTGAAATGTTAACAGAATAAAAAAGTTATGGGGAAAACTATGTAAAGATTTTTTTGAAGAAATAAAAGTGGATAAAATAAGCATGGATATGACTAAATATAGGGGTTACCTTCATTTCATTGACAGCTCATTTCACTGACAAGCAAATCAGCAAGACCAATTCACCGAAAGTTAATTTCACTGAAACTCATTTCACTAAAATTCATTTTGTCTACAGTTATATATGGTTTGTTCTCCACTGTAGTGTGATCCTGGAGTTAGAATATATAGTAAGGGGGGGGGGGGTTGTGGGGGGCACAGCCCCCCACATATTATAAACATTTAAAACTATACAGATGAATACTTTCAAGTGCTTCACCCCCCCACACCCCCTTACTATATATTCTAACTCCAGGACTGCACTACAGTGAGGAACAGGCCATATATAACTGTCGACAAAATGAGTTTCGGTGAAATGAACTTTCAGTGAATTGGTCTTGCTGATTTGCTTGTCAGTGAATGAACTATCAATGAAATGAAGGTAACCCCTAAATATAGATATTATAAGATCAGAAGTAAAGAATACATCAGAAAACAGATAAAAAGTTATGTTATATGGAATGAAAGAATAAATGAAATTATGTTTAATGGTAAATGGATTTTAGCAACAATATTAAGTAATACCAGATAGTGGCTAAGGAAGAGGAGTGGACGTCTAACAAGGATGAAAATTTAGCATGACTGTAAAGGAAATTATGAATATGTGAAAACGGATCTACTTCAGTAGACCGAACTCTTACTTACCTGACTCCCACTTGGCCGAGACGAAACCACCAACTTCAAAAGAACACTTGGATCATCGACTTTTCACACGAGGTAAGTAACCGCTTCACCATCCTGTTGAACTTTGCCCCTTACCCCCGTGGCAGTGCAATCTCAGAGTTGGTATATTTAGTCGGGGGGTGTGGGTTTAGTTTTGTTTCATTTTGCTTTTTCGGGATGGCCAAGCGGTTAACTAACCTCGCGTAAAAAGTCGGTGTTCAAGGTATCGGTCTTCTGAAGTTGGTGGTTTTATCTCAGTCAAGTGGGAGTCGGTAAGTGAAACATTGGTCTAGAAATAGAGCTGCGTAAACAGATTTGTATATTTATATATATGTAATATTTGTAAATATGTAAGTCTTGTGTAAATAAGAGTAACTTTAGTATGTAAATAAAGGATCCCTACTCTTTTTGATAGGTGCTCTGGATCTTTAACATCCACCTGAGCTACCACCAACTCAAGCAGATGGGGCTTCTGTTTACAGTCTCACCTGAAGGATGACACACTTAGGAGTGCAGCACCTCCCTTTTATGCTGCACTGTAGTGTGAGCAATTGATCTACCTGGTGTGGGAATAGAACCCAAAGCCTTTTACAACAAAGGCAATTGACATGTTGTGCCACTGACAAGTACACACACATTTTCTAATTAGATTGCATTCATATGACAGCAGAGCAACTATTCGAGTATAAAAGATACTTGCACATTGGTAGATGCTGAACACTGATCATTTGAAAAGATGCGTCATCAAATTCATTAGGCAGATAATAGACCACGTGATTATTTCTTAGAAATTCAAAGAAATGGAGATGAAGGAAGGAATTAGGTATGGCAGAAAATGTTAGTATTACAGTTAAAGAGGTGGGGTGTAAAGCAAGTTAGAGATGGGGAGACATAACTGGTATGGTAATCAAGAAAAGAAAAATCATTTTTAGATGATATTAATTTGTACTTGATAAATCTAAAAAAAGACATTTCAGTACTGTGGAACATTTTGAGACAGATTCACATCTTTTGGGATATAAAATAAATGAAGATAAACCCAACTCCATAGCAGTAAAAAAGAAGTTATGTACTTACCATAATGTTCCATGTTTGTAGTCCATCTCGACTATATTCTTGCTGAATGGGTTCGGAGCCGATATTCTGCTCCGACTCGGCCTATAGTAAAGCTCGAGAGCTTTTTACTGGCTCGAGGCTAGCCCCTATCCCATGGTGCCTCACGGCAATTCCTCAGATCTAGTTTGCAAGAAAGTAATAAATAATTATCAGATAATAATAATAAGAAAGAATCTGTAAAAATACAGGAAGGGATTAGAAACATAATCCATTCCAGATGGACAATAAAGAGCAAAGTCAGGCAGCCCCAAAAAGAGGTCCACTAGATCCCCCAGAAACGGGAAGGGGGTTGGAGGGAGGGACACAATAATATAGGTGAGATGGACTACAAACATGGAACGTTATGGTAAGTACATAACGTCTTTATGTTATGTAGTCCTATCTCGCCGTAAATCTTGTTGGGATGGGACAGCGTCCCTAGCACCTTTATCCCGGGCGGCTCAAGCGAAGAGACTCTTCAGCACAGTGGACCCAAAAGATGACCTGTCCTGGGAGGCCAAATCCAATTTGTAATGAGTGACAAACGTATGTGGTCTTGCCCAAGTAGCTGCTGCACAAATAGTATCAATTGGTAGCCTAGATCTAAAGGCGTATGAAGTAGCTACAGCCCTAGTAGAGTGACCTTTAGCTTTTAATGGTAATTGTCTACCAGCTTGTTGATAAGCAAAAGATATACAATCCGAAAGCCATTTTGAAAGAGTAATTTTTAAAACAGGTAAGCCTTTCCTTTTGTCAGAAAAGGAAACAAAAAGTTGATCAGATTTCCTGAATTCTTTGGTCCTGTGTATATAGAATTTGAGTATCCTGTGGACATCTAGTTGAAGTTTATACTCTGATTTATTAGAGTGGTTTGGAAAAAACACAGGTAGCTCAATGATAGTATTCAGGTTGTGTTCTGAGCATACCTTAGGGAGAAAGGAAGGGTTTGTCCTAAGAGAGACTCTATCCTTGTGAAAGATAATGTAAGGAGATCGAATAGTTAGGGACTGAAGTTCCGAGACTCTCCTAGCCGATGTTATAGCTACCAAGAACAGGGTTTTCCATGATAACAATTTTAAGTCTGACGACGAGGATGATTCAGAGGGTGCAGACATCAAAGATGAGAGGACTAAATTTAAGTCCCAGGGTTCTAAAGGTTGTTTTATTGGGGGCCTAAGAAGAAGAACTCCTTTTAAGAAGGTTTTACAGAGGGAGTGTTGCATGACTGGATTTCCCATGAAACCAAAATGGAAATTGGAAATGGCAGCTAACGGAACTTTAACTGTAGCGGCTACCACTCCTTCATGAAAAATTGTTGTTAGTATAAAATGGATTCTAAAGGAGCTGTATATGGATCTAAGCAACAGTTTGTAGCCCAAAGGGGAAACCTTTTCCATTTGCTAGAATATAGTTTCTGAGAGGAAGGTTTATGGGATGAAATTAGGATGTGCTTGACCGTTGGGGATAAGGGAATGCACCTGGCTATAAGTGGAATTGGAGCAGCCATGCTGTCAATTTGAGGATGTGGATGGAGGGGTGGAACTGTCCCGATTGATGAATCAGGAGATCTGGAGAGGGATCCAGAATCCATGGCTCCCCCATAAGGTAGGGCCACAGGAAAGGAAACCAAACTTGTCGAGGCCAGTAAGGAGCAATGAGGATCAAGGAAATCCTCAACTGTCTTGCTTTCTGTATTACTTTGGGTATGAGTGGAAAGGGAAGAAAGGCATAGAGAAGTCCCAGGGGCCAATCATGAACTAGAGCATCCCTCATGAACTAGAGCATCCCTGGGTGACATCCCCGGATGGGAATGAGGGCAAAGTAGCTGCTGCATTTGGTATTCAGGTGAGTGGCAAATAGATTGCAGCAAGCCTGGCCCCATTTGTGAAAGATCTCTTTCGCAACCATTGGATTCAGGGACCACTTGTGAGGCATCAGAATTGCTCGGCTGAGTTTGTCCGCTATTACGCTGGATTTCCCGGGGATATGCACTGCTATCAGGAAGCGTTGAGTATCCATCGCCCATTTCCAAACTCTTAAGACCTCTCTGCAAAGCAGGTAAGACTTGGTTCCCCCTTGATTCTTTATGTACCACATGACAGACATGTTGTCTGACTGAATTGCAATCGTTCCGGTGGGAAGGGAGCTGTGAAGTGCTTGCAACGCATATAGCTCCGCTCTCATCTCTAGAACATTGATGTGCAAGTGGTTCTTGTGGTTTTGCCAAGTACCTTGGACTGTCTTTCCCAGATAATGCCCCCCCCCCCTTATCTGGGAAGCGTCCGTGGTCAAAACTGCTTTCTCTTGGGGAGGAACCAGTGGACGACCTATGACAAGTTGTTTCATGTGTAACCACCATGTCAGATCCCTTCTGCATGCGTTTGTTATTAATATCTGGTGAGACAATGGAAGGTCTTGCATCGACCATTGTGCAAACAGCATCCATTGGAGAATCCTCATATGTAGGCGAGCAAGAGGAACTAATAAGATGGCGGAATCCATAATCCCTAGGACTTGAAGGAGTACTCTGGCCTGGACTCTGTTTGTTTAATAAGGATCTGATCTCACTGCGTAGATTCCACTCTTTCCTGTGTTAGCTTTACTGACATGGTGGTTGTGTCTTTGTCTGAGCCTAGATATATAATATGCTGCGCGGGAGATAAGACTGACTTTTGCAAGTTGACAGTGATGCCTAGGCTGGCGCACAACGATAAAGTCTCGTCCCTGGTCCTTATGAGTTGATGCTTGGTGGTAACAGTGAGGAGTCAGTCGTCTAGGTACGGAAACATCTGGAATCCTTGATGTCTCAGGTGAGCCGTTACCACTGCCATGCATTTGGTAAACACCCTGGGGGCTGTAGTGAGGCCAAAGGGCAATGTTCTAAAATGAAAATGGCTGGCTCCCAGCCGGAAGCGCAAGTGTCTCCTGGAGCGCCTGTCCATTTTGTAGTATGCATCCTGGAGATCGATTGAGCACATCCAGTTGTCTTTCCTGATAAAGGGAAATACTGACTGCAGAGTGACCATTTGGAACTTTGATTTTCTTACATGCTTGTTGAGCCTGCTGAGATCTAGAACCTGTCAGGAACCTGGGTGGCAACTCCCAGATATGCTCAGAGTTAGTGCAAAATGACAAAAAATCCAATGAACCCACAGACATTGCCAACATCCTGGCAGACAGGTTCAATGCAAATTCCCCCCCCATCCCCCCCAAAAGAGCAAATCTCCATCCCAACAGAATGTAGCCTCCCAGACATCACAGATGAACAGGTGAGAGCTGCCCTCTCCAAAGCAAAAAACACAGCATCAATGGGACCAGACGGTGTCCCGGGCTGCGTCTTACACGAGCTACAAGAAGAACTTAACCCTCACATAAAGTCACTGTTCAAACTTGGCCTTACTACAGGATATGTACCCAAAGAATGGTGTACAGCAACGGTGGTCCCACTCCACAAGGGAGGTGCCACAACAGACCCCGGAAACTATCGCCCTATAAGCCTGACTAGCCTGGTCTGCAAAGCTATGGAGCGTATCATCAATTCAAACAATGACATCGGGAACCTTCAGACACTGGATCCTACCCAATTCGGTTTTGTTAAAGGCAGATCTTGCCTCTTGAACCTGGTCGACTTCTTTGAAACAGTTACCAGGGCCATAGACGAAGGGAAGGTAGTCCACACAGCCTACCTGGACCTCGCAAAAGCCTTCTACACAATACCCCACTCAGGCATCATAAATAAGCTCACCAGCTTAAATATCAACCCCTATGTCACAAGATGGGTTGCAAACTGGCTCAGGGATAGAACCCACACGGTCAGAATTGCAGGTGCCTTGTCAGACTCTAAACCAGTCGCAAGTGGCGTCCCACAAGGTTCAGTCCTGGGACCTCTCTTGTTCGGTATTTATTTCTCTGAGGTACAGGCAACACGGGAGGACTATGGCTGACCAAGTTCGCAGATGACTGCAAACTGGGTGCCATAACAGACTCTCCAGCTGACACAAGCATCCTCCAAAAGGGTCTCACAGAGACAGATAACTGGTGCCAGAGCCATGGCCTAAAGCTAAATGTCAAAAAATGCATAGTCATCCCCTTTGGGAAAAACAAAGCGCCCACAGATTACCACATAGGAGGTAATCCATTAAGTACGGAGGAAGTAATTAGGGATTTGGGGACCCAAGTAGATAGTAATCTCTCCTTTGACAATCACGTTGCCAAAGTGGTTAGAAAGACCTTCTATATAGCCCACCTTATCACGAAAGGCTTCACATCTAGATCAAGAGAGGTCATTGTGTCACTCCATCACTCATTAGGCCCATAGTTGAATACAATGCCCCATTTGGGATGTACATTACCCGACACCTGCAGCAACAGGAAAGACCCCAAAAGTACCTCACCAAGAGGATTAAGGGACTCAAACAGATGCCCTATGCAGTTAGCCTAAAGAAACTCCAGCTCTACTCAGTTGCTTACCGCCTACTCAGAGGTGATCTGTGCCTGACATATAAAGCCATGTCCAACCCAGAATTAATGGACATGCTCCACCTCAGGAAATCCAAATCCCTTAGAGCTACACGCTCCAGAGACTTAAACCTCAGCACAGAAATAAATACGACATTCTGGAGGGACAGATTCATATCCCAGAGACTCCCTTCACTCTGGAACAAAATCCCAGTTCAAGTTAGGCAGAGCCCCTCACTGACCCTCTTCAAGAGAAATCTTGACGAGTGGATGGGAGATCGTAAGTTTTCCCCCTGGGATCTCTTCTGGGTTCCTGCTAGACAGAGGCATAATAAACTAATCGTAAAATGGCTATCTTCTGTGACCTACTATTCAAAGGTACAGTCTACAAATCTAAAAGGGTGGCGAAAGCCAAACACACTCTGGCTAGGCTTATAAATGCCCTAGGGCAGATAGCCTAGTATCAACCTATGAACCTATAGAATTGATCTCCAGTCCCCTGTCTTTTTTGGAACTAAAAAGAATCAAGAGTAATTTCTGGATCCTACTTGCTCTGTGGGGACTTCCTGGATGACTCTTTTTTGTAGTAACGAGATGACCTCTGATGTTGCACGGTCTAGTTGGATGGGTGGTACGTCTGGAAGAGACCGGTTTGTTGCGGTTTCAGAAATAAAGGAAATCAGGTAACCTCTGGATATTACTGTGTACCCAACGATCTTGGGTGATAGTTAGCCAGGCACTTGGGTACAGTGATATACGCCCCCCGACTGCCTCCAGAGATGGACAGTCGGGCAACCCCTCAGGGTCGATTGAAGGGACGATCAGAGAAAGTTTCTCTGTCTCCCTGATGTTGCGGACCTCCTCTGCCACGAGGGTGGCGTCTTCCATTATATCCTCCCCCTCTGTCCCTGGGGAAGGATTGACCTTGTGCCGGAGGAAAACCTTTTTGGGATTTGCGGAACCACATTTTCCCTCCTGTATAAATCCTTAGGATAGGGTCTGGACGGGAAAGAGAAATGGACTCCCAACGGCAGATAAGGTTTTTCCTTCCTGCTCGCACCTAGTCAAAGTCTCTTTCACTTGGGATCCAAAAAGAGAAAAACCATCAAAGGGAACGTTAGTGAAGGAAGACTTGAAGGATTCCGTAAAATTACAAATATACATCCACGAATGTCTCCTGAGAGCTATTCCTGCTGTGGCTGCCCTGCTCGCTCCATCTGCCGCATATGAGATCAGCTGCATGGAGGAGTTAGCTATGGAAGTAAGGGTGAAGAGCTGTGCGGAAACCTTGTCCATGGAACCCAGAGCTACTGAACCCTGTTGGGTATCTCCTAACTCTTTCTGGAGATCTCTTTGAAGACGAGTGAAATGAGTCAGGTAATTCAGCGATCTTAGTGTAAATGCCACTGAAGAAAAAGTACGCTTCCCGTACCTATCCATCGTCCTGGACACCCTGTTAGGAGGATGGATATTAGAAGACGTCTCAGATAATTCTTTCTTGGTGGCCGCTGCTACCACCATAGTATCAACTGGAACTCCCTTGCTAAGGAAAGACTTGTCCTCAGGTGCTGTCATAAATTTGTTTGGCCTCCTCTGGACGGCTTCCACTGAATCTGGAGGTGTCCATGCTTTCCGCGAAATGACCCCCAAACGATGGTCATAAGGTGGTGTCACCCAAGAGGTGGAAGTTCGGGAGCCAAAGGCCTCAAGATACACTGATTCATCCTCAGTAGGGTTAGAGGTCTTCCAATCACCCCTCTATCTAAGGATTTCTAGGATGTCAGAGAAGGAGACATCCTCAGAGGGAGATCTGGGGGACCCTTCTGATTCCTCTAAATCAGTGTCTGACGTGACAGACTCAGGGGAGTCGACATGTTTCTTCTTACATAACCTCTTCCGAGGGAGCTCTCCAGTGGGATAATCTGGGGAGGTCTCGGAAGAGGGGGCACCTCCAATGGGGGCTACTTGTGCCTCTGGTTATCTACACTGTGGGGGTAGCAGTGGGGAATAGGTTGCTGCCTGCTGCTGGTGGGACACAGGTTCCAAAGGAATGGCTTTGGCAGAGGATAAAGCCTTCTCTATAGCTTCGAAAGCCTTTACTCCCGCTCCAAAGAAGACCTCCACTCCAAGGGGGCGGATGGTAGACTCCTAGCAAGAAGGGAACGGTTCCGAAGCAGAAGTGGGAGCCGAGATGAGTCGAGCCGGGCTCCGAGAGGGAGAGTTGGTTCCGAAGAGAACCCAGCGTGACTGTCCCCCTAGGAGTCGACATGAGAGGATCGACTCCCAGAACCCTCGGTTCCAGACTGAGCCATCGAGGATAAGAGTAATTGGCTCCGAGGAAACAGGCTGAATCCCTGGAGCCAAAGGGTCGAAGACCGAGGAACCTGACGTAATAGGCTCAGAGACAGAAGTAGTCGAAGGAGGAACAGTGATCGGTACGGGGGACGGCTCAGAGACCTTTGGGTCTGGAGGGGTCAATTTTCTAGCCAGAGCTGGATCTGAAAGCAACCTCTTCACCACCCTCTCAATGTCCTCATTTGATAGGGTTCTGGAGGATCTGGCGGAGACTGAAGGAGACCTTCTCTCCAAAATAGGAGATCTCAAAATAAGAGATACAGTCTCGATGTTAGGCAAAACATTCGGTACCGAAGACTTCTCGGAATCGATGGAATAGACTACACCAAAAATGAAGCAGAGTTGGAACCGGAACTCCTTGGTTCCGATGCTTTAGACTTTTTGGTCAGCTTTGAAGTTGGGGCCAATGATTTTCTCTTTGAAGATTTTGGAGCTGCCTGACCAAGTTCCAGCTGTTCCTGGAAGGAACTGGTCATAAGACCCCTGTAAATGAGCTTTCTTTCCCTTTCGTTTAACACTCTTGTACTAAAAGCGTGACAGAATGTTCAAGGTTCCTGTACATGGGCTTCGCCCAGACAATATACGCAACTGGTGTGGCCTGTCTGTAAGAGACATTTTCTGCGCACACCTGTCACATTTTATGAAGCCCAAAGGGCAATGATCCTTGTGATCCTTATCTTTAGACATAGTTAAAGGCTAAAAAATAAAGTGTAAGGAAGAAGAAAGGGTTTTTTTTTTTTTTTTTTAATAACAGTCACACACGCACAGGGAGGAAAGGGGGTTGAAAACTTTCAAAAAACAGACGTACAATACAGAAGAAACTATTAAGATATATATATGACAGAAAAGGACTAAATAAGTAAAAAATTGTTCTACTTAGCCAACGAGCCAGTAAGACACAACCTCGAAGCTTTCGCGGCAAACGAGACCTGGGGAATTGCCATGAGGCACCATGGGATAGGGGCTAGCCTTGAGCCAGTAAAAAGCTCTCGAGCTTTAGTATAGGCCGAGTCGGAGCCGAATATCGGCTCCGAACCCATCCAGCAAGAATTACGGCTTGATACGACTACATAACATCTATGTACCAAAACATGAACTGGTTCAGTAATACCCATATTTATGGGGACACAATAACAACATACAAGTGCATGGATCAAAAAATATTCTGTTATGACAGTTAAGGATATGTGGGAAGAGACTACACAAAAGATAATACAAAAACTGATAAAGTGGAAGCTCTTGATTATGGATATGGATAATAAGATACAAGGAATATGAACGCTTTTAGTCCCTTTATTTTTATATACAGGTCAGACATATTTTATCAACCAGAGGGCATATGGACAACAACAGAGTTGAA
Source organism: Protopterus annectens (assembly GCF_019279795.1). Lineage (NCBI taxonomy): Eukaryota > Metazoa > Chordata > Ceratodontiformes > Protopteridae > Protopterus > Protopterus annectens. The sequence goes on along the minus strand of NC_056725.1, from coordinate 544,460,637 downwards.
GGAGTTTATCTGGGAGGGGAAGAGCGCAAAAGATAAGTTGGGTAAGTTGATCTTCCCCAAAGAGCAAGGTGGTTTAGGATTACCTAATTTGACTGGATACTTTATAGCTACACAATTAGGGCTCATATACATAACACAAGAAGGTTATAAATCAAGGTGGACATAGGTGATGATAAAATGGGGGTGGGGGATGTGAAATGCTGAGAGAGTAGGATTTTGGATAAAAGTGCTTAAGGAGAACAATCACCACCATACACAATATTATATTCATACAGCAAGAACTAAGCCAGCATGGGAATGAAGAAAGGAGATTTTGCCAATAGGGATTACTGCAAGTAGGAGTATAGAAAATAGGCAAGAGAGGGTTGGAATTTATTGGAGAAAATTAGCAAAGGAAGCAAAGACACTGGCAGCAAATAACTAGAGAGAACGTTAATAGAGTGGGATGAGACCAAGCAGACATTTGGAGTGCGAGTTAAAGACTGCCTTCCCTACCAGGGACAGATGTGTTATCAATGTCCAAAGAATGAGAATTCAATATCGAACACAATTCGCTTTTCTGTGAGATATGGCAATCTCAGTCTTCCTATATGCAAGTAGTAGCAGTAGGCCCTTCAGAGTCAGTTGCATAGCTCTAAACTCCAAAAACTGTGGAGACCCCTTCTCCACAATGGTTCCTGCACATTATGGAAGCCCAAATGAGCCTCTCAACCTGCAAGTGAAGTTTCTGCCACAAAGATCTGAAGTAGGCTTGCATGCAAAAAAAATCTTGTGTGGTACAGGGCACTAAGCTCCCCACTCCCAAATACATCAAAAGTGAAGCAAATTTTAGTTGTGGAGGTTTGATTTTCAATTTACTGTTTAGTTATCGTACTTCAGTGTCTCAAACACTTGCACTGAACTTAACTCATGGAGCTGCATATGGTATTCATCATGGGGTACCATTGCTACTGCAGCTGATGTGTGACCCAGCATTTGAGGCAAAGATGGGTAGAACCATTCATGGAGTCTAGAAGTATGAAAACTTTGACTAAAAAGAAAACATGTCTTGTTCATTATAAGATGCGTACTATAGGATTAAGAACCCAAGCTATTCCCCATGAATATGAACATCTGGGAAGGACTCAAAAGGGACCTTTGAAATTCTAAATTTGCTGAGAGTGGAACAACAGAAGTAGAGAGTGCAGAAGAGACACCAGAGTCTAAACACACAGCATAGCTAGGAGGCAGTCATCCATGACAAAGACATATCTTGGTTCTTTGCAGCCTGTGATACACTGCAACAACAGCCAAGCATTTAGTGAACTCCCTTGAGGAGCTGAGGTGAGGATAAAGACACTGGATCTGATAATGACTAAATCCTACCTGGAAAGATGTTTATTTAAATATGGGAGAACATAAAACAAAAAATGGAGCAAGCAGACCGGTTTCGGCTGTCTAATCCAGCCTTCTTCAGTGCATTAAACCCACAAAGCATACAAGCACATATTTATAGTATAGCCCCAACCTGAGGTTACTTGAGGTAAATTACCCCAATTCATTAAAAGTATTCATTCAATCCTGGAGAGAACAAGGCACCTAATTTAATTATCCATTTTTCTCCATATTATTTAATAGCTGATGCCATCATGATTTATTATTTCTGTTGCCCTGTATTCTATCAATAACTGTGAATCTGAACGTGGCTTTTGGGTGTTTCTCTGTATGTTTGTATAAAGCATTTGTTGTTTTGTTTTAATTCTGATGTCACCTGGATGTTCTGATATCCTGAATTTGACACATCTGGATGTCTGTCCCACATAGAAAGCTGAACAGATACAAGAAGCCATATAAATGACCCATTCAGACTGACAATTAGCAAAAAAATTTATACTGAACACTTATCCAGTGTTTTTACTAGAAAATTATTTGGTCTTCAGCATGCTTTTACAGTGGGTGCAATGTCCGCATGGAAAGCAGCCCTTCAAGAGCCCACCTTTTAATGCTATTTGTGTAAGGCTGTTATCAAATTTATTCCCTTGGTTATAGTGATTCATGAATGAACCAATGTTCTTGCCCCTCCTGAAAGAAAAGTGGCATGTATCATCCACAAGCGCACTAAGCTTAGTATCAGCCAGTAAGATATTCCAATGTCTGAGGACACTGTTAATAAGGACATCTGTGTTCCTGCCATATGTTTTCAGCAAGAACAAGTATACTCATCCTACCAGACATTTTACGTTATATGCTAAAAAGTACTATGACTGTAGAACCACTGGTGTTGTTTATTTTTGTTTTTGCCAACAATGTCCAGCGTTTTACGTAGGTAAAACCAATAGGATGTTTAAAGAGAGAATTTTAGAGCATATCAGGGATATTAATAATAACAAACAGTCGAATGCACTGGCTAATCATGTTATGAATACCAATCAGTCCCACTCCTTTAAATTCTTCGTCATACAACACATACAGAGGAATAGTAGAGGAGGGGACATAGAAAATCTTACTGAAGGACATGAACAGAGGTGGATACTTAAATTAAATGCTGAAAGATACCCTGGTCTGAATGGTACTACTACTTTAGTCCCCTTCCTGAAGGCAAGGCGCCTTAAGCATTAAATTGTCATTATTTATTTATTATTTTTCATAATATTTCAGATGGTTCACCCTTTCCATAAGTTTAAATATTTTTATCTCATTTTTATGTATATAATGATGCTTTTAATGTCATATTTATTATGTTGATTTTATGATGGTCAGTCCTGCAACTTTACTTGCATTTAAGCTATTCACTGTTAGATATTTTAAGTAGCTATTAGCTAGCTGATTAGTTAATTGATTTAACTTGTACATATTTAAGCAGAGTATTTCTTTTCAGTTTGTCTGATGAAGCAACATGAAGTTGTGAAAGTGCTTACTATTCCTTTTTGTTTTTGTCGTTCTCAATAAATGTATATAGTGTGTTATCAAGGTGCATCTGTTTACTTTATTTTTATTTAGTTTTTTTGCACCTTGCTTTACCTGTAGCCGTTTCTCCTTTTGTACTTCCTGCCATAGGTGGTTACTAATCTGATTTGGGAGTTATTAATTGGGGTTTTATCCCTGTATTGAAGTAGACTTTCTCTATTCTGGTTGGTGGCCCAACATTTGCCTTGAGCGATGTCCCCTTTCTTATAGCCTCTATCATTAAATCTCTTCACCAAATCTGACTCATATGCATGGTAAGTGTCAGCATCCAAATAAATCCGCTTCAGACGTAAAAATTGTGACTTTGGAATGTTTCTACATATATGAGGAGGATGAAAGCTGGTGGCATGAAGCAAGGAGTTATACTGGGTGTATTTACGATAGACCTCGGATGTCAATGTGTGATCGACTCTAGGGAGTTGAAGCCATTCTGAGGGCAGCTGCAGAAAAAAAGGGTGTCTGGCCTGAGTGCCTCTGTCCAGAAACTTCACTTTCTAGAAGGCCAAAGGATATCAACAGACCTTCTGGCCACTGATGCCACCACATCAGTGTTCTCAATGCTGGAGACTACTTTAACATCCACCCATAGATGACTACCCAAGAGGACCATAAGGTAGACTGAAGTGCCTCTTGCAACATATCCTGTGGGATGAAACAAGGGGGGTGATTCACTCCTCTCTGCTTCACAATTTCTAGGAATCCACTAAGCTTGGGATATTCAGGGGGATGCTGGAAAATCAACAATCTCATCATCCACATTAGATGCAAAAGCCAAAGCAGGGGAGTCAATATTCTTCCTTTTACAAAATGCTTTCCCTCAGCACTTTCATAAGAGAGAGGAAAAGGATGATGGAATACACATGCCTGGCTACTGGAAGTCATGGAGAGAGGAGCCAAAAGACCTTGTGTCTATCTGTCCTGCAGTGTGACAGATGGAAGGACTAAGTGCTCTATCAAAGACAGCATCATGAAAGTACTTAGTGATCACACTAAGGTGGAAAAAAATATGTTGGGAGAAACCATTTCAGTGCAGATTGCTGGTCTGGCATTGAGCTTGATGTTGAAGGCTGGCTCAATACCATCAACCCCAGCAGGGTGCATTAAGGAAATGGATACATAAGAAACAAAAGTTACATACTTAAAATAACTCTAGATCTAGGTTGTCTTGTTTCGTCCATTTCAACAACTAAGTTATCAGATCTGACTGTATTCAACCTCGGTGCTTTTCAAGAGCTTGGATCCAGGAGGCTGACTCCTCCCCTAGTCATATTTCCCTCGAGTCTCCAGATTACTGAAGAATGAGTTTCACTGCTTACAGTTAGAAATCTCTACTTGGAAACATAAAACAGGCTCATCTGACCACACTATCTGATAAAGAGGACATAAGTGACAACAGCAAGAAAAACTGTCCAAAAGACAAGGTCCCTAGTCAGGTCTGAATGTAAGAAAATAAATCTGTTGTTGGTGGGTCTTGATGAAGACAAAGCATTTGACAGAGTAAGCTGGGAGTTAATGAGCAGGGCAATGGAAGCATTTGCATTCCTTGATAAAATATGTAAGGTTGATTATGAGAATATATGAGGGATCAGAGGCAAAAATTAAAGTGGGTGGATTCCTCTCTGATAATTTGAACAGAGGAACGAGGCAGAGGTGTCCTCTCTCCCTTTTGTTATTTGCACTACATTTAGAACCACTGGCACAGAAAAATAACAGAGTCAGAAATTCAAGGATATAATTGGTATGGTAGTCAAGAAAAGCAGGCTCCATTTACAGATATTATTTTATACTTGAAAGCAGGAAAGGATATTTCAATGTTGCAGAACAATTTTGAAGCAGTTTCAAATATTTTTGGGATACAAAAATGAATGAAGCTGAAACAAAGGTAATAGCTGTAAATGATGTACCCACACACACACACTGGTTCAGTAATATACATACTTATGGGGACATAATAAAATGAAATACTTAGGAGTATGGATTAAAAAGGATTCTAATGTGGCAGCCAAGGATATGTGGTAAGAGACTAAAGATAATACAAAAACTAAGAAACTGGAAGCTCTGTTATATGGATATGGATAGCATGATACAAGCAGTTAAAATGTTTTAGTCAGTTTAGTTTTATCAACCAGAGAAGTTGTGGATAGCAATTAAGAGCTGAAGGATTTTATCTGGGAGAGAAGATGGCAAGAATCAAGTGGGATAAGCTGATTCTTCCAAATGAACAAGCAGTTTGGGATTACCCAATATGAAGAGGTGTTTCAGAGCTGCACAGTTAAGTCTCCAATACCCAAGCAGAAGACTATAATTCAAAGTGGAAAGGAATGATGATGAAACGGGAGGAGGGGAGTTCAAGAAATAAGGAGGAACTGGGATTTTGAACGCAGATCCTTAAGACAAATAACAATAAGCATGCAGAACATTATATTCATGAAATAGCAGAAAGTATTCCAAGAGCTAAGCCAACATGGGATTGCAGAAAAAAGATTCTCCCAAAAGGGATGACTGCAATTAGGGATACAGACAAGAGGGGCTGGAATTTATTGAGGAAAACTGGTAAAAGAAACAATGTATTGGGGGCAAATAATTAGAGAGGGAAAGGTAACAGAATGGGAAGAGACCAAAAATTTACTTGGACTGCTGGATGGAGATAGCCTTCCCTATCAAGGACTGATATCAGAATATAGGTAAACAAAAAGAAATAGGAGGATCCTAAGTGAAAGTCCAGCACTGGTAGAGTTTTAAGTAGAATCTAGAAAATAAGCTACTGTTAAAAAAGAATAATTAGTAGAGCATACAAAACATTGCATGGTAACTGTAAGAATCAATCAAAGGAGGTTAGAATGGATTGGGAAGACAGACTGGATAAGCGATTCACAAAGAAACAATGGGGATATAAGTAGGTCTCTCAAATATACAACAATGTCTAGAAAATTTAGGATCTTTGCTTAGAAGTGTTTACACAGGTATTTTTGTAACCCAAGTAGATTCCAAAGATTTTCTTTCCTCAGGTAGACAGCAACTGCAATGACTTGGCAGACTTTAAACATTCCATGCAGACTGCTCTGTCAGAGACACTGGGTGAGCAAACTGGTATAACTAAGAAAATGATTTTTTTGAGCTACGATAATGAATTGGAATTGCCTATACTATTAAGGCCTTGTTGAGTCTAATTATGGTGGCTGCTAAAAAATCAATTACTACAAAATGAAAATCAAAGTCTAAACCAACTCTACTAGAAGTAGTGAATACAGTAACAGAAATAAAACAACCGAGACTGAAATCTTTAGAAAAGGGAGGAGCAAATTGCATAGGAAAAATGGGAATTGTGGGAAGAACAATACATGCAGAAGAGGAACAAGGTTTAAAAGAAGACAGGACTTTAATGATCTGACTGACTGACAGTGACTGGATAGATTATAAGTGATGTTAAGAAGTTATGTACTCACCATAACGTTCCATGTGAGTTGCTCATCTCACTTTCATTCTTAACTGAGTTCGGAGCCGATCCCTCGGCTCCGGTATGGCCACATGCAAAGCTCGAGGTCAAGTTCCTATCCCATGATGCACTGTGAATTACCTCAGATCTTGTTTGCTGCGTATACAATAACCATATAAAATTGTTATTCCCCTATAGAAGGAAAGAAGAATTTGAGCAACCAGGATGAAACCAACATCTAGGTCAACTATCAGCCAGGAGGGGATAGGAGAGAGGGACGTAAGAATGAAGGCGAGATGAACAACTCACAGGGAAAGTTAGGGGGGTACATAACTTCTTAATGTGAAGTTGTTCAATCTCGCCGTTCATTCATAACTAATGGGTAGCGCTGATGGGTAGCGTCCCAAGCACCCTCAATCTCGGGTGTCTCAGGGGAGTGCACTTCTCAGGACCGTAGACCCAAAGGAGGCTCTATCCCTGGAGGCCTTATCAACTTTATGAGTGATAAAGGTATGAGGTTTGACCAAGTGGCTGCTGCACAAATGTTATCGAGGGGAAATTTGGCTGAAAACGCAGAGGATGTAGAAACTGCTCTGGTTGAGTGAGCTTTAATCTTTTGTTGCAAGGGATATTAGCAGCTGAATAGGCAAAGGTGATACAATCGCATAACCATTTAGACAAAGTTGTTTTAGCCACTGGTCTACCTTTCCTGGATTCGGAGAACGAAACAAACAGCTGGTCTGATTTCCTGAAATCTTTTGTTCTATCCAAATAAAATCTGAGCTGTCTGTGAATATCAAGCTGGTGCAGCATATACTCTAACTTGGAATGACTAGGGAAGAAAACTGGTAACTCAATAACTTGGTTAATATTGGTTTCTGAACAAACTCTAGACAAAAATGAAGGATTTGTCCTAAGTGATACTCTGTCAACATGAAAAATCAAATGAAGAGGGTTGATAGATAAAGCCTGAAGCTCTGACACTCTGCATCAGAAGTAATAGTTAGCAGAAAAATGGTTTTCCACGACAAATATTTGAGGTCAAAAGACGATGCTGGTTCAAACTGAGGGAGAATCATACATGAAAGCATAAAATTTAGATTCCATGGAGAATAGGGAGTTTTCACAGGTGTTCTCATATGAAATGTTCCCTTGAGAAAAGCTTTGGATAACTTGTGGGACATATTTAAACCATCAACCCCAAGATGAAAATTAGAAACAGCAGCCAACTGAACCCGAACTGTTGCTGCTGCCGCTCCTTTGTTAAAAATCATAGTCAAGAATTCTAGCATGGATGTCATGGGGGCTTGGTAAGGATCAATATTATTTTTAGAGGCTCATATGGAAAAGCTCTTCCACTTACTAAGATATCATTTTCTAGTGGAGGGCTTATGAGAAGATAAAAGGATCTGTTTTGTCGCATTGGAAAAGTTATGAAGCCTGGCCATGAGGGGAACTGGAGCAGCCAAGCTGTCAGTTTCAATGACTGCAGAGAGGGATGAAGGTCCCCCGACGGGTATGTCAGGAGGTCTGAAACTGGGTTCCATATCCAGGGATCCTCCAACAGATGAGGTTGAAAGAATAGGAACCAAATCTGCCGAGGCCAATGAGGGGCTATAAGAATGATAGTCCTTCCCAGGGATTTTTCTTTCTGTATGAGTGTATCCCTTGAGGCTTCTCTCGGAGGGGGAATCAGGGCAAAGTAGCTTCTGCATTTTGTGTTGATGTGACTGACAAAAAGGTCGCAGCACGGCCGGTCCCATTTGGGGAAAATCCTGTCCGCAATCTCTTTCTTGAGGGACCACTCGTGTGGCAACAAGATTGCCCTGCTTAATTTGTCTGCTATCACGTTGGATCTCCCCTGGGATGTGCGTTGCCAACAGAAAGCGCTGGGAGAAAACAGCCCACTGTCAAACTCTGAGGGCTTCAAGGCAAAGGAGGTAAGATCCCGTTCCCCCTTGTTTGTTCAAATACCAGACTACTGACATATTGTCTGTCTGAATCGCAATCGTTCCCAGAGGAAGAGAGTCCTGGAAGTACTGTAATGCCAAAAGTGCTGCTCTCATCTCCAGGACATTGATATGCAAATGTGACTCCTGATCGGCCCATGTGCCTTGGGCAGACTTTCCCTGAAAATGCCCCCCTCTACCCTATCAGGGAAGCCTCCATGGTCACAATGGCCACTGGAGGGGGTAGAACAAAGTGGTGTCCTATGGTGACATGAAGAGACGTCAACCACCACTGAAGGTCTTTCTTGCAAGAGCTTGTAATCAATATTGTGTGGTCCATGGGTAGTTCCTGGTAAGACCACTGAGTGAACAACAGCCATTGAAGAATCCGCATATGCATTCTTGCTAATGGTATGGCTAGGATTGCTGCTGCCATCATACCCAATACTTTCAGAACTTCCGAAGCTGGTGCTCTGTCTTTTGATACCAATGTGCTGACATGCTGATGAAGAAAGACTCTTTCCATTGGTAGCCTTAGAGTGGTAGTTGAGGTGTCTAGCTATGCCCCGATAAAAACGATATGCTGCGATGGCGACAAGGTAGACTTTTCTGAGTTGACTGTAATGCCTAGATGAATACAGACTGACAGTGTGTGCTCCCTTGCCTGAATCAGTTGGAACCTGGTGGAGGCGGTAAGGAGCCAATCGTCTAGGTATGGAAACACCTGGAATCCTAGACACCTCAGGTGAGCCGTGACCACTGCCATGCATTTGGTGAACACTCTGGGGGCTTTAGTGAGAGCAAAGGGCAGGGCTCGAAACTGATAATGATTGGCTCCCAGCCGGAAACGCAGGTGATCTCTGGATGGCCTGGCCATCTTTATGTGGTAGTAGGCATCCTTGAGATCTACTGAGCACATCCAATTGCCTGTTGCTAAAAAGGAAAGTATAGACTGAAGCGTGACCACCCGGAACTTCTCTTTCTTTACATATTGGTTGAATATGCTGAGGTCTAAAATGGGTCTCCAGTCCAGTTTTCTTTGGAACCAAAAAGAATCTTGAATAGGTTCCGGATCCTGCTTGGTCTGCCAGGACTGGCTGGATGACTCTTTTTTCTAGCAACTTTCAAACCTCTATAGTTGCCTGTTCCCTGCAATTGGGTAGAACGTCCGGGATTCTCCTTATGGTTGATCGGGGTGTGGTGAATGGTATGAAGTACCCTCTGGAAATGATACTTTGTACCCAGCTGTCTTTTGTTATTTTTAGCCAGGTGTCAGGGTACAAAGATAAGCGACCGCCAACTGCCTCCAGAGCAGGACAGTCGGGCCTCCTTTCAGGAGCACTAGGGTTGCCCAGAGAAGTGATCTCTGTCACCCTGGTGTTGTGGATCCCCTCTGCTGCGAGAGCGGCATCTTCCATTATTACCCCCCTCTTCTGCCCCTGGAGGGGGGTTCACCACGTGTGTCCTGAAAGGCTCCTTGGGCTTTCCGGAACCACATTTTCTCTCCCCTTTGACCTATGGGAAAAGGCAGGGTAGGGGTGGAAAAACAGACTCTGATGGTAGACAGTCTTTCCCTCCTGTTCACACCTGGTCAAGGTTTCCTTCACTTTAGGCGCAAAAAGAGATGAGCCATCAAAGGGAGTGTTCACGAAGGATGACCTGAAAGGCTCCGCGAAGGAACACAAGCGCATCCAGGAATGTCTTCTAAGAGTGACTCCTGTACCCGCTGCCCTACTCGGTGCATCAGCTGCATAGGATACGAGACGCATGGATGAGTTGGACAACAGAATTTAGGGTGAAAAGCTGGGCAGCAACTTTATCAGAGGCTCCTGCAGCTACTGTACCCTGAAGAGTATCTCCCATCTCCTTAAGGAGATCTCTTTGCAACCTGGCAAAATGGGTTAAGTAGTTCAGTGAACGAAAAGCAAAAGTCGCTGAACTGCACATGTGTTTCCCATATCTTTCCATAATCCTAGACTCTCCAAGAAGGAAAGACGAGGAAGTCTTAGACATTTCCCTTTTAGTGGCTGCCGCCACCACCATAGCATCAACAGGAACTCCTTTGGCTAAGAATGTTTTGTCTAGTGGGGCTGATATAAATTTGGTAGGCTTCCTAGGGACAGGCTCTGTACAGTCTGGTGACTCCCACTCCCTTTGAGAAACCAGCTGCATGAGCTCATCGAAGGGCAGAGACACCCAAGAGGTGGGGGAGACCCGAAAAGGGTTTTTGAACTGCCAGTCACCCCTCTGCCTAAGGATCTCAAGTATCTCAGCAAAAGAGATATCCTCAGAGGGGGATCGTGGGGACCCTTCTGACTCATGCAAGTCAGTATCAGATGTTAAAGACTCTTGTGGGGAGTCCAAGCGTCTCCTCTTGCACAATCTCTTCCTAAGAGCCTCTTCAGTGGGGGCTTCTGGAGAGGTCTTGGAAGAGCAGGGGTCACCCTGTTGGGCTACCTGGGGCTCTGGGTCTCTACGCTTAGCCTGGATCATGGAAGCAGAAGTAGACACAGGCGCTTTAGGGGCTGAGGAAGCAAGGCCCGAAGTCGAGGATGTCTTGGGAGACAAAACTCTCCTCATGGCATCGAAGGTACCACTGCTCCGATGGGAAGTCGTCAACGGATCCGAGGAAACAGTCAAACACTCCCACACTGAGGCAGTGGGCTCCGAGCCGGAGATAGGAACCGAGCTTATCTGAGCCGAAGACCCGAAAGGAACAGTCAGCACCAAGTCGGTTCGACTATCCTCTCCGGATCCAACTGGAGAGCACTGGCTCCTAGAATCCCCGGTCGGTGCTGAGGATGTCTGAGTGGATGGAGCAGAGGACACTGGAACAGGCTTCGACCCCAAAGGCTCCACGATAAACAGGTCTGATTCGTCAGGCTCTGAAGGACTAGTATGGCTCGGAGGAGGAGTAGTGGTCTTCGGCTCTGAAGAAGCTTGGGTCGGAGCCGACAACAATTTAGCAAGGCCTGGTGCCTGTAGAAGCTTCTGCACCAATCGATCCATATCCAAATCTGAAAGGCTGACAGATGACCTAGATGAATGAACAGATGGTGCCGACTGAAGTAATGGTGACTGAGGAACTTCGGATACCAGCTCCAAGGCTGTGGGCAGGCTCTGAAAAGAAAGGACAGTCAGCTCCGAAACCTGTGGAGCCGATGTCGCAGACTCATCAGATATTTTTGACTTTTTTGAATGTTTGGAGTCCTTAGATTCAACAGATATCTTGGAGGACTTAGAAGATTTGCTTGCAACATCCTGGTGATTCAATGCCTCTTGAAAAGCGTGTGCTATCAAACCCATGTCCATTAATTTCCTTCTTCTCTCCAGCAAAACCCTGGATGAAAAGGAATGGCAGATAGAACAAGATTCTTGTAAGTGGACAGCCCCTAAACAATATACACAGGTAATATGCCCATCAGTCACTGACATTTTTTATTTACAGTCCGGACATTTTTTAAAACCAGATTTGGGATGTTTGTCCTTATCTGCCATGCTACTATCATAAACACACACAAGATCAAAAAATTAGTATGAAAATAATAGGTTCTAACACACACACACACACACACACACACACACACACACACACACACACACACACACACACACAGACAAGCCTGAGATAAAAGTATCCAAAAACTCTTATAATAATAAAAATCACTAAAAGGCAATTAAATTCCAACTAGAACTATAACTACTATAGAAAAATCTATGAGAAAGTTAACTAGGCCAAAACAATGAGGCCAAATATTTAAAGCGTAAATATATAAACACACGGGAAGGGAACTGCAAGGACGCTATAAGAGCTAACTAACTACCTATGTCAAAAAACTACCAATGCTATGTAATAAAGCTACGAAATAGAAATTTTTAAAGTTTACTGGCCCGAGCTTTCACTGGAACCTCCGATCAGATGCCGCGGGAAACTAGATCTGAGGTAATTCACAGTGCATCATGGGATAAGGACTTGGCCTCGAGCTTTGCATGTGGCCATACCGGAGCTGAGGGATCGGCTCCGAATCCATCAGTTAAGAATGAACAGCGAGATTGAACAACTTCACAAATGTTTGCAACTACAATAATGTCAATATGGCTTGTGATGTACACTATTTGCAACTAAAATTATGTCAATATGGTTTGTTTTCATTTATATAAATGTATGACCGCCTATGTCATATGTGATAATTTAATAAACGTTTCTTTTTTTTTTTTTATAAACAAGTGACCCCTGGTCTGGTCCAACCATGTGGCTGGGCTCAGCGAATGACAATTTAGGACAGGGAATGGAGGGAGGGGATGCTGAAATGGAAGAAACAAGACAACACAGATCTAGTGTTATCATGAGTACATAACTTTCACATCCAATATTCTTTTTTGTCCGATTCAACAACCGGGAAATATTCCCAAGCTACCCAAAAAACTGGGTGGTACCAAGGAAGGATATTCTTGAAAATGGAAGAGCCAAAGGATTTGAGATTTGGATTGTACATTCAACTTGTAATATGACAAAACTATACGAACAGTAGGCCAAGTAGCTGCAAGACAAATTTCATCAAAAGGAACCCAACATGTAAAGATAATGGAGGTAGTCACTGCTCTGGTAGAATAAGCCTTTGGATTGCCATGTAAGGCCAGTCCCTTTTTTTTGATATAAATGAAGTTAATAAAGTCAGAAAGCCATCTGGACAGTGTTATTTCAGAAACTCCTTGACACAACTTAGCTTTTGAAAAGGAAAAAAAAAGAGCTGATCAGACTTTCTGATATCCTCTGACCTGTGCAAATACAACCGGAGTTAATAATGAATGTTAAGCAAATGCAGGGTATATTCTCCTTTGTAAGAAAACTTTGAGAAAACACTGGGAAACTGACAGTTTGATTAAGGTTTACTTAAAAGACCACCTTTTGGAGAAAGTAGAGATTTGTAATCAAAGCTACTCTGTACTTATAGAAAAATAGATTTGGAGGTTTACAAAAGGCTTGCAACTACAAAATCCTCTTTGCAGATATGATAGTCACCAAGAAGAGTTTCTTCCAAGAAAGAAATTTTAGATCCACAGCAGAAGCAGTCTTGAATGTAGTTTCTGTCAAAGCCTGAAACATGACAGTAGGATCCTAAGCTGGAGTCAGATCCTTGACTGGGGGTATTAAAAGGAAGGTTCCTTTCAAAAATGCCTTGGAAATCTTGAGAGAAGTAATAGAAGTCCAATTCTGCACCACAAAAAAAGGAAATGGCTGATGACGGTACTTTAATAGTTGAAAAACTGGAGCTTTTGTGAAATAGTTCTGCCAAAAAGTCTAAAATTGATGGAAGAGGAGCTGAGAAAAAGGGTCTAAACATCTCAAGGAAGCCCATATGGTAAGTATTTTCCGATTACTAAGATAAACTTTTCTGGTACTTCATTTTCATGAGAAGGATAACATCTGAATAACTGAGGCAGACAGCCTGGCATCCCTGGTCTTCATTAAAACTGGAGAAACCATGTGGTTAATTTCAGTATTTTCAGGTCCTCATGACGCTGACCATACAGGTGATACAGAAGGTCTGGAAGAAGGTCCAACACCCAAGGCAAATGTATTAGATAAGGCCAGAGAAACAGGAACCCAATCTGGCAGGGCTAAAAGGGAGCAATGAGGACAATTTGGGCTTTGCACCCCCTAGCTTTCTGAAGAAAACGTCATTAGAGGAAAGGGCACAAAGGCTTAAAGGAGGTCCACACCTTGTGGACTGATCAGGGCAAAGTAACGGCTGCGCTTGTTTAGGTACAAAACAGATCACAGCAAAGTTGGCCTTAATGAACACCCCTTGGGCATGTGCTGAGGCCAAAGGGCAGAGAAGTGAACGGAAAACAATTGGCTCCCAGGTCGAAATGGGGTAATCTCCTGGTCTGTTTTGCAATCTTGACAAGACAGCATGCATCTTAAGGATCGAGGGAGCACATCCAGTCGCCCTTCCTCAGAAGAGGTAGAATGGACTGCACTGTAACCATCCAGAATTTTGTTTGTTTTATGAACTGATTCAGGTGGCTTAGATCCAACTTTGAAAAGACTCCAGATCTTGCCGGATGACTCTGTTTTCTAGCAGCTTTCTTACTTCTGATGCTTCAAATTCCATCTGATGAGGTCGTACATTAGGAATTTTCTGAGAAGGGGGGAAAAGAGAATAATGTAATCTGTCATAATTATCCTGTGCACCCAAGAATCTCGAGTGATGGCCTGCCAGGCTTAAGGGTGTAGTGATAAGCACCCCTGACTGCCTACTGAGTGCAGCAGTTGAGCAACTGTTCAAAAATGTTGGTAGGGTTTCTTCATGAAAGGACTGCAAAATCTCTGATTTTGCAGTCTGCCTCTACAATGATGTTCATTAGTTACAAGATTTTGCAGTCTGCCTCTACAATGATGTTCATTAGTTAATTCGCACATGCCCTTCCGTCCACAGAAATGTCCTGGTCAAAACCCTGTCATTTTCAATACCAAAACTTTTATACTCCTTTCTGGTTTCGGGAGAAGGCCCTTTGTGGACTGGAAAAGCGCATTCAGACTGCAAACAGGAACCTGCCTTCCTGCCTGCTCCTGGTAAGCATTTGCCTCCATTTAGGTCCAAAAAGAGTCAGACTATCAAAAGGGACATTAAATGAATGATGCCTTGAAGACTTTCCCAAAGTTGCATAGAACATCCAGATGCGCCAATAAAGAGCAGTGCTGGTGCATGCTGCCCTGGCTGTACCATCAGCTGCATTGAAAACATATGGAAATACACATTAGTCATGTACTAGAACAAAGACAACTAGGACTCCACTGACTTTTGGATGTCCACAAGTAGATTACCCAAGGGGGATTTTGTCAGCTTCTTTGTCAAATCCCATTGAAAATGGGTCATTTGAGTTAGGCAGCTCATCTATCTGAGTGCAAAAGTTGCTGAAGCACTAGTCTATTTCTCAAATATGTCCAAAGCCCTATATTCACCATTAGTGGGATGAGCAGATGAGCCTCTATTCTGAGTGCTCTCTCCTTGAGGCTGCCACACCAACCACAGCATCTACTGGGGGAGCCATGCTCCAGTGGATCCTAGTCCTGGGGGCAATGAAAATCTGATGTGGTTATCGTGGAAGTGGTCTCACCACATCGGGATCCTTCCATGCCCACTGAGAAACAAGGTCAATTAGGATATCAGGAGGCAGAACCACCCAGGAGGTAGAAGAGCTAGCCTAAAACACCCTGAGGAACACCAACTCCTCATGAGAGACAGTTATGGAGGATTAACCTCCTCTCTGCGTCATGAACCAGTGGTCTATGGCTCAATGTTTGCAGATGAATGCAAGCTGGGCACTGTCTTAAATTCCCCTAGTGATGTGAACATCCTCCAAGAGGGTCTTCCCTAAACTAATGACTGGTGCCAGAAGCATTGCCTCAAACTGAATGCCATGAAATGCATCATTATCCCCTTTGGGGAAAATCGCATCCCCACTAATTATCACATTAATTAACAACATACTAAGCACGCAATCAGTCGTGAAGGACTTGGGCACCCAGGTTGAGAACAACAAACAGACTAGAATCCTTCCTCTTAAGGTCACTGCTCCACCAATATTACCAAGTAAACTGAAAAAAACAAAGAGGTGTGTCCACCACCCGAATAAAACTTTAATATAATAAAATAACAATGTGAGCACTTTCGGGCTAAGCCCTTCTTCAGACAGCAATAACAACAGTACTTATTTCATCATGGTCTTTATATAAATTCAAAAAGCTGTTATATAAAGACCATGATGAAATAAGTACTGTTATTATTATTGCTGTCTGAAGAAGGGCTTAGCCCGAAAGCGCTCACATTGTTATTTTATTTTATTAAAGTTTAATAAGGCCTGGTGGACACAGCTCTTTGTTTTCAGGTTGATAGCAACTTGACCTTTGACCAACATGCTGCCTCCGTTGTACGGAAGGCTTTCTACATGTCCCACCTCATAACTAAGAGTATTTCATCCAGAAACAAGGAGGTCATAACATCCCTGTACTCCTCCCTTATCAGACGCATTATTGAGTACTATGCCACCTTCGGCATGTACCTTGCCAAGGACATGCAGCAGCTGGAGAGACCACAGAGGTTCCTGACCAGGAAAATCCAGGGTCTCAAACAACTATCCTATACAGATAGGCTAAAAGCCTTGTCCCTCTACTCAGCCTCATATGGACTGCTCAGAGGTGACCTGCATCTGGCATACAAGACCATCTCAGACCCAGCCTTGATGGAGTTGCTGCATATCCGTAAGTCAAACTCCACTTGCACAACCCACACGCAAGGCCTCAACTTGGTCTGTGACATTAATAGAACTTGCTGGCAGGATAGATTTGTGTCCCAAAGACTCCCCCCATCTGTGGAACAGACTCCATCTCCATGTCAAGCAGAGTACCTCTCTAGCCCTCTTAGAGAAGAACCTGGACAACTGGATGGGAACTGGAAAATATACCCCTGGGATCCCACCTGTCTCCCTGTTGGATAGAAGAAAGAGGTGTGACTCTGTGGGAACATGGGTGAAATTCTTGACTAGGCTTATAAGGGCCTCCAGGCCAATAGCCTAGTGTCATCCTATGAACCTATGAACTCCCAAATCTCTCCAAATGAGATGTCTTTTACAGGGGATCACAGAGAACTTTCTCCCTCACAAAATCTGTGTTTATAATGACGGACTCCAGTGAATAGTCCAAATAGGTCTTCTTGCAAGCCTGTTTCCTTGGACCCCCACTCGCCATGAAGGCTTCCAGAGAAGGCTTGGAATCAGATAGGGAATTCACATTGTTTGAATCCCAGAGTTTGAAGTAGGCAGACTGTCCCTGTCAATCAGGATGAGTGGATGCTGAAACAGATTCCACAGGAGGCTGGGATGGATCTGAGTGTGGTAGAGATGCCTCCTCTCTCAACATGGAGAGAACCCTCTTGAAAGCTACAGATGAAATTGAGACCAAGGTAGCACTTACCCGATATGCAAAGAAAGACAGTGGTGAGCACTGGGTGCTGACCTGACCTGGCTCTGAGGCCAACAACTGTGATCAGCAGTTCTGCACAGAGGGGAAGACAATGATCTGAAAACTTTGGAGTGAAATCCCAGACCCTGAGTCTTGGCTCTGGCACTTCAGTTCAGACACTCATCCTGATCAGACATTAACGGATTCAAGACAGTGAGGGAACTGTTGTAGTTAAAAACCTGTCAGCTCCAATGCGGGTGCTCTACCTGGTAGACTCTGATCTGATCTATGAGCTTCTGATCTGACAGCTGGACTAGAACAAGAGAAACCACTGGCAGAGTAAAATGAGCTATACACAAAGCTCCTGAAGGGGTTGAAACCCAGCTGAATCTGTGTCCAAAGAAACTTCTTTGTCATCCTGTCAATGTCAGCTTTGGTATCGGAAAGACTCTTCAATGAATAGAAAGACCCAAAAGAGAATGCTACTGAAGACAGCCAAGAAGATTTCTTCTCTTGCAGAAAAGGGGGAGGATATACAGACATGGGAGAGAAAAGTTCAAAAAGGGGAAAGTATAGACACACACCAAATATTACAGCAAGAATAACTAATGTCACTTACCATTAGATGAAAGTCAGAGCTCTTAATTTACACGCCCTGATGGATCAAGCGGCAAGCGAGATCTGAGGTAATTTGGGGACAGAGGAAATTATGGGTAGGCGAAGGAGTAACAGCCCTGGATCCAAGATCTTGAAAATCAGAGACAACCTAAATGATGAATCTTATGAAAAAGACAATATCGGATCCAACAATAAAGCTAAAGGGTCAAGATAGGGACTGGCACTTATCCCTGGATCTTACTACCCTGGCTGAAAGAATCAGCACCAGCAAAGTACCTTTAAGAACTCCAAGACTGAGACAGCAATTACTGGAGTAGCCACTGATGCCAAGTTATGCAATGCTGCAACTGGCTAATCATAAACCAATTAAGAATGAATACAATGGTATTCTCTTAGACCTAGACAGTGAAGCCAGGCAGTAAAGTTTTGGAGTTCATGGCTGAAACAAAAATACAGTAAAGGAACCTTTATCCCAAACAAAATGGACTGGGTAAGGGGCTGTGCAGACTCTCACCTTAACACTTATTAGGGCCAGTGCCAAACTGTAATAATGTACATCAAGAATGACAAAGGGGGCATCTCTCAGTGTAGAAAGTTTTGAGACCATTATCTGAGACATTTTCTATCTGCATCAGTATCAGATAAGTTAATCAGACTCAGACTTTGGCATCTTTTCTTTAACTCCCTCTCCTAACCATGCAGTACCTTCAAGGCTGTTCTGGCTGTCTTTTTGCTCACCCATTCCTAAATTCCCTCCACCCCTTATTGAATACCCTAGACATGACACTTCACTGGGTGGGTCACCCTGACTCCTTAGGAACTCAATCCCAGTGGTATTAATTGTACTCTATCAAAGGATCCAATAGGGAGTAGCAAGTAGAGTCTAGAAGCCATTACACTAGAGGTGCCACTCAATTACCCTACCTGTCTAGGTCACTAGTGCAGTGATATCATGATGTCATCATCATCACACCTTTCTGTTAAACCTAAGATATCCTGTGAAACTCCTAAGGTCCAACAGAGATTACCCAGGTACTGATGTTTTAACCACTTACCCCCACAATGTGATCAAAAGTTTGATGGACGAGAGACTTCCAAAGATAGCTACACACTGAGTAATAACTTATTTCTAACTCTCCCAGTTTGAAAACAGAAACTCAGCAGAGAAGGTCAATTGGGTTTATGGGCAGATTTCAGTAACTGGCTAGTAAGGGCACTCCCTTCATGCCAAGCACAAAGAAATGCAGAAAACCAGGAAAATAATCAGTTATAAAAAGTGAAGAAGAAACGCTGACTGGGGAAAAGTTCAGCAGCTGTTTAGCAAAAAGCAATACAACCTTCAGACATGACTTCCAATAACCAAAAGGAAGATATAAGACAACTGCATACAGACCTGGTTAAAATAAACAAAACACTGATGGAGTTTAACACAAACAACAAAATGCTGGACAAAATGTAAGCTTTAAACAAATATTCAGATGAGATGATAAAGCTGCAAAAATCAGAGCTCAAAATGAAGAAAACACTGGCTGAATATGAGACAGCTCAGGAAGACATGTTTCAAAAAAAAAAAAAAAGAAATGGTTGGAAGCACAGCCCACACTTAGCAAATCGTCCTCAAGTAAACCTAAGTCCAAAAATAATGGTAAAAAAAATGTAAATTTATTCCATAAAAATAGGTTCAAAGAATTAGCGCTTTCATCCTTTATGGTAAGAACTTCATCAGATGAACTATGTTCTTCATCTGTAAATATGTTGTAAGTAATTTCTGTGTTAAATTGTTAATCACTATGTAATCCAATGCAACTACTGTCTGTTTATTTTACTGTGGAGCTTTTCTCCCCGGGTCTCCGCTGAAAATGGACCCACGTCCAGTCGGACACTCCCGGGCAACAAATTTAAATAAATAAATAAATGAAGGAAGAAAACGTTTAAGCCACCTTTAAACACTCACACTAAAAACGTCACTGATGCAGGCAACTGGCCAGGTTTAAATGAACACATTTCTATTAGTTCTTTATTCAAACTTAAAGCTTTGGAAAAGATAGACTCTTGTGTATTATACATTTTTGCAATTTTATATTTTTACATAATATGTTTTGGGCATTAATCTTTCACTAACTTTTCATTAATTATGTTTGCTTTGGCTTTTCATGTTCATTGTCAATGATGTTTTTACTGTGAGTGTTTGGCCTGTTTCCTATTTCAGAGTTTGTTTTCACTGGTTTTTTTTTTTTTGAAAGAAAATAATTAGAGGACAGAGCATGAAGGAAAATCCTGAGATTTTCAGCTATACCAGACAAGCTGGAAGGAAGGGGTCTATATTATAAGACCGAAAGTGCATATGTGCGACTACATAAAAGTCGACACATAATGCACGAAACCTGATAATAGCAAATGGCCACGTAATCGAATTTTTCCCTAGGTAAAAAACTTACACGGCTGTTTGCTAAAAAAAAAAAAAAAAAAAAATTTAGCACCATAAACAGCTGAGGGGTTTAGCCCCCCACACCCCCCAAACTTGGGGGTCGATGCCACCCACACACCCCTAACTAAATATACTGACTACAAGATCGCACTATAGGGAAGGAAAGGGCAACTCCATGAAGTTGGCCAACTATCTCCTTGCCCTATGACAAATTCATCGAATCGCTTAAATGGGATTCGATGAATATGTGTTGCTGTTTCCGTATTCCCTAAGATGCCTTTTCGTGCTTCTAATACCGACTCGGAAGGAAGAGACTGCATTAATTTTATAAAAGCACAAATAAGCAATTGGACTGGTATTCCACAGCAGGAGCTGTTAGTTGAAATGGGACATCATGTGTATGCTCCAAACCTAGCTATAAAGAAAGCAATCTAGACCTTTAATACTAAAGATGCAATCCTACCAGCAGAAGGAGTTGATTCTGACAAAACTGTGGCATAAGGACCAAATACTAAATGTTGGAGACAGCAGGGTGTTTGTGGATAATGATTACTCGTACACCAGGCAAAAGAGAAGTAAATGAATCCCTCTATTCAGAGAATGTTGAGACACAGGTGTGAGATTCAAACTGCTGTATCCAGATGTCTTCAAGGTATTCTTCCCTGGACTGACAAAATATTTTTTTGATGAAGTGCATGCTGAGGAGGAAATATAAAAGTTTGTCCCACTAAAATTGAGGTGTGAAACAGAAGGAGATCCGACTTCTTGTTCCTCTGGTAATAAAGACCACAGAGAGACTGCACCTGTGAAACCTTTTCCATATTTCAACAGAAAATGTTGGAGAGAAGGAGGGAGCACAATAGTTGACTAGAAGAATCAAGAGTACATTGGAAATGAAGCAGAGACAGGATATGAGTGATGGAGAAGAACAGCAATAAAATCAGTAACAATGTGGGATTACAATGGTATAACTATATTTGTGAAATATGACAGCGCAAAAAAATTTGGAAATACTGGACTTCTTCAAAATTTCTTTGCTGAGTGGCGGACTCTAAAATATATGCCCTACTTCATGTCATTAATGTTCGGAAAAATGCTTTGGAGAGGGGAAGAGAGAGGAGAACACTAAGTAAAGAAAACACTCTCTTTTCTTAATAGTGTTGTATATCTGTGTTGCATGGTTTTCTTTGCATGCGATTTTTGAGTCTAATGTGGATTGTAAACAGGTAGTGTTTTTAGTTTTCTCCCCTCTTCTCTTTTTCCTCTTGTGCAGGTTTTGAGAAATATAGGCAATGTAATGGTCAACAAAAAAAGGGGGGGAGCTCGTTAAGGGGGCATGACAGACTTCAAATTAATGCGCTATTTTTTTCATTCTTACATGGGGAAATGGCTGACTAAGGATCTTTATTTTAAGACAGACAACAAGTAAATGAAAAAGAATATTGAATATTATAGTGTTTTTTCTAGCACTTGCTAATATGTATACTAAAGCACAGGCTATATCATGCATCTTAGCATAACTAACCTTTCTTTTTGGTTAACTTTAGCCCGTCTGTGTAGCTATCAACTTAGCACTTATGTCCTTATTAGGAAGCAAAAACTTCAATATTTGAATATTTACATAGTTTTGTGTGTTACTGTTAGGTTCACAGGTTTTTAGGAGGGTTTCAAAAAAAAAAAACAAAGTTATGTAAGATGTGACATAAGCGCAAATGGATATGACATGAAAAGTACAGTTGTGTACACTTACCATAAACGTAGATGTTCGAGTGTATTCACTGTTGCAGTCATCACTTTTAGGTTATCTGCTTGCAGTAGCCCTCAGTCAGCCTGACTGACAAAGTCTTGGGTCCTGCATCAGTTGCTGTCCCTTCTTCCGTGACATCAGGTTGTCAGGGGTATAAAACATGCAGCTGATGCCATTACATCAGTTTTTCTTGCCCCAGATGTCAGGTGCCCCCTTAATGGGAAGCAATTAAATCTATAAATATACAAGGTTATACCTCCAACAAAAAAGCAAACACACCAAAAAGCTTCTGAACACAGAAAAGGAAAGTAGAGGTATATCCAAAATAAGAAAGGGGGCTGGAGGGAGGGTAACCAGGACTGCAACAGTGAATACACTCGAACATCTACATTTATGCTAAGTGTACACAACTGTACTATGTTCTTCGTGTTTCACTCTTGCAGTCATCACTTTTGGGTAGATTCCCAAAGCTAAGGATGGGAGGAGGAATTTAAATAGCATTAGGATCAGCTAAAAGGCCCTGCAAGACTGCAGTGGCAAAGCCAGCTCTGGATTTAGAGAAAACTGGCAGATGGCAATGCTTGGTGAAAGTATTTTCTGAACTCCAGGTAGTAGCTTCTAGGATGTAACTGGTAGGGATGCCTGTGAGAAAGGCTGTAGAGGTCGATGCAGCCCTGGTAGAGTGGGGTCTGATCCCCAGTGGGAATAGGTTTTCCATGATGTTTGTAGCAGAAATGAATGCAATAGCCTATCCATTTGGAAATGGTTTGCTTTGAAATAGCCTTCTCCTCTGCTCCTGCAGCAAATGCAACCAGCAGTTGATCAGATTTCCTTTGAGGTGTAGTTCTGTCCAAGTAGAATCTAAGTTATCTGTGCATGTCTAAGGAGTGCAGAATCCATTCCCCTTTGTTCTGTGGATTAGGAAAGAAGGTTGGCAAATGTATGGACTGATTAAGGGCCACACTGGATATCACCTTGGGCATGAAGGAGGGATTGGTCCTGAGGGACACCCTGTCCGCATGAAAAATGATGAAAGGCTCCACTGTCATGAGGGGCCTGTAATTCAGGTAACCTTCTTGCTGAAGTGATTGCTAAAAGGAAAGCTGTTTTCCAAGAAAGGAATTTTAAGTCCGCAGTGGCAGCTGGCTCGAAAGGAGGAAGGATGAACTTTTCCATATGAAGTTGAGGTCCCAGGCTGGAGTTGTAGCTCACCTGGGTGGTCGTAGATTTTTGGCCACTCTGCTTAAGCAGTGGATGAGAGAAGAGGGGTGGTTCTGTGTTATAATGAGCTGAGATGGCCGAGGTGTGAATTTTGATGGAGGAGAAAGACAGGCCATTATGAAGCATCTCAGTTAAGTATTGTAAAATCGGAGGTAAATTGGGCACTGTTGTGTTCATCCCTTGAGACTGGTTCCAGGCACAGAATCTTTTCCATTTTTCAGCAAAAGACTTTCTAGTACTAGGCCTCCTTGCCTCTAAAATGATATCCATCACTGGTTTACTGAGGGATGGTAAAGGAGAAATTATGTAATTAGCCAGGTTGCTAGATTCAGTGTTTGAAGTTGAGGGTGCAGAATTTGGTTCTCCTGCTAAGATAACAGAGTAGTAGTCTGAGGCAGGTGCCATGGGGCCAACAGTGACACACTGCACAAGAGGGGGTACAAAGTGTTGGCATGGCCAGTCTGGTGCAATCAAAATCGCCCTTGGTTTGTCTTGTTTGATCTTTAGTAGTACTTTGGAGAGAAGAGGCAGAGGAGGAAAGGCATAAACTCATAGGTTTTTCCAGCTGAAGGACAGAGCATCCACTTTTCAAGCTTGTTTGTGGGGAGTCCTTGTGCAAAATTTGTCCAACTGATAGTTTTGGGGGGAAGCAAACAGGTCTATATCTGGGCTCCCCCATTTGCTTGTCAACATGTTGAAAATCCTTGGTTCCAGTTTCCACTCGTGTGGGTCCATGAGGTTTCTGCTTAGTTCGTCTGCTAGTGTATTTAGTTTGTTCTGGCAGTAATTGAGCTTGTAGATACACTTGATAGCTCAGGGCTGTGTTCCACAATGCCATGGCTATTCTGCAGAGGTGGTAAGAATGTGTACCCCCCTTGCTTGTTTATGTACCACATAACAGTGATGTTGTCCATCTTTATCATTAATTGTCCTGGAAGAATGTGGTCCTTAAAGCCTGTCAGAGGATTCTGTACATCTAACATTTCTTTTTGATTGATATGCAGGTGCATTTGACTTGGGTTCCATTTGCCTTGAATGCACTTCACTGCCAAAGAAGCCCCCCATGCATAATCTGATGCATCTGTCGTTAGGGTTTGAGCGTCAGGGGGTGTTGTGAATGGTTAGTCCCTTGTTTTGGTGGCAGGCCTCTGCCCACCAAAGAAACTCTAGGCATAAGCAAGGTATGATAGGAATTATTGCTTCTAGATTATGAGCATGTTGACACCATAGGCTTTTTAGATACCATTGTAGTTTCCTCATATGCAGTCTTGCATATGGAATTAGAAGAATGCAGGCGGCCATGAACCCCAAGGCTTGTAGTACTTGCCTTGCAGATAGTAGGGGTTTTGTGGTCACTTGTTTGAAGTAGGTTGTCAAATAAATTTGTTTCTCTGGCGTGAGGTAAGCCATCTGGGAAGTTGTATTCAAGCTTGCTCCCAGGAATATAATTTGTTACCAGGTGTGATTTCTTTACGTTTATGGTGTACCCCAGACAAGTTGGCACCTTTTGAACGAAGGCCAGATGATTGAAAAGTATGTCTGGGCTTTCTGCCTGAATTAAACAATAGTCCGGGTATGGGTATATTTAAATATTTCTTTGCCTGCAAAAGGCAATGACTGGGGCTAGGCACTTTGTGAATACCCTGGGCGCAGCAGATAAGCCAAAGGGCAGTGCAGAGAACTGGTAGTGATTGTAGCCTGCTTTGAAGCATAGGTATCTTCTGCAAGATTCCCTGATTGGGATGTGCATGTATGCTTCCTTTAAATCGAGTGTTGCCATCCAGGCATCTTTTCCTAGCATGGGAAGCAACTGGTGAAGAGTCAGCATCTTGAATTTTGGAATCACCAAAAAGGTGTATGGAGTAGACAGGTCTAGGATTGGACTCCATTGAATTGTCCTTTCTGGGTACCAAGAAAAGTCTCTAGTAAAAACCTTGTCCTTTTTCCTCTTCTGGTACAGTTTGAATAGCCTTTATGGTTAAAAGATACAGTATTTACTTTTGAGCCTCTGCCCGCTAATTTGGGGGTAGATCTGGCCAACCGTTGGGTGTTGGCAATGTGTGAAAATTAAAAACTGTATCCTTGGGACACAGTATTTAAAACTCATTTGTCCTGGGTAATGAGTTCCCAGTTTTTGGCCTGCAGACCAATCTTTCCCCCTAAAGGAGCAGTCAGTTCAGAAGTGCTTGGAAGTTTTAAAATCAAGTCATTGAGACAGTTTTCCATACGGGGGAGTCCTACTACTCCCAGACTTGGTAGCAGAAGCCCCCCCACTGCTTAGTCTTGTGCGTACCCTGGGACGGAAACCTGAGGTTTCTGCTGGGTCTGAGTTTGGATTGAGAAGGCCTGGAAGGTGCAGGAAAGGACCAGTTCTTAGAGGGCCAATGCCTACTAAATCTTGGAGGGGCTGAACTTATAAGAAATCTTTAACAGTTTGCATAGATTTAGCTTTATCTTCCATCTTTTTAAGAACTTCCTCAGCTTTATTGCCAAACAGGTGATCCTGATTTAAAGGAGCATCCAACAATTTAGCTTTAACATGATCTGGCAAATATTGCTCCTTAAGCCAAACATGCCTTCTGAGTACAGACCCAGTGACAGCAGCCCTGCAAGAGGCGTCTAAAGAATCAACCCCACATTGCAAAGTATGTTTTCCAACCTGTTCAGCAGAATGCATCAAATTCTGTAAATCCTTATTTTCAGCAGAGTCAGGAATCAATATAATTTTCTGTTTAAGCAATCCAATAATATGTTGTTGATACTTTAACATATGAAACTGAGAGTTTAAGGCCCTAATGGCCAAAGTCGCAGAAGCGTAAACCTTCTTACCCCATCTATCCATCGCCCTGGAATCTTTATCACAAGGGGTAGGATTTCTGGCAGTAGAGGCCTTAATGCCCTTGGGTCCCTGTGAAATAGTCTCTGGATCCGCAATAAGATTTTTAAAAAGGAACTTGTGAGAATCAGGAACCCTGTAATATCTGTCAGGTTTTCTGGCAGCAGGAGGCAAAGAATCAGAGGCCAAACTAGATTCCGAAAAGGCATCATCAACATTGTCTAGTACAGGAGGTATAGCTAAAGGCCTATGTTGAGACAGGAGTAAGAAGTCCCTAAGCCTCTTTTTTGAATCAGAGAAATCCTAGCTTTCCCAGTGGAAATGCTTCCTTAGAGTGTGCAAGGTTTCACCAAAAGAGAAATCCTCTGGAGGAGAAGCAGAAGGAATAGAGTCCTCTGCATCAGAATCCTCCTAAGTAGATAAGGGTAAATTCAGATTATCAGAAGAATCAGAAAAATCAAAATCCTGGTCAGAAGATTCATAAACAAATGCAGTCCTAGGACTCTTAGAAGAGGAAGGCTGGCTTCCCCTGATTAAAGTTATAAGGTCTTCAGCCATTGTTATTTGTTTTTTAGGCATAGAGGCCTGAGCATGCAGCCTGGTCATCAGTTTTCTAGGCAAAGTTCGAGGTTTAGGCCTTGAAGAAGAAGGAGGCATCTGTTTAATATGCAAATCCATTGGCCTGAATACACCCTCAGAAGCCGGTGCCAGCACA
The DNA here is from genome assembly GCF_019279795.1 of Protopterus annectens. NCBI lineage: Eukaryota > Metazoa > Chordata > Ceratodontiformes > Protopteridae > Protopterus > Protopterus annectens. Next base: position 544,433,773 of record NC_056725.1, on the reverse strand, counting down.
GCAGCTCTGGACCCATCCAAGGTAGAGACATCCGCAGGTTCCACAGTTGAAGCATCTCGCTGCATACCGGACTCCAAATGGGTCTCAGTAGAGGCCTGTGAGTCAGAAGTAGTGGGTATCAGGGGCTGCGAAAGCACCTCACTGAGTACTGGTGAACTGGCTACTGGTGAACTGGCGACTGGCTTAGGAGAAGTGTCGTCGGCAGTTTTGGACCTAGGTGGCCTGTCTCTGTCTTTATCTTTACGCTTTTTCGGAATACCGGCAGTTAGATGGTTTACCGACGACATTTCTGGATAATTGAACCGAGAACCCAACCATTTAGAGGCAAAAATATATGGACGATGGATAGTGCGTTGATTAAATAAGGCAACAGCAAGGTACGTCGTGGTCAGGGCCTAGGCAAGGAATACAGTACGAATGAAAATCTTTGTGAGGTATTTGCTTTCCACAAGTAATGCAATTATTAACTTTTACTGACATCGGTAAGGAGCAAGAAAAAGTTTCCCCAACAGGGTACTTAGCTTTAGTTGAAGACTTCGGTTCTGAGACTCGAAAACGAAAATTTCAGGAGTCGGCCGACCGGCACTTGCGAACTGCTTCTGGCACCACACGGCAAGACAGACAGATGTAATGGTATCGGCTACATGTTTTATACCCCTGACGACCTGACGTCATGGAAGAAGGGACAGCAACCGACGCAGGACCAAAGACATTGTTAATCAGGCCAACTGAGGGCTGCCGCAAGCAGATAAACCAAAAGTGATGACTGCAACAGTGAAACACAAAGAGCATCAACTGTATAAAAGACCAACCTGCCGAACAGTACATACAAGTAACACAAAAGTTGTAACTAGACATTTAGCAAAAGAGCAGTTGTATATAAAAGGTGGTAATAATTGTATAAGAAAATGATGCTTTCTGTAATGTCTTTCAATGGTCTTACAGATAAATATAAAAAAGAAAGAGTAGTGAACTATATTACAAAATGTAGAATACAAATAGCTATGCTACAGGAGACCCACCTGGAAAGAACTGAACATGTGAATTTGATAAAGAAATCTTTTCAGGATGGTTATTCAGCGGAATATCTGGGGCAAAAGAAAAGAGTACTTATATTAATTGCAAGAGGAGCTCCAATAGCGATAGAAGAGGGGGGAAAAAAGATAATTATGGAAGATACATAGTACTAATGTGGCACTGGCTAAAGAGGAGGATTACACTGGCATGCATTTACACCCCTCCCTAAACTGCTGTAATGGAGTTTAAGAAAATTCTGGGAGAAATAATCAGCTTTCAGCAAGGAAGATTACTTACAGGTGGAGACTGGAATTTGATTGCAGCAGTGAAGATGTGTCTGGGTGGCCTAGAAGGGAAAATATAACAAGGGAGGGTAGATTTTTGAAGAAATGTATGAAAATGTTTTGCATGGAAGAGGAGAATTCAGTACTAAGAGTTAAGAGTGAATTTACATATTACTCACAGAGGTACAAAAAATAGGCTACATTAGCTAGATTTTATATCTCACAGGAAACGTGCATTTAACTGAAGGTCTTGAAATGTACCCAATAACTACTTTAGATCATGCACCAATTATAACTAAAATAAAATGCAAGGTAATGAAATAAAAATGAGACATTGGTGCGTGCTTTCCCACCTATCAGTTGAAAAGAGAGGAATTTAAGGAATGGGTTGTGGAATTAATTCAGGAGCAAGTAGAGAAGATAGAATTATCTTCTGAAAACATAGCTAAGGAGTGGAATAAAATTAAAGTGGAATTTAAAACTAGGCTGGAAATAAAATAAAGGGAGATATGGTTAAACAGTAACAAGAATTATTTAAAGGGATTGACAAATGTTAAAGTATTGCAAAATAGGGGGAATCTCTCAGAACAAGAAAAGGAGCAAATTCAGAATGCTAAACAGAAAGTAATGGATTATCTCAATAATATGTACGAGTTTAGAAAGATTGCTGTTAAGCAACTGTTTTTTGATCATTCTAGAGCTCAAAAACTTTTAGCACAACTCAAGCAACAGAAAGTGGAAAGGGCAGTCACCAAGCTACAGAGCCTATAACAAGGAAGATAAGAAGAGATCTTGTAGAAGTATTAGAAATATTTTGGAAAGTTTGTGAAAATTTGTATAAAGCAGAAAAATATGGAAATCAAGAAATGGTAGGGATGGAAATGTTTATGGAAGAATTAAATATGCCAAAGTTTGAGGTGGATGAGGTTCAATTACTAATAAGATAGGAAGGGAGGAGATAAAATGGCTCTATATAACCAATCTACAGGAAAGTCCTCAGGAATAGATGGCATTCCTGTGGAAGTTTGGAAGTTAGGAGGGAAAAACTGATAAAGCTCTGGAAGGTTATGTTTAACGGTATTTTGAGATGAGGAGAAATACCAATATCCATGAAGAAGGTGGTGGTAATGGTAATACCTAAGGAGGGTAAAGATCCATTGGATCCAGATTCGTACAGGCCCATTTCAATACTAAACCATGATTATAAAGTGTTTATGTCTATTAATGACTAAAAGAATGGCAAAAGTGATACCAAAAATGATAGATATGGACCAGTGTGGTTTTGTGGAGGGGAGGGAAATATACGACAATATTAACAGAACACTGGTGATCCAAGATGTAAACAGAATGTAAGAAAGTACCACGTTTATTGGTAGGTCTTGATTCAGAGAAAGCATTTGACAGAGTAGACTAGGACTTTATGAGCAGGGCAATGGAGGCATTTGCTTTCCCTGATACAATTCTAAGGTTGATTAGAACAATATATGAGGGATCGGCGGTGCAAACTAAAGTGGATGGGGTCCTCTCCAATAATTTCTGCTTGAGTAGAGGAACCAGACAGGGTTGTCCGCTTTCCCCTTTGTTGTTTGCATTATATTTAGAACCACTGGCAAAGAAAATACGTGACTCAAAAATTCAAGGATATAATTGGTATGGTAGTCAAGAAAAGCTGTCTCTATTTGCAGATATTATTTTATACATGACAAAACCAGAAAAGGACATTACAGTATTGTGCAACATTTTAAGACAGTTTCAAATCTTCTTGGGATACAAAATGAATGAAGCTAAAACAAAGGCAATAGCTGTAAATGATGTACCCACACATAATTTGGTCAAAGAATGTCCATATTTATGGGGACATGATAAAATGAAGTATTTAGGAGTATAGATTAGAAATGACTGTGGTAGCAGCTAAGGATATGTGGGAAGAAACTAAACAGAAGATAATACAAAAATTGAGAAACTGGAAGTTTTGTTATATGGATATGGATGCTAACAAACAAGCCATTAAAATGTTTTTAGTCCCTTTAGTTTTATACACAGATCTGACATATTTTTATCAACCGAGAAGAAGTTGTGGATCGCAATTAAAAAAGAGCTGAAGGATTTCATCTGGGAAGGGAAGACAGCAAGGGCCACATGGGATAAACTGATTCTACCAATAGAACAAGGCAGACTAGGATTACCTAATTTGAGGTGGTATTTTAGAGCAACACAGTTAAGGTTCTTATATGTAGTACAAGCAGAAAAAAAGAAGTTATGTACTCACCATAACGTTCCATCTGAGTAGTTAACTTCATGTGGCTGCAACCTGTGGGTATCGGATCCGTCCTCGGATCCGAGCCGGCAGCTTTACCTAGCTAAAAGATCCGAGCTCCTAGCTCCTCCCCCTACCCATAATCCCCTGCTACACATCCCCCATCCTCAGATCGAGTTTGCCTATAAAGACTCCACAAGATCCTCGAAAGAGGCCAGTAACCTACTGCCTAACAGAATGAGCAATCCTATCCCATGGTTAAGAAGCACGAAACTGGTTAGGGGAAATGGAGGGGGGGTCGGTTGTAGACAAACGAAGTTACATACTCAGATGGAACGTTATGGTGAGTACATAACTTCTTTATCTGAAGTAGTTAACTTCAGTTGGTCTGCAACCTGTGCGACAGAGTCCCCAGCTACCTAGAAACCTTGGGCGGCCATCAAGGAAGAATATTCCGGAGCACAGCGGAGCCAAAGGAAGCCCTACTCCTGGATATCATATCCAATTTATAATGGGAAATAAATGTTTGAGAGGAGGACCAAGTAGCTGCTGAACATATGTCGTCTATAGGGACTCTAGACCAGAACGCTGCAGAGGTAGCTATGGATCGGGTTGAATGAGCATGGATTCCCAAAGGTACCGGTTTGTGTGAAGCTAAATAGGCCTGAATGATGCATTGTGAAATCCAGTTGGCTAATGTAAATTTGGTAATAGGTTTACCTAAAGAAGACTTGGCAAAGGACGCAAACAATTGATCAGATTTGAGGTTGGTTGCTGTCCTGTGCAAATAAAAACACAGTTGTCTATGTACATCCAATTTGTGTAATGTGTATTCCCCTTTGTTCTGGAAATTGGGGAAAAACACTGGCAAATTAATAGACTGATTAATATTCGACTCAGAGGCTACTTTAGGGAGGAAGGAAGGATTAGTCCTGAGAGAAAAGTACAGTTTTGTACCTACCATAAATGTAGATGTTCGAAGATCCACATTGCTGCAGTCCTAACACTTGGGTAGTCTGCTGTCCCAGTCGGCCCGAATACCAAAGTATATGGCTGACGTCGGTCAAGGCGCATTAGTCTGACGTCAGGACGTCAGGGTACAAATGCGCATGACCGACGTCATATCCTCGGTCTTTTCTTGCCCCAGATGTCAGAAGACCCTAAAAAGATAAGGCCAAAACCAAAAAACACCAAACACTCCTGCACCAAATATATGTACAATATATACAAATTTACAAGAGTATAACCCCACCCACACAACCACCCCTAAACACAGAGGGAAGGAGGGAGGGTAATTGGACTGCAGCAATGTGGATCTTGAACATCTACATTTATGGTAGGTACAAAACTGTACTATGTTCTTCATTCCACATTGCTGCAGTCCTAACACTTGGGTAGAATCCCAAAGCAGAGGTAAGGGAGGCTGGCAAATCATAAAGAAGCAGGAGCTGTCAACATGCCTTGCCAAATAGCTGTGGCAAAACCAGCCCTAGATTTAGAGTAGAGAGGAAGGTGGTAATGCTTAGAGAAAGTATGCACTGAACTCCAAGTAGCTGCCTCCAAAATATCCTTAGTTGCCACCCCTTAGAAATGCTGTTGAAGTGGCAGTAGCCCTAGTGGAATGAGGCCTAATCCCAGCTGGAATCTCCTTGCCATGATGGGAATAACAAAATGCAATGCAAAACCCAATCCACTTAGAAATAGTTTGTTTTGACACAGGCTTGCCCTGAGAACTCAAAGCAAAAGAAACAAACAACTGCTGAGACTGCCTAAAATCCTTAGTCCTGCTTAAATAATAACGCAACTGCCTGTGTACATCTAAAGTGTGCAAAATCTTTTCCCCTTATTTTGGGGATCTGCATAGAAAGTAGGCAAATGAATAGTTTGGTTTAAAGCCACACTAGAAACCACCTTAGGCATAAAGGAAGGATTAGTGCGTAATGATACGCTATCCTTATGGAAAATCAAAAGGCTCAACCGCCATAAGGGCCTGCAACTCAGAAACCCTTCTTGCAGAAGTAATGGCCAACAAAAAAGCAGTCTTCCATGACAAGTATTTCAATTCAGCAGTAGCCGCAGGCTCAAAAGGCTGTAGAGTAAGTTTCTCCAACACAAAATTGAGATCCCAAGCAGGAGTAGGAGCTCTACGTGGGGGTCTTATATTCTTTGCCCCTCTAAGAAATTGCTTGAACAAAGGATGAGAAAACAATGGTGGGTCACAATCATAGTGAGCTGAAATTGCTGCAGCATGAATCTTAATGGAAGAGAAAGACAAACCTTTGTCCAATAACTCAGTAAGATATTGAAGAGCCACACTCAAATTAGGCTCAGAAACCTCCAAATTCTTTGCTGCACTCCAAAATAAAAATCTCTTCCATTTTTCTGCGTACACTTTCCTTGTACTAGGTCTTCTGGCTTCCATAATCACATTTAAAACTTGTTGAGGAAGTTGAGACCTGCTGTGTTTCAAAATAGAATATGCCAGGCTGTTAGATGAAGAGAGTGAAGCTTGACATTGAGTAGATGACCGTCCCTCTGAGACAACAGGTGTGGAATCAAAGGTAAAGTCCATGGAGGCTTCCTTACCAGACACCTCAGTAATGGGTACCAGTGTTGCCGAGGCCAATCTGGAGCTATTAAAATCATCCTTGGCTTGTCTTGTCTGACCTTTAGGAGTACCTTTGGGAGAAGAGGCAGAGGTGGAAAGGCATACACATGAAGATTTTTCCAACTGAAAGAAACAGCATCCACTTTCCAAGCTGTGTGATGAAACCTTTTCGTGCAAAACTTTGGCAGCTGGTGGTTTAGTGGAGAAGCGAACAGATCTATGTCTGGAGTTCCCCATGACACTGTCAATTTCCGAAATACATAAAGATCCAGTTTCCACTCGTGGGGGTCCATGATTTGTCTGCTTAACACATCTGCTAAGGAGTTCTGTGCTCCCGGCAGAAACCTTGCCTGAAGAGTTAGTTGCAAGCTGAGCGCAGTCTCCCATAAAATCATTGCTTGCCTGCATAGAGGGTAAGAATGTGTTCCCCCTTGTTTGTTGATGTACCACATGACAGTTGTGTTGTCTGTTAGAATCAACACCTGCCCTGGAAGAAGTAACTCCTTGAAAGCCATTAATGCAAACTGGACTGCTAACATCTCCTTCATGTTGATATGTAGATGCTGTAGTCTGGCAGGCCACTTGTCTTGTATCCACTTTCCATTCAGATGAGCTCCCCAAGCTATGTCCGAGGCATCTGTCGTTAGAATCTGCCTCTGGCCGGGTCACAGAGTCCCTTGTTTAGGTGACATTCCTGAGCCCACCACAAAAATTCCTTTTGAATGCAAGGTATTATTTGAATGACAGTGTCCAAATCCTGGCAGTGCTGTGTCCATACATTCTTGAGATACCATTGCAGCTTCCTCATATGCAGTTTGGCATTGGGAAGCACCAGAATACAAGATGCCATGAACCCTAAGGCTTGAAGGACTGTCCTTGCAGTCAGCCCGGACTGAAGAGATAGTTGATGGAAGTAAAGGGAAAGATTCTTTTGTTTGTCCGGGGTTAAAAAGGCCATCTGGGTTGCTGTATTCAGTCTCACACCCAGAAAGCACATGTCTTGAGAGGGTACTAGACTGGACTTTATTTCATTCACAGAATACCCCAGGCATCTTAGCACTGCTATCACATATTCCAAATGCTGTAAGAGGTCTTCCTTTTCTTGAGCCAGAATCAGGCAGTCGTCCAAGTAAGGATAGATTTGTATTCCTTTTAGCCTGAAGTAAGCTATCACTGGAGCCAGAACCTTTGTGAATACTCTGGGCGCAGTAGATAAGCCAAAGGGCAATGCAGAGAACTGATAATGGGAATTCCCAGCTTGAAAACGCAGATACTTCCTGCAACTTAGTCTGATAGGTACATGAAGGTAAGCCTCCTTGAGATCTAAAGTTACCATCCAGTGATCTTTGCCCAGCAGAGGTAAAAGCTGTTGTAACGTCAACATTTTGAACTTGGGAATGTCCAGATAAGTGTTGAGGATAGATAAATCCAAAATTGGTCTCCACGTGTTCCCCTTCTTTGGTACTAGGAACAGGCGAGAATAAAATCCTAGGCCCCTTTCTGGCACAGGAACCGCTGAATGGCCCCTATTTGGAGTAACAGAGAAATTTGCTTGTGAGCCTCTTTTTCTTTGTAGAGGAGGAATGTCTGGCATGCCTTTGAAAGGAGGCAAGGTATGGAAATAAAACCTGTAACCGTGGTGAATGATATCCAAAACCCATCTGTCTTGGGTAATTAAATCCCAATTTTCTTTGAAAAGTGCCAGCCTTCCTCCCAAAGGTGCTGCCAGACGAGAAACCACTGGCAGCTGAAAAGGCAGGTCATTGGGTCTGTTTACGAAAGGACTGACCCCTGCCCTCACCAGAAGACTGAGCAGGTGAACTCCCTGTTCTAGGCCTAAAAGAACCTTGAGCTCTGCCCCTACCACGTCTAGACCTACCCCTAGACTGGGAATCATAAGCAGGATATGCCCATCCCTTAGTAGGCCAATTTCTACTGAACTTCGGAGGCTGAACCTGCAAAAAATCTTTAACAGTCTGCATAGACTTAGCCTTGTCCTCCATTTTCTTTAAAACTGCTTCCACAGGCGAACCAAACAACACGTCAGACTGTAATGGAGCATCCAAAATCCTTGTCTTAACATGCTCAGCTAAATTCTGATCCCTCAGCCAGGCGTGCCTACGAAGAACAGAACCAGTGGCAGCCACCCTCGAAGAGGCCTGCACAGCATCAAAACCACATTGCAAGGAATGCTTACCCACCTGTTCAGACACATGAACTAAATCCTGCAACTCTTTACACTCAATACCTTCCGCCAGAGCACCCACCTTAGACTTCAATTGTGAAAGGAGATAATTTTGATATTTTAACATGTGAAACTGGCAATTCAAAGCCCTCATGGCTAAAGTGGAAGAAGTATACACCTTCTTTCCCCATCTATCCAAAGCCCTTGCCTCTTTATCAGGAGGAACAGGATTTTTAACAACAGAAGCCTTAACACCTTTAGGCCCCTGAGAAACAGTTTCGGGTCTGCCCTAGGACTCTTAAAAGATACTTATGAGCTTCAGGCACCCTATAATACCTATCTGGTTTAACTGGGGCAGGAGGCAAAGAATCAGGGTTCAGGGAAGCCTCTGCAAAAACATCTTCCACCACATCCAGAACAGGAGGTATAGCTAAAGGCCTATGCTGGGGTAAAACCAAAAATTCCCTAAGCCTCTTCCTGGAATCAGAGAAATCTTGACCTTCCCATTTAAAATGCTCCCTCATGGAATGAAGAGTCTCTGAAAAGAAAAATCCTCAGGAGGAGAAGCCGAAGGAGTAGAATCATCCACATCAGAATCAGAATAAGGAGGATACTCCTGCAAGTCTTCAGCCGAAGACTCAGAAGCCTCCGAACACTGCTCAAAACTCTCAAGCTCAGGTTCCACCCTAGGCCTCTTATCAGGAAGGGGCATAGAACCTCTAATCATAGTAATCAAATCTTCTGCCATTTTAAGCATATGTTTCTTAGGCAAAGATCCTGAAGAACTAGGAGAGACCCCCACTGAAGTTAAACCTGGCCTGCCTCTCAAAGAAGCCTTGGAAACAGTAGGAGGGCCTAACCACCTTAGGAAGAGAGGGAGAACAGCCACCTGAGAAGCCCCTTCAGCCTGGCCTACCTCCTGAGAGGACACATCTTGTAACAGTAAAGTCTCTCCTGAGACTCCAAAGAAACTTCTGGCAGAACCTCCGGCTCCACTGAGCCTTCTAAAGAACCGACGTCCGGGACTGACGGTTCTTCCAACCTAGGCTTTGCTGCTTTGTCCTTGCGCTTTTTGGACGAAGCGGCGCCGGAGCATCCGACGGCATTTTATAATTACAACGCTTCCCAAAACTAACCTGGCACAGTCTAATCTTCTCTTTATAGTGCGTTTGTTAAATCTAGCGCAAGAGCGACATCCAACAACGTCGTGCTCAGGCCCTAAACAAGGTATACACAAGGTATGGTAATCCCTATGAGGTATCTGTTTCCCACAAGAAATACAGTTATTCACTTTTTCTGACATCCGGTTAAATACTGAGGCAAGAAAAAAACAAAATATTCCCCAACGGGGTACTTAGCCAACTTTGATTCGGTCTGAAACTCCGACTTCAGAAAATTTCAGAACGCCAACCTGCACTCGCAAAACTGCTTCTGCATCGGACCATGCAGCAAAAAAGACTGAGGAAATGACGTCGGTCATGTGCATTTGTACCCTGACGTCCTGACGTCAGACTAATGCGCCTTGACCGACGTCAGCCATATACTTTGGTATTCGGGCCGACTGGGACAGCGGACTACCCAAGTGTTAGGACTGCAGCAATGTGGAATGAAGAACATCTCTGTCCTTATGAAATATTAGGTAAGGGGGTTTCATACAGAGGGCTTGAAGCTCAGACACTCTCCTGGCTTAAGTTATTGCAGTCAGGAAGGCTGCTTTCCAAGATAAAAATTTCAACTGAGCAGAAGCAGCCGATTCAAAAGGAGGGCCCGTAAAAGCCTGTAGGACCAATGTTAAGTCCCATGGTGGGACCGCAGACTTAACTGGCGGTTTTAACAGAAAGGCGCCTTTTAAAAAAGTTTTACAAATCCTGGTGGAAGCCAGTGATCCTACATCATCCCCAACATGAAAATGAGAGATGGCTGCAAATTGTACTTTAACCGTAGATGCACTGGCTCCCTGATGAAAGATATGGGACAGAAAATCAAGAATCGTCGGAATAGGGACAGTAAAGGGGTCTAAAAGCCCCTGTCTTTGGCCCAGATGGAACAACATTTCCATTTACTACTGTAGATTTTTCTGGTAGATGGTTTGTGTGCTGCTACCAGAATAGCTTTCACTGGTGACGAGATACAGGGAGTCCTTGCTATCAGCGGAACTGATCAGCCAAGCCGTGAGCTTGAGGTCGCCCAGGTTTGGGGGTTGCAATCCCGCAGGATGAGAAATTAGATCTGGAATGGGATCTAAGATCCAAGGAGGAACTACACTGTGAGACCGCAGGTAAGGGAACCAGATCTGGCGAGGCCAGAATGGGGCTATGAGGATTATCTTGCTCCCCAACTGATGGGCTTTCTGCAGGAACTTCGTCATGAGCGGAAGCGGGGGATAAGCATAAAGGAGACCGGGGGGCCAAGCATGAACCAGAGCATCTCTGGGGCTCTCCCCTATTGGGGGAATTAAGAGTGAAAAATTTGCTGCACTTTGTGTTTGATGGAGAAGCAAAAAGATTGCAGCAAGGTAGACCCCATTTGAGGAAGATTTGTTTCGCTACTAACGGGTTTAGAGACCACTCGTATGGTGTGAGGATCAAGCGACTTAGCTTGTCCGCTAGGATGTTGGTCCGGCCCGGAATGTGCGTTGCTCCCAGAAAGCGGTTGGTGGAGATCGCCCATTCCCAAACTCTCATAGCCTCTCAGCAAAGGGGATAAGATCTGGTTCCTCCCTGCTTGTTGATGTACCAGACTACAGCCATGTTTGTCTGTCTGAAATGCAACAGTTCCCGGAGGAAGAAGGTCTTGTAGGGGTTGCAATGCCAGAAGCACCGCCCTCATCTCCAGAACACTGATATGCAGAACGGTCTCTGAGGGAGTCCACGTGCCTTGGACGGTTCTGCCCATAGCATGCCCCCCCACCCGAGGCAAGAAGCGTCCATGGTCAACGTGGCTTGGGGCTGAGGCATGATAAACGGTCTCTCCTCTCGCAGCTCCTGGGAGTGAACCCACCAGAGAAGGGAGTCCTTGCAAACCCTGCTCAAAGGAATCGGGGTGTTCAAGGGGTGCAGTAAAAGTGACCACTGGACCCGAACAGTCCACTGAAGAATTCTCAAGCGCAGTCGAGCAAAGGGCGACAGACTGATGGCTGCCGCCATGGAGCCCAAAGCTCTCAGGACTAATTCCGCCGGTGGGGTTGGGGACTGGAGAATTGCCAAAACATGAAGAGACAAGCTATGCAACTTGTCTGTTGTTAGAAAGGCCTTGGAGTGGCGTGTATCTATCTTGGCCCCTATAAATTCCAGAACCTGCACAGGATGAAGGAACGATTTTTGAAGGTTTACAATAATACCCAGACGCTGAGTAAGAGCTAGGGTATAATCCCTGGCAGAGCAGAGCTGATGCCTGGTGGAGGCGGTGAGGAGCCAGTCGTCCAGGTACGGAAAGACCCGAATGCCCTGAAGTCTCAGGTGGGCTGCGACCACTGCCATGACATTGGTGAACACCCTGGGGGCTGAGGTGAGGCCGAACGGAAGAGCCCTGAACTGATAGTGACTGCCTCCCAGCCAAAAGCGGAGAAACCTCCTGGATCGTCTGTCCATCAGACTGTGGTAGTACGCATCCTTGAGGTCTATGGAGCACATAAAGTCGTTCTCCCGTAGGAAGGGGAGAATAGATTGCAGAGTGAGCATCCCGAATTTCTCTTTGGGAATGAACAGGCTTAGAGATGAGAGGTCTAGGATAGGCCTCAAGTCCCCCGTCTTTTTTGGCACTAAAAAGAACCTGGAGTAATTTCCCAATCCGGACTGGCCTGGGGGGACGTGCTGGATGGCTCTTTTTTCTAATAGCTTTGAAATTTCTGAAGCTGCCGCCTCCCTTTGATCGGGTGGGACATCGGGGAGGCGTTTCATAGGAGGGGGAAGACTCAGAAAGGGAATGGAATAACCTCTGGATATAATTCGGAGCACCCACCGATCCGTAGTAATGGACTCCCAAGTTTGGAGGTGCTCCGGCAGACGCCCCCCCGACTGCCTCCAGAGAGGGACAGTCGGGTAAGCCCTCAGGGCTGTTGCGCGGGCCTCTCCGAGAAAGGTTCTCGAGACCCGAGATTCCTCGGCCCCCCCCTCTGCCTCTGGGCCGGCGTCCACCTTGTCCCCCTCTGACTCTGAAGGACGAGGGGTCCGAAGCGGGACTGGACTGCTGATTTCCAGAACCACATCTTCTTTTGTCCCCTCTGGTTCCTCGAGAAGGACCGTTGGGGATTAGAGAAGTGGATCCCGATGGCAGACAGCATCTTCCTGTCTTTCTCGCTTTGGACCAGCGTGTCGCGGACGGTCTTGCCAAAGAGCGTAGAACCGTCAAAGGGCACGTTCGCGAAGGATGCCTTGAAGGGTTCCGCAAAATCGCAAAGGCGGAGCCAGGCATGGCGCCGCAGAGCGATGCCTGCTCCGCTGGCTCTAGCCTCTCCCTCCGTGGCATGGGAGAATAGCCACATAGATGTGTTAGTAATAGATTTCAGAGTGGCCATGCAAGCCGAGAAGGTGCGTTTGTCCTGGGCTGCCATAGACTCCGGGGGGGCTCCAGCGTATTCCTTAATCAAGTCTCGTTGGAGTCTGATGATGTGTGCCATATAGTTCAGCGCCCGTACAGAGAAGGTAGCTGAAGCAAACATCCGCTTTCCAATGCGGTCCAACATCTGAGATTCCTTATCTGGAGGGTGGACCACGGAACTCTCCTGCACTAGCTCCTTCTTGGTGGCAGCCGCCACCACCATGGCATCCACTGGAGAACCTTTAGACCATGCCAGCCTATCAGAAGGGGGACTAAGTATCTTGTCTGGTCTTCTGGGAATTGGCTCGACGGTGTCCGGCTCCTTCCAAGCCCTGGTGGTAATTAAGTCCACCCGGGAGTCAGCCGGGGGGGACACCCAAGAAGTAGACGGGCCTGCATCAAATGCCTCCAGGAACACAGACTCGTCCGAGGAAGGTTTTTGGGCAGACCACCCTCCTCTGATTCGCAACATCTCCATGATGTCTCCAAAGGAGACATCCTCAGGGGGTGACCTTGGGGAACCTTCCCCTTCCTCCAAGTCTGTGTCCTCTGTGAGGGACTCAGGGGAGTCCAGGTGCCTCCTTTTGCACTTCCGTTTGTGAGGAACCTCCTCGGTGGGGCTATCCAAGGAGGGCTCACCCACGGGGTCTTGTTCCTCTAAGGGAACCAACTGGAGCGCCGATGCAGGCTGTCCCTGTGGCCGGATGAAGGAGGACAGGCCCAAATGCGCAGGGGTGACAGATGGATCCGCAGCCTGGACCGGGGATCTAGAAGTCCTCAACATCAAACGCTGAGGGCGAACCGCTCTCCCCAGGCTCCGAGAGCAGCCCCCTCGGCTACGATGCAGGGATCGGCATCGGAGCCGAAGCGGTCGGACCCGAGAGGGAAGTGTGCTCCAACCTAAACGGCGCTGAAGACACAGTTCCCCCCATGGAACTGACGCTCGGCTCTCGGCCCCGAGAGCTAGGATCCGTCACGCTCGAGGGCATAGTTGGCGTCGAAGTAATCAAGACTGTCGGCGCCGACGGTTCCCCGGGTCAAAAACGGCATGGATCCGAAGACTCCAAAACCCTAAACCGGGTCGGAGAAGGAGCGATTGGGGTAAAGAAAGGGGCCGACCTCCCCCCCAGAGGGGGGGGGGGAGGCTGGAGCACCCCCATCTGCATTTCAGCCTGCAGGAAACTACGCATCATCCGGTCCAAATCAGCGTCGGTCAAGCTTCTGGTGGATCTGGAGGAGGTCGTAGAGGCGGGCCTGGAGGGCCGCCTCAAGGGAGACTGGTACTCCTCCTCCGGCTCCGGGGAAAAGCAAGGAGAATAGAGCCGAGAATGAGGAGAACCAGAAGCCCTCTTAGCGGGACTAGCTACCTTCGCTGGCGGGGCTGAGGGATGAGACTCAGCCCGCCTTTTATGCCTGTGCCGGTCCTTATCTCTCCTTTTTTCTTTTGAAGAAGAAGAAGAAGAGTCCCCCTCACCCTGAGAAGCAGAGGGAGTTTGAGTCCCCAACAAGGGAGGGGGATTGGAAGGCACGGGAGCCACAGCTGCGACTGGTGCCTTAGAGGGAGAGGAGGAAGAAGAATCCGGAGGCAACAATCCCGCCAGGATTAGCTTGTTCCTCCTATCCCTGATAGCCCGGGGGTTGAAAGCTGCACAAACCTGGCAGCTGGTGGATAAATGGGCCACCCCCAGGCAAATAACGCACTGAGTGTGGCCATCGGCTGGGGACAGCTTATGACCACACTCAGTGCATTTAGAAAAAATGGCTTAAGGCCCTTCAGCCATCACACCACACACTCACGCACGAGGGGGAGGGAATTGAAGTAAATTTGAAGTAAAATTACCACAACAAAAAAACGCTAAATATATTAGCCGATAAAGGGGGCTAAACAATACAGACACACCAAAGAAAATTTTGAAAAAATGATTTTTAAAGGTATTTTTTAAACTGGAAAACTCTCACCCATGCCTAAGAGCTCGTCTCTAGAAGCTGCTATAAGCTGCGGCAAACTAGATCTGGGGATGGGGGACGTGTAGCAGGGGATTATGGGTAGGGGAGGAGCTAGGAGCTCAGATCTTTTAGCTAGGTAAAGCTGCCGGCTCGGATCCGAGGACGGATCAGATACCCACAGGTTGCAGACCAAATGAAGTTAACTACCTCAGATCTATAATTCAAAGTGGAAAGGAATGATGCTGACCATGGAGGAAGCTCAAGAAATAAGGAGACTGGGATTTTGGATGCAGACTCTTAAGGAGAACAACCAAAATCATTCAGAGTATTATATTCATAAAATAGCAGGGAGTATTCTAAGAACCAAACCAGCACAAGAATGGAGAAAAAGAGATTTTACCAATAGGGATGACTGTGGTCAGGGATACAGATAACAAGCAAGAGGGGGCCAGAATTTATTAGAGAAAACTGGCAAAGAAACCAAGGTATTGGTAGCAAATAACTAGAAATGGAAAGGTAATAGAATGGGAAAAGGCAAAAAAATGTATTTAGACTGCAGGTTAGAGATTGCCTTCTCTATCAACAATTGACATCAGAGCACAGGCAAACATAAAGAAATAGGGAACTCCTAAATGAAAAGTCATCTCTGGTAGAGTTTTTAATAGACTCTAGAACAGAAGCTGCCATTAAAAAAAGGAATAATTAGTAAAGCATATAAAATACTGCATGATACTTATAAGAATCAATCAGAGGAGTTAGAAAGCATTGGGAAGAGAGACTGGATAAGCAATTCACAGAGACAAGGGGGGATATATGTATATCTCCCAAATATGCAACAAAGTTACCTCTTTCTTCCCAATCAAACCTCCAACATTTGCCATCGACCTGAGGAAAAATTCTTTGTGGAGTTTGCAAGGGGTATAGAAACACCTATAGAAACACTTCCAAACAAAATCCTAAATCTTCTGGACTTTGTTGCACATTTGGGAGCCATACATATGTCCTCCCATTGTTTTCCTGTGAATTGCTTATCCAAGATTTCTTCCCAAGCTTTTCTAACCTCCTCTGACAGATTCCTATAGTTATTATGCAGTATTTTATATACCCTACTAATTATCCCTTTTTAACAGTAGCTTATTTTCTAGATTCAATTAAAAACTCTTCTAGCACAGGTCTTCCTCTTAGGATTCCCCTGTCCTTTTCTCTCTGCCTACACACAGATTTCAACCCCTGATAGGGAAGGAAGTCTCTGGCCTACAGTCAAAATGTCTTCTTGACTTCTTCCCATTCTATTACCTGTCCCTCTCTAGTTATTTGCTCCCAATACATTGATTCCTATGTCCATTTCCTCCAGTAAATTCCAGCCCCCTTCTTGGCTATTCTCTATATCCCTATTTGCAGTCATCCCTATTGACAAATTCTCCTTTATCCAGTTTCCTGTTGGCTTAGTTCTTAGAATACTTTCTGCTACTTTTCAGATATAATATTCTGTATGGCTATTATTCTCCTTAAGGATCTGCATCCAAAGTCCCACTCTCTCCTTATTTCTTGAATCTCCCCTGTGCTTCATCATCTTACCCTTTCCACTTTGAATTATAGCTTTCTGCTTGTGTTATGTATAGGAGCCTTAACTGTGTAGCTCTAAAATAACCCTTCAAATCAAGTAATTCTAAACCTTGCCTCTTGGAAGGATCAACTTATCCCACTTGACCCTTGCGTTCTTCCCTCTCAGGTAAAATCCTCAACTCTTTATTACTGTCCATAACTTCTCCCCTCTGGTGGATAAAAATATGGCTGACCTTTACAGAACACTAAAAGGACTAAAAACATTTTCACTGCTTGTATTTTGCTAGGCATATCCATAAACAGGAGCTTCTATTTTCTCAGTTTTTGTATTAACTTTTTTAGTCTCTTGCCACATATCCTTAGCTGCCATAACAAAATCCTTTTTAATTCATACTCTTAAATACTTCATTTTATCTTGGCCACATAAATACTGGCATTGCTGGACCAATTCATGTGACATTGCAGTTCCTTTTCAACATAGTCTACAACTGGAATCTAAAATTCCAGAGGATGAAAATGTTGGGTCCACGTGAATTTTAAAATTATTGGGGAAAAAAAAACTCTGCACGGTTCGGAGGGTGGGGAGGTATTCCCCTGAAAGGAAGTATTTGCATCCAGCACTAACTGTAACCCTACTGAACCACCTTTATCACCCAAGAGTCTGACACAATCTGTTGCCGAAGTAGAATGTAGAGAGAGTTTCTGGGACAGACTTGGAAAAATAGAAGTAGGGGGATGCGGAATGCTAGCATAGTTATTCTTAAGTTTTAAATTATCCTCCCCCCACACCACCTTTATTTTTTGAAAGGATCCTTGTTTTTGTTGTTTTCCCTCTTGCCATCTCTCTTTTTTGTGCCCATCTTTGCCAGCGGCAGGAATTGCTTTTTTTCTTCTTAAAGGGAGCAGACAGGATTTGGGAGTTTTGTAAAGAAACACTTGTACAATCTTAAGAATTAACTTTCTTCTTTCATCAAATTGTTTGAGGTCATGAGTAGTAGACAGAACAAACAAAACCCCCTTATCTAAAGAATTCAAAATTTCAGACTTTACTTCATCAGCAAGCTTTTGATTATGCACCCAGGCATATATCCTTAAAACTGCAGTAGCAGTGGCCACAGACACAGTATTTATTCAATCATATACACATTCTTCAAAGCATATTTAGATACCAGAGACAGACAAATAACAGGATTTAGAAAGGAGCTATTTCTTGGGAAGTATGGCAGAGTATCACCTCAAATTTCCTACACAACTCAGAATACACTTCCACATATCTGCCTGACAGCAATTCTATATGCTAAAGTGGAAGGAGGGAAAATTATCTTAGCAAGTTTGTCCAATACCTCACTTTCTTTATCCAAAGGTGAATGGTAAATATTAACCAAAAGTCTGTTTACAGCTGGTGAAGAGGTTGAAATGGCAGCTGGGTTTGATCTAAGATGATCAAACAAAAATTTGTTAGCTTGAGTTACTTTATAAAGTCTAGATGCCTTTTTGAGAACTGAAGGCTGAGAATCAAGATTATTACAGGCAGCATTAAAGCCATCCTCCAGCGTTGGCAAAATAAGAGGGATGGGTGTAGAATGAGGTACATTCAATTGTAACATATATCTTATATTGCATCGAGTCAATTCAAGGGGAACATTCAGTCGTTCCCACAAAAAAAATCTCATTCATACTGGAAAAAATCGGTGAAATGGAAAATTCCTCCAACGGAGGTGGAAAGGATCAAGTTTACTCAGAATCACTCTTTTGGGCCTGGGAATCTACAGGTGAATAAGGTCTGTGTCCGTCAATGTAAGAATCCTCTAACAAACTTTCCTTAGGAAGGTCTTGACTGACACTGAACTCTGGTAAGGATTCATACCTCTCAACCGTACTGAATTACTCGGGTTTACCGAGTTTTGGGGTCCAAATAATGGGGTGCCACGATTCCCCCCTCATTTCTGACTTTTTCCCAGCTTTTTTTATTGCCTTATTTTTAGTTTTTTTCCCTTTTTTGAGCTGACGCCATCACATACGCGATGATGTCAGCTCCGTTGGAGCTACAAGCCTGTCGGAATTGAGCTCAAGGGCTCAGTGCACACATTTTTGGCTGGCTGGCTCTAAATGCATTTCCGCTGGGTCTGTGAGCGGGAAAAAAGAAGATATGTACTCACCATAATGTTCCATCTGAGTAAATACACTTCATTTTTCTGCAACCTGTGGGTATTTGGATCCATATAGGATCTGAACCAACAACTTTTCAAGCATCTGCTCCGAGCTCCAAGCTCCTCCCCCTTACCCATAACCCATTACCATCTCATACCTTCCCTCAGATCGAGTTTGCCACTACTCAAACCAATCAGCAACTCAGTTTTACAATAAACCATGAACAGGTTCGGAGGAAAGAAGGTTTGACGGTTGCAGAAAAATGAAGTGTAACTACTCAGATGGAACATTATGGTGAGTACAAAACTTCTTTATCTGAAGTAGTTAACTTCATTTTATCTGCAACCTGTGGGACATAGTCCCCAGCTACTCAACTCCTGGGAGGCCCTCATGGAAGGATATTCCTGAGCAACGCAGAGCCGAAGGATGCTCTCCCTCTGGAGATCAAATCCAACTTATGAGAAATGAAGGAATGTGACCTTGCCCAAGTTGCTGCCGCACAAATGTCATCCAGTGAAACCCTAGACCAAAAGGCAGCAGAAGTCACCATAGATCTAGTAGAATGTGCTTTAACAGGACAAGGTGGGGACAGACCTATGTCTTTATAAATTTGCAAAATACATTGCGTAATCCATCTAGCTAAGGAAACTTTGGAGATGGCCTTACCCAGAAAGGGTTTAGAAAAGGACACAAATAACTGGTCAGACTTACGAAACGGCTTTCTTCTGTGTAAATAGAAACAAAGTTGTCTATGAACATTTAGCAAATGCAGTTTATATTCACCCTTATTCTGAAAATTTGCAAAGAAAACAGGCAGGTTAATTGTTTGATTAATGTTTGATTCAGAAGCCACTTTTGGTAAGAAGGAAGGGTATGTGCGGACAGAAACCCTGTCCTTATGGGAAGATCAAGTAAGGAGGCACGGCAGACAAAGCTTGAATCTCAGAAACCCTCCTAGCAAACGTAATGGCCACTAGGAAGGCTGTCTTCCATGATAAGAACTTTAAATCTACTGACGCTGCAGATTCAAAGAGGGGAGCAACTAAAGCCTGCAGAACCAAGGTAAGGTCCCAAGGGGGAACGAAGTCCTTAACTGGAGGACGTAAAAGAAAGGTACCTTTAAGAAAAGCCTTACGCAGTCTGGAAGAGGCCAGGGCATTCATGTTTTCGCCACCATGGAAATTCGAGATAGCAACCATTTGCACTTTCACAGTGGAGGAATTAGCTCCTTGCTGAAAAATATTGGCTAAGAAATACAACACTGCAGGAACAGGGGCTGTAAAAGGATCCAGGTTTCTCTGAGAAGCCCAAATAGAGAATAGTTTCCATTTGCTGTGGTAAATCTTCTTAGTGGAGGCCTTATGGGACGCCACCAGAACAGTTCTTACTGAAGACGAAAGACCAGGAGTCCTGGCAATCAAGGGAACTGGAGCAACCAAGCCGTCAGCTAGAGGCTGTCCAGGTTGGGCTGACAAGTGCCCGGGGGATGGAAAATCAGATCCAGGCAGGGATCCAGAATCCAAGGAGGAGCTAGAACATGAGACCAGAGGAAGGGGAACCACACCTGACGAAGCCAGAATGGGGCAATGAGGATTACTTTGCACCCCAGTAGGCAAGCTTTCTGAAGAAGCTTTGGAATGAGAGGTAACGGGGGATAAGAGTACAGTAACTCGGGAGGCCAAGCATGGACTAGAGCATCTCTGGGGGGATTCCCTGGTGAGGGGATCAGAGCGAAGAACTCGCTGCACTTCACTTTGGGAGGAGATGCGAAGAGATCGCAGCAAGGCTGACCCCACGCATGGAAGATCTCCTCTGCTATCGATTGTTTCTGAGACCACTCGTATGGCATTAGAATAACCCAACTCAATCTGTCCGCTAAAATGTTGGAGTGTCCCAGGATGTGTGTTTCAATCAGAAACCGACTGGTGGAGATAGCCCACTTCCACACTCTCACGGCCTCACGACACAGATGGTAAGATCTGGTTCCTCCCTGTTTATGTATCAGAAGGCCAACATGTTGTCTGACTGAATTGCAGTCGTCTCCAGAGGAAGAACAGTGTGGAAGGCTTGCAACGCTAAAAGCACTGCTCTCATCTCCAGAAGATTGATATGCAATCTGGACTCTATCTGGGACCACGTGCCTTGGACCGTCCTCCCCAGATAGTGCCCCCCCACCCCAGCTGGGAGGTGTCCGTGGTCACTGTGGCTTGGGCTGTGGGTGAAATGAATGGGCATCCCACTAAGATCTCCGGCGATTGGAGCCACCAGAAAAATGATACCCTGCAGACTTTGCTGATTCGAATTGGATGTTCCATGGGAAGATCTAGCCAAGACCACTGTACGGCTAGAGTCCATTGAAGAACACGCATGTGAACACACGCACTGGGGAGGATCAAAATTGCTGCAGCCATAGAACCCAGGGCTTTGAAAACGTCGCCCGCCTTTGGTAACCTGGGGCTGTAGGCTCTGGACCATGTCTGGAGTTAGGAAGACTTTTAGTCGAAGGGTGTCCAGCCGTGCCCCGATAAAGTCCAAGATCTGCACCGGATCCAAGAGGGACTTGGAAACATTGATAGTAATCCCCAGCCGGACTGCAAGATGAAGGAAGGAAACTCTGGCTAGGCAAAGACGACGCTTGGTGGAAGCAGCGAGGAGCCAGTCATCTAGGTAAGGGAATACCTAAATTCCCTGAGGCCTCAGGGTAAGAAGCTACGACTGCCATTACCTTGGTAAACAGCTTGGGGGCTGTGGTGAGACCGAAGGGTAGGGGCTCTGAACTGGAAATGACTGGTTCCCAGCCGGAAGCGAAGGAACCTCCTGGAGCTTCTGCAAATCTTGATGTGGTAGTTAGCATCCTGGAGGTCTATGGAGCACATCCAGTCGCATTCTCGAAGATAAGGTAGAATGGACTGTAGTGTGATCATCTGGAATTTCTGCTTGGCGACAGCCAGGTTTAAAGCTGACAGGTCCAAAATGGGCCTGAGGTCCCCTGTCTTTTTGGGCACTAAAAAGAACCTGCAGTAAACGCCTGATCGAGGGGACCAGTTTGATGGCTCATTTGTGAAGCAGCTTGGAAATCTCCAGTGCTGCTGTCTCCCTTTGAGCGGGTGGGACATCTGGGAGGTACTTTGGTTGGACGGAAGGGGTAACAAACAGGATGGTGTAGCCTCTGGATATTATTTGAAGTACCCAACGATCTACAGTTATGGACTCCCAAGCCGTTGGGTGCAATGCTAATCTTCCCCCAACTGCCTCCAGAGTAGGACAGTTGGGCAACCCCTCAGGGCTGCTGCGTGTGCCTGTCCGAGAAGGGCTCCCTAGTCCCAAAGTTCCTCAAACCCTCTCTGCCTTTGGGGTGGGGTCTGTCCTGTCCCCCTCTGCCTCTAGGGGACGAGTTGTCCTGACAGTCCCGGGTAAACTGTGATTTTCGGAACCACATCTTCTTTTGCCCTCTCTGATTCCTAGAAAAGGATCTTTGAGGGCTAGAGAAGCGGACTCAGACGGCAGAAAAAGTCTTCCCATCCTTTTCTCACTGGACAAGGGTATCACGTACGGTCTTCCCAAAAAGAGAAGAACCATCAAAGGGAGCATTTATGAAAGATGCCGTGAAGTGAACCGAGAATTGACACAGTCTGAGCCAAGCATGGCACCTCATAGCCACGCCAGTTCCAGCCCTCCTAGTCGCTCTTTCCGTAGCAGGAGGCGCATAGATGTGTTCAATACTGATTTCAGAGTCGACATTTTCACGGAGAACAGATGCTTGTCCTCTGGTGACAAAGACTCTAGGGGCGACTCAGCTAACTATATGACTAGGTCTCGCTGTAGTCGTATAACATGTGCCAAATAGTTCAGCGCTCGGATGGAAAACGGTGCTGAAGAATACACTCGCTTCCCAAATCGACCACCGCCCTGGATTCCTTGTCCGGAGGGTGGACCAAGGGACTCTCCTGGGCCAGTTCCCTCTTGGTGGCTGCTGCAACCACCATAGCATCCACAGGGGATCCTTTATACCAGGCCTGTCTGTCTGAGGGTGGAGAGTGAATCCTATCCAGGCGTTTTGGTACCAGCTCTATGGTGTCAGGCTCCTTCCATGCCCATGTGGTGATAGGATCCACTAAGGGATCTGCAGGTGGGGATACCCAGGATGTAGATGGGTCTGGGCCAAAAGCCTCCAGGAACACTGATTCATCCGTAGAAGGTTTCGGGGCTGACCAACCTCCCCTCTGGCAGAGGATCTCCATGATGTCTCCAAAGGAGACATCCTCAGGAGGTGACCTGGGGGAACCTTCTCCTTCATCTAAATTAGTGCCTTCTGTCAAGGACTCGGGAAAGTCCAGATGCCTCCTTTTACACGTGTGCTTACAGGGACCCTCTTCAGTGGGACTCTGAAGAGGGCTTGTGAGCCACGGGGGGTTCTTCCAGGGAAACCGCCTGGGGGTCCTCTACCATGGGCAATCCCTGGGACAAGCTGAAGGGAGTTGTAACCGAATTCAAGGAAGTCTGGACGGAATCCACGTAAATAGGCTAGGGTCTCAATCCTTGGGAGAGAACCCTCTCCACCATGTTGAATGCCAATGGAGAGCTTACCTCCTTAACACCCAACAAGGAGGAAGCTCTTGCTGGGTCCATAGTGAGGATCGGGACCGAGGCTGAAGTAGATGGAGCTCCGAAGGAACGGCTCGGGTCCGACAAAGTCAGAGCCGAAGACACCTCCATTCCCTTGAATAAGACTCCCCGTCCTCGGCCCAGACAGTAGCTCAGATCCAAACTAGTCTGATCAGAGAAACTCAAGGTAATCGCCGGAGTAGAGGTTGGAGGAACCATCTGCGTCTAACCCCCATCTCCGAAGCTCCTTGGATCCATAAACCCCAAAACCACAGGCCGGATCAGGGAAGGAGAAATTGGATGAAAGGAGGGCATGGAAGTCCCCCCCATCCTAAGAGAGAGGGGCCTGGCAAGACTCCCATCTGGATTTGGGTCTGAATAAATCTCATCATCCTATCCATATCTATTCAGATAGACTCCGAGTAGAGCGCGAGGAGGTGACCGAATCGGATCTGGATGGTCTTTGCGACGAGCTAGATGAAGGCCTCAGATCCAAGGGCTCCGTCAGCTCCGGGGAGAATCTCTGGGAATGAAGCCGAGGAGACGTAGGTCTCAACATTTTAGAAGGCAGGCTAGGGAAAGGCTCCCACTCTGGAGACCGCTTACGGGGTATATCCCCCCCTCTTGTCTCTGTCCTTTGGCCTCCCCTTCAACAGGTCTAGTGGGAGGGTGAGTCCCAGCCTGAGGGGGAAATTGGGCAGCTGTTGAAGGAGCAGAGGTTGATGAGTCCAGAGAGGAAACAGGTAGAAGGCCTTTTGCCACCAGTTTGGCCTTCCTTTCTTTCAAGGCCCTGGGGTTAAATCCGGTGCACACACTGCACTGTGCAGATAGATGGGGAACACCCAGGCAAACAACACACAGAGTGTGACCATCGGCAGGTGAAAGCTTATGGCCACACTCTGTGCATTTCTTAAAGGTAGGTTTTGGCTGATCAGCCATACTACAAACACACACAGCTAACTTACTTAAGAACGACACACTAAGAGCACTCACACCCAAGGGGGTAGGGAGGGCCTGCACTAAACTACTTTACAACACACTTTTTTTTTTTTTTTTTTACAACTGATGAACAAGTGTTTGAGGGAGGAAAGGAAACTAACTGAAAACACACTCTCACTATCCTTTAGGAAAACGACCAAAAAAGCACTTACAATACCCTATGCTTGGAGCTACAGAGATCACGATGCTGATGCACGAAGCGGCAAGCGAGATCTGGGGGAAGGTAGGAGATGTTGATGGGTTATGGGTAAGGGGGAGGAGCTCGGAGCAGATGCTTAAAAAGTTGCCGGATCCGATATGGATCCAAATACCCACACATTGCAGATAAAATGAAGTTAACTACTTCAGATCAGTTATTTCAAATGGATTACAAGTGTTATTTGGTATTATCTGCGAGCAGGGATTAGGCTGCCCTTTGATCAAGCATTCTCTCTTTTGCAGGAATGGGGTGAACAAGATTCTGGCATCTGGCTGAAGAAGGAAACATTTTTACTATTTATTCTGTGAAGAGAGGATTCTGAAGTAGAAACGGTGTGTGTGTGTGTGTGTATGAAAATGCCTCCAAACCTGGTGGCTAGAGGTAAAAAAAAAAAAAAATTAGGCTCAAACCCTGTACCTTGAGTACAAGGTAAAAAGAGCCTACAGTCCCTAGCCACCACCACTTGTGAATTTATGCCTCATATTTTTGATCTGTTCCTCATAAAATCTGTGGTTTTCAGAATTTTTGTGGCAAATCACTGAAGGACTGAATTCACTAAATAATGACAGGCATTCGAATTTCAGACTTCATATTCTTCAGAAAATAAATGGTAACACAAAACCTTTTAATCTAGCAATTTTCTAAGTTTATAAGATCAGTATTGGTTTTCAGGATTGTGGCAAATCACTGAATGACTGAATTCACTAAATAATGACAGGCATTTGAATTTCAGACTTCATATACTTCAGAAAAAAAACAGCAACACAAAACCTTTTATTCTAGAAATTTTCTACGTTTATAAGATCAGTATTTGAAATTTGTCCCTATTTTGGGGCTGTATTCCCCCATTATTGGCTTTGTCCATGTTTTTTGTGCTAAGAGGTTAAGAGCTATGGTGAGAAGTGAGAAATGAATTCCCTAAATTATAGCCATTTAAGTTTCAGTCTTCCTATCTTTCAGGAAACTGCTGATTTAGCATAGTGGTATGTTTCTCTGACTGTAGTGCAAAGGGTCCTGGGTTTAAGACTTGGCAGTAAAATGCACTGTGGTAACACAACATTTTATTCTAACAACTTTCCAAAATGTTTGTCTTCCCCCTACACAAAAAAAAAAAAAAAAAAAAAAAAAAAAAAAAAAAACTGAAATTGAAAATAAGTGCAAGAAACTGTGTAAGATGCCTATGGCTTACACTACTGTCATATTATATATATATATACATACATAAAATTACACACACACACATTTTGTGTGGGTGTGGAAGTAGACTTTTATGATGTACATGTTCTGAATTGGGCAGTTATTGGTTCATGCATTTTGTTTCATTGTCTACTTGAAATAATGTTCAAACAATAAGTTTAAAATTCACTCTGTCTAACAAGTGTGCTGTATTATACAAGGAATATAATTTAATAAAGTCAGGAAGGTGTATCAAACAACACATGTATGTTTCTTGTTTTGTGTGCAAGGGGCCAATGATTTGAAAACAGCCCAAAGGTAATCTTTATCCACCATTGGCCAGATGCATTTTCTTTGGATATGGTGTGTGGGTTTCAACGCTCTTTCAATGAATTTGAGTTTCAAGGGCAGAGAAGTTTTAATGCCAAGTCTGTTTTCATTGTGAGACAGAACTGCTTTGTTTAGCAGCTTTGTTTAGCAGATGTCTTGGTGTTTGTGCATTGTGCTATAAAATGTAAAAATAAAATCCAAATAATCATTGTAGAAGTAACGCAGTATGCACACATTAGTGTTTAAGGTAAACGGGGCGAAACAGGCAGATAATGGGACACTGGAATGGCTGCATGGGGACTCTGGTCCCATATTTTGGTTGTCTGAGTTCTTTAGTTTGCATTTGAAAGTTGGTATCCCACAATTCCACTGGAGTGGATGGGGTTACATACTTATGCAAATTTGACGTTAATCAGTGTACAGATTTGTACCTATTTTTCATGGGCCTTGTCCAGATTTTTGATGTTTCCAGGTTGAGAGGTATGTACAGATTTCTAAATGCCAGGATTAACAGCCTGTAATAACTGCCTAGCTAACGTAAGAAAATCATCTTTAAGAACAGACACCATGTCTTCAGATGAGCAATATTTTGTTTTTTTCTTTGCTAGAAAACCAAATAGGAGATAGCACTTCAACCCTGTCAAGTGGTCTCTTACCCTGGCCACCCAGAGAAGCATCTTCCAGAATGTCTCACACACCCAAAGATGATGGCTCTCCCATGCCTGCATCAGACATTCAAACAACCGTAGAGGATGTGGCTGACTCCCAGTACATGGTGGTTGAAGGGAAATACAACAGAGGAACCCAAAGAAGCAGGAGTGGTCTGATGAACAATTGTTGGCCACTATAGAGTCACTAGCTAATAGATGAGGCACTGTCTGAGCCCATGGTGGTGGTGATAGCATTTACTCTGCTGTTTTTTTTCTTTTTAGGTACAGCAGACTAGATTAAGTATACATGCTATAGCAGAGGAAGAAGTCTGACTGCAGATAAGTGCTGCTGGAATGAGTCAGTCTGAAGGCAAGACATCAGACAAGTGTTCAAAAGCAGCATACATGCTAACACTTCCACAGTCTCACCTTTCTACAGTAAAAGCTCAAATAGAAGACACAAAAATTATGTTAGAAACAAAGTACTCTGAACAGAAGCACACTGATAACTTATCTGCTGCAATTTCTGTCAAAGTGTACACAAGCACTAATTTATTCACAAATGTCTTCTGCCCAGAACAAACACTTCCCAATCCTTAAATTTACAACAGTTCAAAGCAATACACATTTATCACAAAAAATACCCCAATAGTATATATAAGCCCTATGGATAAAAATAGAGGTCCCCGACAGGAAACTTACAATATTGGAAAAATAATGGAGTTATTAAAGGGGAAATACAGTTTTTACGCAGAAAAAATACATTTTCTTAAAATACCAATAATTCCTATGTAGAAGGGTCCTCCTGTAGTGACTTTTCTGTCATAAACGAAGCTTGAAGCAGATTGCTGCTCCTGTGAAGCTTCAGAACTCCTTTCTCTAAACGAGACAAGACAGCACTGAAGTTTTCTACACTCTGATTTCCGTTAAATGAACTTACTAGACAATCTTTAGAGTGTAGGTGTGTGAAGGAAGCCAGAGCTTTGTGAAACTGTCATGTTGTTGTATCCAAGATGGGATACAACTCATGTAGTCAAAAAGGCTACTTGCAGCAGTGAGAATTATGAACATCTAAACACTACAGGCCAGAATGATGAACATCTAAACACTATAGGCCATGAACATGGCTCGAAAAGACACAAATCTCCACATAGAATCTAAGGCAAAATCCTGAGTCGCCCTCTTGGTGCCAAGAAATCCTAGAAAAAAACAAAAAAGAAGAAATCATTCTCCCAACTAATTCCAAAGGAAACCACTGTCAAACATCTTACACTGAAAAATGCCTAAAAGCTCCAAAGGAAAAAACAAAGGGAAGCAAATGCAGGAACTTTTATGGGTGATAGCAAGGATCAAGCGCTGAGCTGTGTGTGTGTGTGTGTGTGTGTGTGTGTGTGTGTGTGTGTGTGTGTGTGTGTGTGTAAAGAAAGAAATGGGGGAGGGGGATGGGGGACAAAAAAACTTATGTAATCAATTGAGGACATCATAACATGTCATGCCATTGGCTTTGTTAAGGGCAGATCCTTCCTCTTAAACCTGGTTAACTTCTTTGAAACAGTCACCAAGGCCACTGACGAAGGGAAGGTGGTCCACACAGCCTATCTGGACCTCGCAAAAGCCTTCGATACAATACCCCACTCGGGCATTATAGATAAGCTCACCAGCTTAAATATAAACCCCTATGTCACTAGATGGGTTGCAAACTGGCTCAAGGACAGAACCCACATGGTTAGAATTGCTGGAGCCATGTCAGACTCCAAACCAGTTACAAGTGGCGTCCCACAAGGCTCAGTCCTGGGACCTGTCTTGTTTGGTATATATTTCTCAGAGGTACAGGCCAACACGGAAGGACTGTGGCTGACCAAGTTCGCAGATGACTGCAAACTGGGGGCCATAATCGACTCTCCAGCCGACACAAGCATCCTCCAAAAGGGCCTCATAGAAACAGACAACTGGTGCCAGAGCCATGGCCTCAAGCTAAACGCCAAAAGTGTATAGTCATCCTTTGGCAAAAACAAAGTGCCCACAAATTACCACATAGGTGGTAATCCATTAAGTACAGAAGAAGTAATTAGGGACCTGGGGACCCAAGTTGATAGCAATCTCTCATTTGACAACCACGTGGCCAAAGTGGTTAGAAAAACATTTTATATAGCCCACCTAATCATGAAGGGATTCACATCTAGATTAGGGGAGGTCATCGTGCCTCTTTACTCATCCCTCATCAGGCCCATAATCGAGTTCAATGCCCCTTTTGGGATGTACCTTACCAAACACCTGCAGCAACTGGAAAGACCCCAAAAGTACCGCACCAAGAGGATCAAAGGGCTCAAACAGATGCCATATGCTGCCCGGTTAAAGAAACTCCAGCTCTACTCAGTGGCATACCGCCTGCTCAGAGGTGACCTGTGCCTGACGTATAAGGCCATGTCCAACCCGGAATTAAGGAACATGCTGCACCTCAAAAAATCCAAATCCCATCGAGCTACACGCTCGAGAAACTTGAACCTCAGCACTGAAATAAATAGGACATGCTGGAGGGACAGATTCATAACCCAGAGGCTCCCTTCACTCTGGAATAAAATCCCAGTCCAGGTTAGGCAGAGTCCCTCATTGACTCTCTTCAAGAGGAATCTTGATGAGTGGATGGGAGATCGTAGGTTTATCCCGGGTATCACTTCTGTGTCACTGTTAGACAGAGGCACAGTATACTAACCTCGAAAAAGGGCATAGCAAAATGAATTTAAAATGGGTGGCGAAAGCCAAACACACTCTGGCTAGGCTTATAAATGCCCTAGGGCAGATAGCCTAGTATGAACCTATGAACCTACAAGTAAGCACCCAACCCTAGAATGGGAATTTCCAAAACAAACATGCTAAATGTTGGTTGATGGAATGAAGTCACGGATACTGGATTTAGAGGTGTTGGTCACAACTGCACTGGACTACTAAGACCATAGTAGGCAATGGCAACATCAAAGGCTGGAGTGGATTCCCAAGGTACACAGTCCAGTAGCAAACAGGTAATGTCTTGCTGTATGGACAGAGATCAGTCACAACAGGCGGCCTTACCCAATCCACTCCTTGAATAAATAGTGCAACTCTGAAAGCTATACAAGCAGAGAGACAACAGGCTGTTGGAAAGACTCCAGAAGAAAGCCAGCAAAACAAAAAAAATCAGTAATTAAGGAAGCTGAAGCTGTTCTTGTCACAGAGAAAAGAGACGCATGCATCTGATGCAGTAGCACAAAATCACATCAGGAATATGAAAATGGGGTCATCCCAAAAAGAAATGACAGGGGGAAGAAAAGGCACAAGAGCATTCTGTACTTATTAAAGTACTCATTGGACATGTGAAAGTACATCTTCACACAGAAGGCTATGGATCCATGAAATGGCCTGGTCCAAAATGTGGTGGAAAGGAAATCCATGATGGTGTTCAAGAAGGAATACAATAAGTGAAGGAAAAGCACAACTGTAGGGGAGGAAGAATGCTAACTTCATTTAAAGGGCAGAGCAGATTAGCCTACTCTCTTTCTGCATCAAAACAAACAATGTAATGACAAACAGGACAGACATCAAACATGAGAAGGATGAATGTGTACTGCAGGTGGCATTGGGGTATGACAGAGATGAAGCCGGCCAAGTACAGGTATCAATCCATACTGCTGTATTAATGGCCTTCCACCAGTTCGGCAATTACCCAACACATGATAATTAATTTAATTTTTAATCCAGCAAAGTGACGAGAATAATCAAAAACATAGACTCAAGGACAGATGACCTTGTACAGCCTACCAAGAGTCCTTTGCTGAGAAGCTAGTTTCAACTCAGGGTAATAAAAGGAGATGCGTTTCCGGCCCAAGTTGAGACCCAGATATATTCCCAAGAAACAATCCTGCTTTCCCACTTGATTAATGTCTAGGGTTAGCAAGGTGCCTGCTCACGATTCTTTTTCCCATGCTTCTCCAACCACTCCCCCAGTTTCTAGCTGACGAGCCTTAATACATCAACTTTTGACTAGAGGAAGAGATGTACCTACATAAAAGGAGTTGACAGTCACAGCAATTATCACTTCTAACAGAAGTCAGGCTTGGCCTCTGGTCTGGACATCTGCTCACTGACCTTTTGCTCCACCATTCTTTGCTTTGCATAACAGGCCCACTGTCCAGTTGTAATCTGCATGCTCTCCACCACTGTCAAGCATCAATGTATTCAGGCATGCTTTAAAAATTTCTTTACACTGGGTTGTCAGACTGAAATGTTGTCATCTGCAAAAACTACTGTGAGTGTATGCAAGGATTCCAGATGAAACAGATTCCACCTAAAGGGGTTCTCATTCTTTATTTAACAAGGCAGATATATTTTTATGCCCTAGTTTTTTAAATGTTGAATGACGGAACTTTAAAACAATACACATTTGGTGGTATGGAATGCAGATAACTTGGAATTCTAAGGGTAAGTAAGCCTGTTAATAATAAAGCATGAACACACTTGTGTGCATCTGGAGGGTAGCAAGACCCCAAGTACTGCAGTTCAAGACTTAAAAAACAAAGACAGTAAGAAGACACCACAGAAATGATCCCAAGTGCCTTACTGCTTAAAGGCACCACAACGAGAGAGCAAAGCTTATGATTTTAAGCATAGGCAATGAATTGACCGTTTAAAAAAGGAAACAAGTGGAGAAACAAAAAATAAAGACTGGAACTATGACAAGCTGCATTCTAATATGTAGATATAAACAGCTAAAGTCATACATACACTAATGAAAAAAGAACACAAATTTAAAAGAAATTAGGAGAATAAGGGACTGAAACCTGAACATACAAACTGCTAAGTACTGATTCAAGCTGAATATAAACATGAACATGACCCAGTAATAACATGGTGCAGGGTACAGTAAATGGGGAATTATTTGCAACAGTAGCCGCCTGGGTATACTCTCAAAGTTTGTGAAGCCACAGCTGTTGGCAGTAAGGCCAGTAAGTGACCCTCTTCCCTATAGTTCTGCATAACTTCATCAAATACTTAGTTCTTGTTTTCCTTCTCCCCAAAAGAAGATGGTTTTATGTAGTGATAATACAAATGCTACAGTATCATTATAATGTCTCCTATGACTCTCATGATGGTTTCTAACAGCAGCATGACATGATTTCAGCTCTACATACCAGCAACCTTATTAAAGCAATTTTCTGCTGTGTACTTACATAAATGTTTTTCATGTCCGCTACCTGACACCTCACTGTGTAGAATTCTTCAGCAGTCTGACTGACATGCTCACAGTCCTAAATAACAGACAAGAACATATCTTGATATTAACCTTTTACTTAAATTTGCATATTAAGCAGCACAGCAACACATGGTACTGGTTAGACACATTAAGACTTAAGCAAAAATACAATCACAGAAGAGAAAATTTAACTGAAGACTGCAAGCAATTTCAGTTCTTCAGACTAACAAGCAGCAGTCAGGATAATACACATAGAAATGGTTAAAACGCAACGAACCATGCTTGGATTTCTAGAATACAAGAGACAAATCTCAGACCATGACCAGGACAACGTGAGCTGTAGAACAGCCAGATAGAAAAGGACGGGAGTGAGTGGTCTATGTTGGCTCACTTATACTGGGAGGGTTAATGGTAAGTTAGCTGTTTTACCATGAGAAACCACAGATTTGCAGGTGACGAAGTTACAGCACTAACCAGGGATGAAGGTTTCATTTACTAAGCTTGTGACAACTGCTTAAACAAGTAAGCAGACATTAGTACTTGCATGAAGATGATGGCTGTAGTAGGAGCTTGCTGTAATGTGCATACCTGCATCAGCTACCAAAAGGTAGAGCCTTAATTAGAAACACCCTCACTGCTGACTGCACAAACATTTCCATGCCTGTCTGAATGACTGACAGACCCCCCCCCCCCCCAGCTGGTTCTCACCAGCAGGCTGGGGATTCCCCAATACTAGGGGAATACATATGCTTAAGAATGACAGGAAGAGGTTGAAAGTCAGCAAGCACAAAGGGAAAAATTTTCTAGAGAAATAAGTTTTTGCATCTCTCTCTAGCTATATATATATATATATATATATATATATAAATATATATATATATATATATATATATATATATATATATATATATAAATATATGTGCGTGTGAATACACACACATGACATTTGCTTTGTAGATTGTGCTGTTCACTGACAGAGTAAATGACTTGGACATTTGGTTGAGTGTTTCATTTGTCAAATGTTGAACAAATGTGATGGAAGATCAAATGCATTCAGGTAAGATACATGTGTGTATGGTATACTAATGCCAAAACTTCTAATATATACTAAATGTTTCAGCATGAGGAGGTGTGTGTGTGTGTCTGTGTGCGCGCGCACACTCGTGCAAATGTCTTCTAGTTAGTACTAAAGTAAGGTGACAGACTTAGTGTTGTGAATGTGTGCTGCTGCATGTGGTATGTGCCGAGTGTTTTGTGTATTGGTAGTGCCATGAATGTTTTTTTTCCCCCCCGAGGTATCTCACAGTTGGTATGCATTAGTAAAGTGGTGTGGGGGCAGGGCAGGTGCGTTCATGAGGAACATAGAAAATAACAGCAAAAACTATCATGTCTAATACTGACATTCTAGCTTGAAAAGCATCATATGCTTTTAGCAACATTTAACATAGTATGAACATCTAATCAATAGTATGCAACACAGAAAAAAGTACAGTTTTGTACCTACCATAAATGTAGATGTTGGAAGATCCACATTGCTGCAGTCCTTACATATGGGTAGTCCGCTGTCCTCGGTCGGCCCGAATACCAAAGTATAAGGCTGACGTCGGTCAAGGCGCTTAGAACTGACATCAGAACGTCAGGGTACAAAAGCGCATGACCGACGTCATATCCTCAGTCTTTTCTTGCCCCAGATGTCAGAAGGCCCTAAAAAGAAAGGCCAAAACCCAAAGACAGCAAAAAACCAACCAACCACCCCTGCACTAATCCTATTTGCAATATTTACAATATTCACAACCCAAACCACACAACCGCCTCTAACTACAGAGGGGAAGGAGGGTGGGTAAATTGGACTGCAGCAATGTGGATCTTCGAACATCTACATTTATGGTAGGTACAAAACTGTACTATGTTCTTCATCTCACATTGCTGCAGTCCTTACATATGGGTAGAATCCCAAAGCAGAGGTAAGGGAGGATGGCAAAACTATAAAGCATTAGGAGCTGCCAAAATGCCCTGTAAAATTGCAGTGGCAAAACCAGCCCTAGATTTAGAGTAAAGTGGAAGGTGGTAATGCTTAGAGAAAGTATGCACTGAACTCCAAGTAGCTGCCTCCAAAATATCTTTAGTTGCCACCCCTTAAAAAGCTGTAGAAGTGGCAGTAGCCCTAGTGGAATGAGGCCTAATCCCAGCTGGAATCTCCTTACCATGATGGGAATAACAGAAAGCAATACAAAACCCAATCCACTTAGAAATAGTTTGTTTTGAAACAGGCTTGCCCTGAGAACCCAAAGCAAATGAAACAAATAACTGCTGAGACTGCCTGAACCCTTTAGTTCTGCTCAAATAATATCGCAACTGCCTGTGTATATCCAAAGTGTGCAAAATCTTTTCCCCTTTATTTTGCGGGTTTGCATAAAAAGTAGGCAAATGAATAGTTTGGTTTAAAGCCACACTAGAAACCACTTTAGGCATAAAGGAAGGATTAGTACGCAAAGATACCCTATCCTTATGGAAAATTAAGAAAGGCTCAACCGCCATAAGGGCCTGTAATTCAGAAACCCTTCTGCAGAGGTAATGGCCAACTAAAAAGCAGTCTTCCATGATAAATATTTCAACTCGGCAGTAGCTGCAGGCTCAAAAGGTTGTAGAGTGAGTTTCTCCAACACAAAATTGAGATCGCAAGCAGGAGTAGGAGCTCTACATGGGGGTCTTATATTCTTTGCCCCTCTAAGGAATTGCTTAAACAAAGGATGAGAAAACAATGGTGGGTCACAGTCATAGTGAGCAGAAATTGCTGCAGCATGAACCTTAATAGAGGAGAAGGACAAACCTTTGTCCAGTAACTCAGTAAGATATTGAAGAGCCACACTTAAATTAGGCTTAGAAACATCAAAGTCCTTTGCTGTACTCCAAAATAAAAATCTCCTCCATTTATCTGCGTACACTTTCCTTGTACTAGGCCTTCTAGCCTCCAAAATAACATTCAAAACTTGCTGTGGAAGCTGAGACCCTCCAGGGTTTAAAACAGAATATGCCAGGCTGTTAGATGTAGAGAGTGAAGTTTGACATTGAGTAAATGACTGTTCTCCTGAGACAGCAGGTGTGGAATCGAAGGCAAAGGCCATGGAGGCTCCCGTACCAGACTTCTCAGTAATGGGTACCAGTGCTGTCGAGGCCAATCTGGAGCTATTAAAATCATCTTTGGCTTGTCCTGTCTGACCTTCAGGAGTACCTTTGGGAGGAGAGGCAGAGGTGGAAAGGCATACACATGAAGATTGCTCCAATTGAATGAGAGAGCATCCACTTTCCAAGCTGTGGGATGAAACCTTTTTGTGCAAAACTTTGGCAGCTGGTAGTTTAGTGGAGAAGCGAACAGATCTATGTCTGGAGTTCTCCATAACACTGTCAATTTCTGAAACACATGAGGATCCAATTTCCACTCGTGGGGATCCATAATTTGTCTGCTCAACACATCTGCTAAGGAGTTCTGTGCTCCCGGCAGAAACCTTGCCTGAAGATTTAGCTGTAAACTGAGAGCAGTCTCCCACAAAATCATTGCTTGTCTGCATAGAGGATAAGAATGCATTCCCCCTTGCTTGTTGATGTACCACATGACAGTTGTGTTGTCTGTTAGAACCAACACCTGCCCTGGAAGAAGTAAATCCTTGAAAGCTATTAATGCAAATTGGACTGCTAACATCTCCTTCAAGTTGATATGTAGATGTTGAAGTCTGGCAGGCCACGTGTCTTGTACCCACTTTCCATTTAGATGAGCTCCCCAAGCTTTGTCTGAGGCATCTGTCGTTAGAATCTGACTCGCCTCTGGCCGGGTCACAGAGAGTCCCTTGTTTAGGTGACATTCCTGAGCCCACCACAAAAATTCCTTTTGAATGCAAGGTATTATCTGAATGACAGTGTCCATATCTTGGCAGTGCTGTGTCCATACATTTTTGAGATACCATTGTAGCTTCCTCGTATGCAGTTTGGCATTGGGAAGCACCAGAATACAAGATGCCATGAACCCCAAGGCTTGAAGGACTGTCCTTGCAGTCAGCCTGGACTGATGAGACAATTGATGGAAGTAAAGAGAAAGATTCTTTTGTTTGTCCGGGGTCAAAAGGCCATCTGGGATGCTGTATTCAGTCTCACACCCAGAAAGCACATGTCCTGAGAGGGTACTAGACTGGACTTTATTTTGTTCACAGAATACCCCAGGCATCTTAGCACTGCTATCACATACTGTAAATGATGAAGAAGTTCGTCCTTTCCTTGGGCCAGAATCAGGCAATCGTCCAAATAAGGATAGATCTGTATTCCTCTTAGCCTGAAGAAAGCTATCACTGGAGCCAGAACCTTCGTGAACACTCTGGGCGCAGTAGATAAGCCAAAGGGCAATGCAGAGAACTGATAATGAGAAGTCCCAGCCCGAAAACGCAGATACTTTCTGCAACTGAGCCTGATAGGAACATGAAGGTAAGCCTCCTTGAGATCCAGAGTCACCATCCAGTGATCTTTGCCCAGTAGAGGTAAAAGCTGTTGTAACGTCAACATTTTGAACTTGGGAATGTCCAGATATGTGTTGAGGATAGATAAATCCAAGATTGGTCTCCACGTGTTCCCTTTCTTTGGTACTAGGAACAGGCGAGAATAAAATCCTAGGCCCACTTCTGGCAGAGGGACCGGTTGTATGGCCCTTATTTGAAGTAGCAGAGAAATTTGTTTGTGAGCCTCTAGTCTTTGCTGAGGAGGAACGTCCGGCATGCCTTTGAAAGGAGGCAAGGTATGGAAATAAAACTTGTAACCTCGATGTATGATATCCAATACCCATCTGTCTTGGGTAATCAAATTCCAATTTTCCCTGAAGAGTGCCAACCTTCCTCCCAAAGGAGCTGCCAGGCAAGAAGGATCTGGCAGCTGAAAAGGTAGGTCATTGGGCCTGTTTACGAAAGGACTGGCCCCTGCCCTCACCCGAAGATTGTGCAGGAGAACTCCCTGTTCTAGGTCTGAAAGAACTCTGAGCTCTGCCCCTACCACGTCTAGATCTACCCCTAGACTGAGAATCATAAGAAGGATACGTCCACCCCTTAGCAGGCCAATTCCTACTAAACTTTGGAGGCTGTACTTGCAAAAAATCTTTAACAGCCTGCATGGACTTAGCCTTGTCTTCCATTTTCTTCAAGACTGATTCCACAGGTGAACCAAACAACACATCAGACTGTAAAGGAGCATCCAAAATCCTTGTCTTAACATGGTCAGATAAATTCTGATCCCTCAGCCATGCGTGCCTGCGAAGAACTGAACCAGTGGCAGCCACTCTAGACGAGGCCTGTACAGCATCAAAACCACATTGTAAAGAATGCTTACCCACTTGCTCTGAAACATGCACCAAATCCTGTAATTCTTTACACTCAATGCCTTCCGCCAGAGCATCCACCTTAGACTTCAATTGAGAAAGAAGATAGTTTTAATATTTCAACATATGAAACTGGCAATTCAAAGCCCTCATAGCTAGGGTAGAAGATGTATAGACTTTCTTTCCCCATCTATCCAAAGCTCTGGCCTCTATCTGGAGGAACCGGATTTTTTACAACAGAGGCCTTGACACCCTTAGGTCCCTGACTAACAGTTTCTGGGTCCGCCCTAGGACTCTTATAAAGATATTTATGAGCCTCAGGCACCCTGTAATACCTATCCGGTTTAACAGGAGCAGGAGGCAGAGAATAAGGATTAAGTAAAGCCTCTGCAAACACATCTTCCACAACATCCAGAACAGGAGGTATAGCCAAGGGCCTATGCTGGGGTAAAAGCAAAAACTCCCTAAGCCTTTTCCTGGAATCAGAGAAGTCCTGACCTTCCCACTTAAAATGTTCCCTCATGGAATGAAGAGTCTCTGAAAAACAAAAATCCTCTGGAGGAGAAGCAGAAGGAGTCGAATCATCTGCATCAGAATCAGAATAAGGAGAGTACTCCTGCAAGTCTTCAGTCAAGACTCAGAAACATCCAAGCCTGCTCAAAACTCCCCAACTCTGGCTCCACCCTAGGCCTCTTATCAGGAGGGGGCAAAGAACCTCTAATCAGAGTAATCAAATCTTCTGCCATTTTAAGCATGTGCTTCTTGGGCACAGACCCTGCTGCACTAGGAGTGACCCCAACAGAAGCTAAACCTGGCCTGCCTCTGGGAGAAGCCTTGGAAACAGAAGGAGAGGGCCTAACCACCCTAGGAAGGGAGGGGAGTACAGTAACCTGGGAAGCCCCTTCAGCCTGACCTGCCTCCTGAGAGGCCACATCCTGCAATATCAAAGTCTCCCCCTGGGACTCCAGAGAAGCCTCCGTCGGAACCACCGGTTCCACTGACGCCTCTAAAGAACCGACGTCCGGAACAGACGACTCTTCTTGCCTGGGTTTAACAGCTTTGTCTTTGCGCTTCTTCGAAGAAGCGGGCGCCGGAGAATCCGACGGCATATTATAATTGCACCGCATCACGAAGACCAGCCTAGCACAAACTAATCTTCGCTTAATAGTGCGCTTATTGAACCTAGCACAAAAGCGACACCCAACAACGTCGTGCTCAGGCCCCAAACAAGGAATACACAAAGAATGATAATCCCTATGCGGTATCTGTTTCCCACAAGAAATACAGTTATTCACTTTTTCTGACATCCGGTAAAACACTGAGGCAAGAAAAACCAAAATATTCCCAACGGGTACTTAGCCAACTTTGATTCGGTCTGAAACTCCGAACTCGAAAAATTTCAGAACGCCGAACGGCACTTGCAACGCTGCTTCTGCATCGGACCATGCGGCAAAAAAGACTGAGGATATGACGCCGGTCATGCGCTTTTGTACCCTGACGTTCTGATGTCAGTACTAAGCGCCTTGACCGACGTCAGCCTTATACTTTGGTATTCGGGCCGACCGAGGACAGCGGACTACCCATATGTAAGGACTGCAGCAATGTGAGATGAAGAACATCAGCATATTTACACGAAACAAAATGTTTACATAGAAAAACAAAATATTTGTTACCCAATGACCTTTCTTCCAGCACAGATTCCCCAGTTGTACACTTTTCTGGATGGGTTATGAAGACCTGGCAACCCAGCCACATTGGCATACTTTGTACTTGGTCTACAATGGACTATGAACAAAAAGGCATACATGGAAAAACTCCACCTACCCAATTTATTGTTGACATTCATCTGTTTATACAGCCACTGCAGGGGTGCATGGACAGTGATCAAGGTAAAATTTTAACTTACTAAGTAGTACTCCAAATGAAGTGTCTATTTAATGGTGAGGCACTCTTGCTTTTCATTATACTTGACAGAAGACTTATGGAGGCAAAGATGGCTACAAACTTTCTGAAAAAGTCTCCTAGCCCTAGAAATGCATTTACTTGGTAAGTGGTTAAGGATACCCCTAATTCTTTGCAGCTACAGTCTTCTCTGTTTCGGCTTGAACTATCCACTCCGAATCATATAGTCTAAACATCTGACGTCTGACATACAAATCATACTGTTGGTAGCATCAACAGTAAAGTCCTACCTGTCTTAGAGTTACTAGAAGAGTTTGTACTTTGGCTAAGTGCACCTCTCAGTCTTCTGAATAAATAACTAACTTGAAAGCATGCATCTGAGTTTTTGGAATAAGGTTTAAGAACTCTATCCATAAACCTTTAAAAAGTGTCAGAAGCTTACTTACGTCCAAAGGCTAAGACAATATTATTTATTTATTGACATTTGATTACCAGGAAAGTCCGAGCGGGTTGAAATCCATTTTCAGTAGAGGCCTAGGGAGAAAAGCTCCAAAATATATAATGAAAGAGAAATTTAGGGGTTGAAAATACTATTTTATTTGGCTTTAGAAGCAAGGCAGATCTGCCAATACCCCCTTGTTTAAATTCATGGTGGTCAAAACCTTGCTTTGCCTAGCCTCTGAAGCATCAGCTAGAGGCACTGGATTACTGTATCAAACCTAGATATTCCATTCAGTTCTGAGAAATCAATGAAATCAATGCAAAACCTTACATAGCCATCTGCTTATTGGACCAAGTCAATAACACTGTTGATTTCAGTTTGGTACTTCTCAATAACATCCAATTTAAGCATCCTCCTTACTCTTCCTCATTTACTCCCGTCCTTTACGACTCTGGTACAGTCTATAGTTTAAAGTTAACCTTCTCATCTGGCACAGTTTCAAAATGTTGTTGAATTAAGTCTGTTCTACCTGGCAGCACTGAAAAATACTTCTCTGAAAGAATTCTTCCACTTTTTGTTTCTGGACCTTAGACAAGTACTAGTCACTTGAACAGCAGAGACAGTATTCCCTGACATTTAGCTATAAGAAGCTATCTCAACTTCAAGGCCGACAACAGACGCTTTGGATTCTCTCCATAGTTTTAACAGTTATGTCATATCTGCTCTGATCTTCACTTTCCAAATTATTTTATTTTTGTATTTCACTTGCCACTGCCAGCTTGACAGGAATTTATTCGTAGCAGAGAGGACTAGGACTAACTTTGTACCCTGCTCTAAATTACAAGTCTGACATTCTATTATCCACCCTCTGCTGCATTTCATGTGCACTTTACATATGTTTCTTTATTACTGGCATTCAAAATGTTCACTCTAGCCTGTAAGTTTGCATAGTGTGCCATTACATTTTTAAACTGGGTTTGCTTTTCTTCTAAAGTCTCCCTGGTTATGTCCATCACGCCCTGGGATGTCTCCCACGTGGAAACTCAAATGGGATAAACACTATTAAAGTTTGGGATATCTGTACTACAGAAAACAGAAAGTAAAGAAGGAAGGGATGCTCTTGAGTAAAGTCTTCAGTTAAAAGTGCACCACTAACTCATCAGACTTTGAGGACAGTACACTGAAGCTCTTAACTCCTTTACTTTAAATGAGAGACAAGAATGGAACATTTCCCCTGGACATAAACAGGACTCCTGGTCTGAGAGTATTCATTTGGGTATTCCTATTCTGGGGAAAAGTAGCACTAGCTATTGGCTAAGGATTTTTGCAGTAGTACTACTACTACAGATATTTTTGCAGCACAGTCAATAATCACCAGAATGTGAATTTCTAAGATGATTGCACAATGATCAGTGAGATTATTACACCTCATTTAGCGGCTTGTAATTACACTGCCTGGATGCCAGCAAAGAAGAAAACTGCAGAAAGTAACTGACAATCAACTAGAAAAGGAGATGAGAAAACTGGCTGGGAAGAAACTTGAAGCAGTTCAAGTTTCAGCTTTGGTACAGGAAATGTCTTCCAGATATTTAGAGGAGAAAATAAATCAAATGCACATAGAACTGCTTAGAATAGATTAAACACAGAAGAAATATATATGGTTTAATAATGAAACACTGGAAAAATGCAAAAAGCTTTAACTAGCTATTAAGTTGACCTGATAAAAACAAACATTACATACTTACCATAATGACAGATCTGCAATGTTTGCTTGTGTGTTTCCTCAATGGATGGGTTTTCAGATCAGACCTCAGCCACTCTACACTATTTTTTTTCCTGTGGAAGAAAAGCTGTTTGAACTGAGGTGTCTAGCTGAGTCAAAAAAGACTTTTAAATGTTCTTTTTTAATCCCAGTTTATGTAAGAGATCTTTCACCCAAGTGAGAGATTCCTGACAATTTAAAAAGAATCTGCAAAGATAAGCAAGTCATCTAAATATGGAAAAATGTGGATACCCTGTAGCCTGCACTGAGCCATAATTAGAGCTAGACACTATGTGAACACTCTTGGTGTAGTGAACAGTCCAAAGGCTAAGGCAACAAACTGATAATGGGATCCAAGCACAAAAAAAATTGAGAAATCCCTGAAGTCTGAATGGAAAGGAACGAAATAACAATCTTTTAAATCTAATGTTACTAAGAAACTTAAATGAGAAAGAAGAAAAATAAACAGATTGTAAACTGACACAATTTTGAATTTTGGCACCATCACAAACAAATCTAAAAAAGACCCAGGACTGGCCTTCAAGCATCTTCATTCTTTGGCACTAAAACATACTTGAATAAAAACCTTTCCAAACTTTTTTTTATAAAATCTTGAGGAATTCCAAATAGAGGCATAACGTTAAATAAGAAGTGTAAATTAACTCTATCGAAAGCTTTGCTAGCATCTGCGGCAACAACATAATTGGGATGTTTATCTGCCTTAAGTAATCTAATGACCGAGTCCAGTAGCAAGGTGTTGTCGCAAATTTGTCTATTTACTATGAAACTCAACTGATTTTGGGAAATAATAGAGGGGAGTATATTTTTCACACGACTAGCTAAAATCTGGGCTAGTATTTTAATGTCAGTATTTATGAGGGTAATTGGCCTATGTTTAGAGGGATTTGTTGGGTCAGAATTTGGTTTGGGGACAAGAAGAGTTTTAGAATGATTTATATAAATATCCATTATACCATGTTGTATTATACAGTTGTATACTTTTAAGAAGGATTTTTTGTGACAGGTTCTGAGAATATTTTGTAAAATTCAGATGGTGCTGCGGTAGCGTTGTCGCCTGACAGTAAGACGCTGACCGGTTCGATTCTCAGCTAGAGCGTCTTCTGCGTGGAGACATGCGTGAATGGCTGTACCTTCGTTGAAGGTTGTGCATCAGGGCTGGCAATTCTGCACGTAAAAATCTACTGCAATCATTAGCGGACCGGAGTTCCACTGTGGCGACCCCTAACCGGGAAAAGCCGAAAGACACAGCAGCAGATGTATACCCATCAGGTCCTAGAGATTTACATGTTTTAAGATTATTTATTGCATCTTTTATTTTATTTAGATGGATTGGTGATCTTAGGAGTTTTTGTTGGTCCTGTGTGACTTGTGGAAATTTTAAGTTATAAATGAAGTCTTGACATTTTTCATTTAAAGGCGGGAGACGCATGTTATACAGATTTTTATAAATGGTCTCAATAACTTTTAAAATGTCTTGGTCTTCATGGTTTACTTGTCCTTCATAGTGTATTTCTTTGATCCCTGGTGGTCCGTTCTTTATATTTATCAGTCCGGCTAAGAATTTTGAAGGAGTATGCACCCATTCTGAATAATGGTACAAGGACCTGCTTTCTAAAAAAGTTAGATTTTCTAGATAGTGCTTATGCAGCTGTTTCTGCCATTCGACCATTTTTTCGTCAAATTCTTCAAGTAATTATGTTGTACTTGTATTTCGGCTGATGCAATCCGAGATTCTAAGTTAGTTCTAACGTTAATGTATTTTTTTTTTTAAACCAGGCAGATTTTCATATTAGAACACCTCTAACTGCTTTAGCAGCTTCCCATTGCTTGTCATAGGATATCTGAATGGATATAAAATCCTCATCCAACTGAACTAAAATGCTAGTTATTTCCTTGGCTACCTCCTGGTTTTGAACAATTTTAGGATTTAAAGTCCATTTATTAAAATAGGGGATGGTTAGTTTGGGGTTTAAATGATGCATGGAAATAAGAAGTTATGTACCTACCATAACGTTCCATGTTAGTTGTCTTCTTCTCACCTTCTTTCTTGCTGGATGGGTTCGGAGCCGATCCTCGGCTCCGACTCGGCCAATACTAAAGCTCGAGTGCTAATTCCACCGGCTCGAGGCTCCCCTATATCCCACAATGCTAGGCGGTAACTACTCAGATCTCGTTTGATAGCTATACCAAGCAATCCTAGTCTCCATAGAATGGAGTAGGGAAACCCACCTCAAAACAATCTGCGTAAAGGAAAGGCAGACCTCAGTAAGGATAGAAGAGGTGGAAGAACGTGTGGGAATGACAACTTTCAGAAGAAAAACACAAAATGAATTCCAGTCGGTCTGTCCAGGCTTGGGGGAAGGAGGGGAAGGCGAGAAGAAGACAACTAACATGGAACGTTATGGTAGGTACATAACTTCTTAATGTTAAGTTGTCAATCTCGCCTTCATTCTTGCTGGATGGGACCACGTCCCTAGCACCTTATCCCGGGTGGCCTATCTGAACAGACTCTTGAGAACAGTGGAACCAAAATTGGGACGACTTCTGGAAACCATGTCCAATTTGTAATGTGAAATGAATGTATGAGGAGAAGCCCAGGTGGCTGCTGCACAAATTGAATCTATTGGCAGCCTATCCTGAAAAGCTACGGATGTAGCTAATGCCCTAGTTGAATGAGCTCTAGGTCTTGAGGGTAGTTTTTGATGTCTGATCTCATAGATGAAGGTAATTGTAGAGGTGAGCCATCTAGAGAGGGATACTTTAGTAACTGGAAGGCCCAATTTGCCTTCCGCATATGACAGAAACAATTGATCAGATTTCCTGAATTGTTTAGTCCTGTCTAAGTAATATCTAAGTTGGCGATGAACATCCAAAAAATGCAGCTTTTGTTCTGACCTGTTTGAATAGTTGGGGAAAAAAACGGGAAGATCAATAATTTGGCTTAGGTTTATTTGAGAAGAAATTTTAGGCAAAAAGGATGGATTAGTACGGAGGGATACCCTATCTTTGTGAAAAACTAAGTAAGGAGGACGACTGCACAGAGCATGGAGTTCGGATACCCTTCTCGCTGAAGTTATAGCTACCAGAAAAAGTGTCTTCCAAGAAAGCAACTTCAGAGAACATGAAGCCGCCGGCTCGAAGGGGGGAAGAATTAAAGATGCCAGAACCAAGTTCAAATCCCATTGAGGCGGGGGATCTTTGATTGGAGGTTTAAGAAGAAATACACCCCTTAAAAAGGCTTTACAGAGTTTGTGAGCCATGATGCTAGACTCTGAAACACCAACATGAAAATTTGATATGGCAGCCAATTGAACTCTAATGGTTGATGCAGAAGATCCTAAATGAAAGAGTTCTGCTAGAAAGTCTAAAATAGACTGGATAGGTGCAGTAAAGGGATCTATGTTTTTTGATGTTGCCCAAAAGGAAAAACGTTTCCATTTGCTACTATAA
Source organism: Protopterus annectens (assembly GCF_019279795.1). Classification (NCBI taxonomy): domain Eukaryota; kingdom Metazoa; phylum Chordata; order Ceratodontiformes; family Protopteridae; genus Protopterus; species Protopterus annectens. The sequence continues at coordinate 544,389,103 of NC_056725.1, read as the reverse complement.
ATCTTCCGGGTAGAAGATTTATGAGAGGCTATCAAGATATCTCGGACCGAGCGAGATATTGAGCGAAGCCTGGCTAAGGTTGGAATCGGAGAAACCACGCTGTGAGGTTTAGAGAAGGCAGAGATTGGTGCAGCTGACCCGATTGGTGGGTTATCAGATCTGGTACTGGGTCCAGATGCCAAGGCTGCTCCAAAAGGTAACGATGAAGAAAGGGAAACCATATCTGTCGAGGCCAGTAAGGGGCAATGAGGATCATAGTCACTCTCAAGGTGATGGCTTTCTGAATTAGTTGAGATATCAATGGAAAGGGGGGAAGGCATATAGAAGTCCTTGGGGCCAATCGTGGACTAGAGCGTCTCTGGTGGGATGGCCTGGTAACGGGAAGAGAGTGAAGAAGTCGTGACATTTGCTGTTTTGGGGAGTAGCAAAAAGATCGCAGCAAGGCTGGCCCCATCTTAGGAATACGTCTTCTAGAACCGATTTCTTTAGAGACCACTCGTGGGGCATGAGAATTGCTCTGCTCAATTTGTCTGCAATAACGTTGGATTTCCCGGGAATGTGCATTGCTATCAGAAAACGCTGAGAAGAGATCGCCCATTGCCAAAGTCTGAGTGCCTCTCAACATAAAGGGTATGATCTGGTTCCGCCTTGTTTGTTGATGTACCACACTACGGACATATTGTCCGTTTGAATTGCAATAGTCCCAGTGGGAAGAGAGTCGTGAAGGGCTTGCAACGCTAAAAGCACTGCTCTCATCTCTAAGACGTTTATGTGCAAGTGGCACTCGAAAGGTTGCCACGTGCCCTGGACTGTCCTGCCCTGATAATGCCCCCCCCCACCCGATCAGGGAGGCGTCTGTTGTCAACGTGGCGACTGGGGGGGGAAGAGTGAAGGGTCTTCCCCAGAGAAGTTGAGGTGATGTGATCCACCAAGACAGTTGATTCTTGCATGCTTGAGTTATCAATATGGTATGGGACATCGGGAGCTGTTGAAAGGATCATTGAGTAAACAGCATCCATTGGAGGATCCTCATGTGAAAGCGAGCTAAGGGGAGAAGGGGAATAGCTGCTGCCATGAGACCTAGTACCTTCAAAACCAGTCTGGCTTTGACTTTGTTGCATTGTAAGAGAAGGGAAACTTGGTTCCGAATGTCTGACACCCTCTGCTCTGTGAGTCTGGCTGAAAGATTGAGTGTGTCTAAGGTGGCGCCTATAAAGACAATAGATTGACAAGGCGACAAAGCAGATTTTTCGAAGTTTATCGAAATGCCTAGAGCTTGGCAAGATTGAATGGTGAAGTCCCTGGATAGGAGAAGCTGATGTCTGGTGGTGGCGGTAAGGAGCCAGTCGTCCAAATATGGAAACACCTGGAATCCTTGACGTCTCAAGTGAGCCGCGACCACTGCCATGCATTTGGTGAACACACGGGGGGCTGTAGTGAGACCGAAGGGCAGGGCCCTGAACTGGTAGTGACTGGCTCCCAGCCTGAAGCGGAGATATCTCCTGGAGCGTCTGTTCATTTTGATGTTGTAGTACGCGTCCTGAAGATCTATCGAGCACATCCAATTGTCCTGACCCAAGAAGGGTAGAATGGACTGTAACGTGACCATCCGGAATTTTGTTTTCTTGACAAACTTGTTTAAGTAGCTGAGATCCAGTATGGGTCTCCAGTCCCCTGTTTTCTTTGGTACCAAAAAGAATTTGGAGTAGATTCCGGATCCTTGCTGGTCTGCCGGGACTGACTGGATAGCTCTTTTTGATAGCAGCTTTGAAATTTCTAATGCTGCTTGTTCCCTTAGACCGGGTGGAACATCTGGAAGGGATCTTTTTGGTTGGGTTGGGATGTGAATAAAGGGAATTTTGTAACCCTCGGATATGATCGACTGTACCCATTTGTCTTGAGTAAGGGAAAGCCAGGCTTTTGGGTACAGTGATAACCTTCCCCCGACTGCCTCCGAAGGTGGACAGCCGGGCAGCCCCTCAGGGGTGCTGAAAGGGTTTGTCAGAGAACATTTCTCTGCTACCCTGGTTTTGCGGACCTCCTCTGCCTCTAGGGCGGCGTCTATTATTATTCCCCCCTCTGCCTCTAGAGGGGAATCAGCCTTGTGCGTCAGATGAGACTCCCTGGGATTGTTTGCGGAACCACATCTTTCCTCCCCTTTGACCTTTGGGATATGGTCTAGAAGGGGTAGAAAAACAGACTTCTACAGCAGAGACAGTCTTACCTTCTAACTCGCACCTGGTCAATGTATCCTTCACCTGTGGACCAAACAAGGATGATCCATCAAAGGGAGAATTGGTGAAGGACGCCTTGAAAGGGTCCGCAAAGTTGCATAGCCGCATCCAGGTGTGATGTCGTAAGGCAACACCTGTGCCTGCGGCTCTACTCGCTCCATCTGCTGCATATGAGACCAGCCGCATGGAGGAGTTAACGATGGAATTTAGGGTTGCCAACTGGGAGTTCATTGTGTCTTTGAACCCCTCAGCTGTAGGATCCTTTATCAGTTCACCCATATCCTTGAGTAAATCTCTCTGGAGACGAGTGAAGTGGCATAAGTAGTTCAGCGACCGCATTGAAAAGGTCGCTGATGAAAACATCCGCTTGCCGTACCTGTCCATGGTCCTAGATTCCTTATTAGGAGGATGGACAGGAACCGAAGGATCAGCTAACTCCTTCTTTGTGGCCGCAGCCACCACCATGGCATCAACAGGGACACCTTTGGATAAAAAAATCTTTGTCTCTGGGGCAGTAATAAATTTGGATGGTCTCCTCTGGGTGGGTTCCACTGAGTCAGGAGCCGTCCAAGCCCTCCTTGCCACCACTTCCATAAGGGGGTCAAAGGGAGGGCACACCCAGGAGGTAGAAGGGCGAGAGCCAAACGCCTCAAGATACACTGACTCATCCTCCGAAGGTTAAGGGCTGGCCAGTTCCCCTCTGTTTCAGGATTTCAAGGATGTCAGCAAAGGAGACATCCTCAGAGGGGATCGAGGGAACCTTCGGATTCCTCTAAGTCAGTGTCAGAGGTGATAGACTCAGGGGAGTCAATGTGCTTCCTCTTGCACTGCCTCTTCCTAGGGGGATCTCCTGCAGGGTCAGGAGAGGCCTCGGAAGAGGAGGAAATTCCCAATGGGGAAACTTGAGGAGTTGGCTCTCTGCGGTCTGAGACAAGGGGGTGAGTAGAAATCACCGCAGGCACTGTAGATGGAGGGGCTGAAGGAGCTGACTGTGGGGCAGAACCTGGTTCTAGCACGCTCTGCATGACCTCGAAGGCACCCCTGTCAGGCAAGGCCTGAGGCCCCCGCTCCGAAGAGACAAGGACCTCCCCTGGCACTGACAGAGATGGCTCCGAAGCCGATGTCGGAGCCGAACTCACCAACGCCGAAGCCCCGAGAGGGAGAGTGGGGTCGGACAAGGGTCCGATGCCACTCGCCCCCTCGGAGCCGACGAGGGAAGCTCGGCGCCGAGATCCCTCCAAAGAGGAGATCGGAGCAGACGACAGAGCCGAAATGGAAGATATCGGATCCGACGCACCGACAGTCATGGCTCCGACAAGCCTTGGCACCGAACTCGAAGGAGTCGGAGGAGGAATGTATTGGGGAACGGGAATAGCCACTGACTGGTGAGTCGGGCTATGCAGCATTTGGGCCAGTGCCTCGGACTTGAGAAGTCTACTCACAACCCTTTGCAAGTCATGGTCGGATAATCTGGAAGACCGTGAGGAATGAGTTTTGTGACTTCGTTCCGAAAGGAGAGGGGATCCTGGCACCGAATGCACGGATCCGACAGAGGAGGATCTGGACCTCTTTCTCGATTGTGGCTCTGATAAAGGTATCGGAGCCGACAAAGTTTTATCAGCCTCGGCTCCAGCCGGAGCCAAGTTAACAGTATGGGGCTTAGGAACATCGGCTCCAGCCGGAGCCGATGTCGAAGCCGACTTAGATTTCTCAGCAGTCGACTCTGGAGCAGGAGCTGACTGTTTAGAAGTTTTTGAAGGCTTCCCCGACACAGACTGAGTCGGGGGCCTTCAGGCTTTAATAAGCCCCGCAAGATAAGCTTATTCTTGCGTTCCTGCAGGACTCTAGGGCTAAACCCATGACAAAAAGCACAAGAGTCCTGCAGGTGCAAAGGCCCCAGGCAATACACACAAGAAGTGTGACCGTCTGTCAAAGACATTTTCTGACAGCACGAGTCACACTTCTTGAAGCCTGAGACCTTGTCTTTAGACATAATAAACAAGAGAGCCTAACACACACAAACACACTACATACACTATCTTTAGAAAAATATTAAAATAAATTTTAAGGTTAAACCACTAACACACACACACACAAGCCCTTACAAAAAAGTAAAGGACTAGGGGGAGGGAAGGGGCCGAAGGCCTAGAACAAGGAAAAAAAGGGAAAAGGGGCTCGACAAACAGGGGTCGATTTGTCTAAATTTTTAAATTAAACTGAAAAGTTATGTATCAAAATTAAAAAAGGGGTTTTTAGAAGTACCTAAAGGTAAAACTGTAACTAACCTGCCTGAGCCGGTAGAAAACGCACCTCGTCAGCTATAGCGGCAAACGAGATCTGGGTAGTTACCGCCTAGCATTGTGGGATATAGGGAAGCCTCGAGCCGGTGGAATTAGCTCTCGAGCTTTAGTATTGGCTGAGTCGGAGCCGAGGATCGGCTCCGAACCCATCCAGCAAGAATGAAGGCGAGATTGACAACTTAACATTGTTAATTTTAGAGTGATCTGAGATAGTTCTAGGAGAGATGGAATATTTTACCTTGTATGATCGAAAAAGTTGAGAAATTAGAAAGGCATCTATCCTTGACCAGGATTTGTGGGCAAACAAGAAGGTGTATCTAGATACTGTTTTATCATATTGAAAATTGGTATAGCGGTCAAACAAATCAAGTGTGTTTTGCAGATCATCAAAGGTCATCATAATACTATGTGATTGCCTGGTCTCTCTGTGTGACCTATCTTTCTTTGGATCTAATAATGCATTCCAGTCTCCCCCAATAACGTATAAGTGATTTGGGTAGTCAGCTAAAAGGTTACAGATTTCATATATAGAGTTTTTTTAATATATTATGTGTGTGTGTGTGTGTGTGTGTGTGTGTGTGTGTTTGTGTGTGTGTGTTTGTGTATATATATATATATATATATATATATATATATATATTTATTTATTTATTTATTATTATATATTATATTATAATTTATTATATACTATTTTGTACATAAAGAGTTTTTCGTATATAGAGAGATTTTGTATATAAAAAGTTAAAGTACTATATCAAATGGCTTCTACTTCTATTCAGATAAATAATCTTAGAGCAAACCCTATTCCCATCACCAACGGTACAAGGGAAGGCTGTCCACTATCTCCTTACCTCTTTAACCTATACCTTGAACCCCTTGCTCCTTTTTATTTCACAAAAAGCCTTTCACCACATTCCAAAAATATTTAATATTAAACTTATGGTTTCATCTTTTGCAGATGACTTAAACATGCATCTCCAACTCCCCTCAACCGACCTCCCTAAAATACTTAAGGCAATTGATAAGTTCTCGGATATCTCGAATTATAAGATAAATCCCAAGTCACATCTCTTCCTCTAAATTCTCCTGGTCATAAATATTACTTCCTTGAGAGTGAGATTAAATTAAGCTACCAACTGAAATATTTGGGAATAATATTTACCCCAAACTTTAATGAAATTGTTAAAAACAATTTAACCTGTACGTGGACCAGCACTGATAACGACTTAAACAGATGGAACATTTTTAACATGTCCCTGCTCTCCAAAGCTATTGCAGCAAAAATGAATCTGTTACCTAGAATTATTTTCCAACTAAATGCCACTCTTTCATTTACTCCAAAAAAATATTTCTAGATATGGAGGAAACTATATATAAATTTCTTTGGTATCCTAAATCCACTAGAATTAAGTATGATAAACTTATACTTCCAAAAATTAAGGGAGGGTTAGGGTTACCTGACTTTAAACTATATTCTAGTGTCATTATTTCATACAGGCTACTTCAGATAATAAATTATGAATCTAACTCAAACATATGGTCCCCCCTATGGACAAAACTATGGTCTCAACAAATTAAGTCTCTTGGGTGTAATCCCAAATCTCCCCTCTTCCTCAATTTAAGTCAAAGATCTAACTATGTCAAGAAGTTGCATCCAATTATTAAACATATGGTTTTAACTACTCAAAAACTTTTTAAGTCAATACAACTATTCAATGCCCTCTCCCTACTGCAACCCCTTCATCTAAATCCAAATTTACTACTAAATAATCAGCTTATAAACTTAACAGGTTATCCCTTACTTAGGGAACTTACGGTCTGGGAGATCTACAAATGGAAAGATTATGATATAACACAACTTAGAACGCAACTTAATCTTCCAAAGAAGTATGTAAGCATTCTTAACTCATTACAATATCTTATTAGCTTTAAATTCCTTCCAGATAATTACGATTTACAAGACATTATTCTATCGCAATTAATTCTTAAAAACCTGGCAATTAAAGAGAAAACTATTTCTAGAGTATATAAATTGGTAATGGATGTAAAATGTCAGAACCACCTTTTATTTTCTCTGTACTGGCAAGGGAAAACTCAACAAATTAATGAACAAAGTAAAAAGATACCCTTGTAAATACGCTCAAATTCATACCTTTCAAAAAACTCTTATACACCCAACTTATGATTAACAATGACGCTTACTTTACCCCACAAAAACTAAATAAATTCAATACTAACTACTTTCCTAATTGCCCACACTGCCCCAATCAATCTGCAGACATCCTTCATATTCTGTGGGAGTGTAGTAAAGTACACAAGCTTTGGTGCTCACTAAGAGCTAGACTAGAAAAAATGGGTTATGGAAAAAGCACTCTGCCATGGGAAATGTAAACAATCTCCCAAGAATTCTAAAACATGTCCTCATCACGATATGTGCTCTTACTAAATTCTACATTACAAAGAACTGGACTTGTGCAACCCCTCTCTTGTGGGAAGGTTTTAGCAATTTAGCCATCAAATACTTCTCATTCCGCAAACTACTCTACACAACTACTAAACATAAATATTATCATAAATACTGGGAATACCTGCTTGAAGTCATTCTTAAGAGGTGAGAAATATCAATTTAAAAATTATAAAACGTCAGCTAATTATAAGAAGCCAAGATTTTCTGATAGACAGCTGATTACTTATAGATCTATCCCTTATTCAAGATCTATCCTTTTCTATCCTCTCCACTGGTATTATCCCCTTTATAGGTTGTATCCTTCCTCTTATTCAAGGCTTGTGTGTGCACTAAACTGACCGATAAAAGTGACTTCTTTTGTACATATTGTATATAGAGTTTTGTTGTGTTAGTTAATTTCTGTATTGTATATATATTTTTTTCTCCTTGAAACTCGAATAAAGACATTTTTGAAAAAAAAAAAAAACCTTTCCAAACTTGGGCAGGAGAAACTGGTTATAACTTCCTGGAACAGCATGTGGTGAAGGCCAGGTGGAAATAAAAGAGTGTAGTGTGGTTGCTGGATGAGGAATAGACACCTGGCAGGGAGGAATTTCATATTACCGCCATGTGTAAACTTGAATGATCTTCAGAATCCATTTGCCCGAAACTATCTGTTGCCAAAGGGAAACATGGAGATTTAGACTTTCTAGAAGGAAAAAGGGACTTGCCAGGGTGGGAGGAGGGAACAAAATACTTTAAATAATTAAACTGACTTGTTGGACTGTCTTTTTTTGAGGGGACACACCCTTGCCATTTTGCCAAAATTGGATGAGGGATTAGAGAATCCCTTAAAAAATTTGAAAAAGTATGACAGAAAAGTCTTTGAGATTCCCTGAATTAACTTACCCCTTTCATCACTATTTCTGATAACACTGCAGCAAACGAACCACAAAGTGAATCGATCCAAAGGAGCTATCAAATTCTCATTACTCACATCCCCTTAGGAAAGTCTGATTGTGCAGCCAGGCAAAGCTCTTCACAACAATACTGGAGGTAATTGCCCTGGAAAAGTATCAACTGAGCCATACACACACTGTAAACAGAGAGCAGTGACTATTACAAAACAAGAAGCTAAACAATTTAAGGTATCTTATTCCTCACAAGAGCAAACTGCAGACCAAACATTCCTCAAACTTTCACAGTTAGTCAGAATAAATATTAACATAGCCTAGCAAGTTAAAATTCTGAAAATTAAAATTGCAATTTTCTTGTACACATCAATAAACTTACCCTTATCAGAAAGAGTAGGATGGTAATTAAACTGTTTAGCAGCAGTAGGATTAACTAAGGCTACAGCAACTGGTTCAGGTTTGGGAAGAGTGGATAAACACTTGAGAGTGAGGAACTTTATACAGTCTGTCTGCCTTTTTAGGGACAGCAGGTTGGCTATCATGAAAATTACAGGTGGAGATGCATACATTCTTCAAAACTGACTGAACTGGAGGAACTGAGGAAGGCTTGAGAACTCTTTGTTTAACAGCTCATATTTTTTTTTGAGGGACTGAAAAACCTCAGTGCACCCTCACTGAAAATACCGGCAGATTTTGGAAACAGTCTCAAAGAGAGAAGAACCCCAAAAGGAGAATCAGAAAACGAGCTTTCCTCTAATCTGAATCAGAAAACTGAGCAGAAAACCCTGCATCTGCTCCTTCTTCTTCCTGTCCATATTGAGAAGGTTGAATCTCTTCAAGAAAAGATGTATCCCCTTTCTTTTACCAGAAAGCACTTAAGGATCAATAGTCTTAAAAAAACCCTGAGTCAGACCCAGCAGACTACTCCTGTCTAAGGAAATTTCAGGAGGAGTAGATGCATGTTAAGTTTTCTGTTTCTTTTTTTTACAGAATAAATGGGGCCAACAGTCTTATAAATGGCAGCAGCAGATTCCCCAGGGGTGGGCACAACATTCTGACAAAACAGGGACGACTTCCCTGTTCTCTCTCCCAGGACGAACAAGAAAGGCCATCGCTTGTCCCCTGAGGGACCTAAATGGCAGCAGAAAGAAGTGGCCAAGCCCTGGTCCCTAGTGGATGTAGGTGTTACACCAGAGGGATCCAGAGTAAAGATGTGTGGTTTAAGGTACAACAAATGGCCACAGCAGAGTCACCCACCTATGGATGAGGCAAATTGCTAGCCTGCTGTGGTGGCAAAGGCTATTTGCTTAAATTTTTCTTTTGTTGCTCAAAGAAGGATTGACCATGGGACCAAGAGTTTGTTCCATGGTCAAGCTAAAAACAGTGCCTCTTTCCTGGGGAAAACAAACAGCAAAAGCCGGTAAAAATTTTAAATCTTTAAAAGTCACTTTTTCACATAAAACACAGCAAAAAGCATGTTAAAATGCTTAGCCAGCCCCCCCCCCCAAAGTACAATACACACAGTTTCTCCAAAGAAAAATGGTTATCGAATACTTAAAACAACTTTTTAAATTCACAGGAAAAAAGAGCGTTCTCATTTAAAAATACAATACAATCTAGTGACAGTCAGTCAAAACACAAACTCCTAGCTTTAAAAACTTTTCTACCGAGGAAAGCGTTAATAAAGAAATAATTCTTGTAATGGAAGATTTTATTCCTGAAGAGAATTTAATTTTCCCAGCAAAGGAAAAGCACAAGCTGACTACTGCCAATCCTTAAAACCCTCAGAGGAATATATTCTTCAGTGGCAGGAAAGCTCTGAAAAGCCTTGCATCCAAACCTATCTTTTTATCACCGCAGCTGGAGATGACTAATGGTATGGCTGCATGGAAGATGCCATGAAGCTTCGGAAGCTGGCCAGCTGTTATATTTTTTTGTAGGATATAACCCCATATAGCTTAGGCTACTACAGCAGTGATCAATATGAAGATCATCATTTTGGATAGTGTGGTAAATGTTAACATTTGTGCAACTGCTGGAATGGCTGCTTGTTCTAATAAGCTATACTCTGACTGCATTAATAGTTACTGAAAAGGTGATAAATATCCTTCAATTCCCCCTGAGAAAATTAACAAAATCTGCTGTATTTTCAGTTGAAAACACTAAATCTATATTTAAAGGCATTTCAAACTAGACTGTAACTTCATAATGGAGAAGAAATGCCAAAGGACAGGTGGAGTTCTATTAGACAGACAATCTTCACGCAAAGCAGACAAATGCCTGCAGAAAGAAAATATGGACCATTGCCACATGACTCTTCCAGTGCCAGAGATGATAAAAAATAAGGACAATATGAATAGTGCTTAAGATTATGTGGCGTTCTCCCATTCCTTTTTAAGTCTTCTTTCACAGATAACTGGAGATCAACAGAATACACCAAGCCCCTCCCATAAGAAAAACTGATGAAAACAGCTTTGATTAAGAGTGGCACTGACTAGATGGAAGGCTAATACGTCACAAACATAAAGACAAAAGAAGCATATTTGTGTACTAGACATATGATGCTTACAATGTAATTTCAAATATAAAAAGCCTTCAACAAAAAGTACTGCAAAGTGACAATGCACACTTACCAATGAAACAACATTATTAGTAATCACACCTCCAAAAAGGCTTTTCACTGTGTTTTTCTGAAAAAGAAAAAGGGGGGGATAACTTAGTAACAGTAGCCTGTGGTACAATTAGAATGTGCATTTGGTAAAACACAGCACAAATTAGTAGAAAGAGATTACAATCTTACTAGATCTGATGACATCTCTTCAATTTTGGTGATCAAATCTGTGAAGAATTCAGTCATGTCCTTTTGCTCTCCTGTGTTGAGTGGCTGTTTATCCATGGTATATGTTTTACAAAAAGGCCTTGGATTATATGCTTTACGTTCACTTTCCTTTACAGAAAAAAGAACATTTTCAAAAAAAAAAAAGCAGATGTGAATAGGAGTACTGTTAAATAGTGACAATCAATAAAAGAAACAGAGAAGAACAATGCATCCATCTAACCAATATCAATTTATTTTACTTTTAAATTTTATAACTGTGTAGTCCCACAGTGTCACAGACCCTTACTTTAATGAAGAACCAAACAGTACATAAAACTCAAGATAATAATCAATAGACAATATCACATTCACTACTTTAACACATGGTTAGTACACCAATACACAAAATACAAAAATATAACTATGGATGTCAATTTGGATTTTTGCAAAATGATTTATTACATCCGCTTACTAAATAGATTGAAACAAGACACCTGAATGAAGTGCAAGCCCTCAAAAGTCCTATGCAGGGAGCTTTGACCATTTCATCCTCTTAGGTTCATAGGTGTGTACTAGGCTAATGGCCTTACTGCCAATAGGTTGGATAACAAATACCTGGATCCATGGACAGGAGCAGCCTTAGGTCAACTGGTGCCCTAGGCAAAAGGGCTCCACGGTGCCCCCTACCTCACCATCTGGTGCCCCCATCCTGGTCTACCTACACCAAATAAATACTGGAAAAGTGCCTCTGCTACAGCCTAGTTGGCCTATGCTAAGGCCGGCTATATCCATGGGCACCAGCAGGATTTTTTTTGCAGGGGGGTGCAAACCCAGACACCTGAGCTCCAGGCTTACCTCTCAACCTGGAATCATCAAAAGTTTGAACAAAGGCCCATGAAAAGTAAGTACAACTGGCCAAAAATTGGGATAACGAGACACTGATTAACATAACATTTAAATACATAATCATGTAACCCCACCCACTCCAATGGAATTTAGGGATATCAACATGAAGACTGAAGTCACCAAATTATAATAAATAATGGCAGACATTTGAATTTCAGACTTAATACCCCTCAGAAAATGCATAATAATGCAAAACCTGTTACTCTAGCAACTATCTGAGTTTACAGGAGCAATATTTAAAATCTGTCCCTATTTTTGGGTCTTTGTCCCACCATTATTTTTGGTGTTGTCTAGATTTCTTGCTCTGAGAAATTGAGATGTATATTAGTAAAGGAAGAAAAGTATGAAGCTTTAAAAATGCTGAATATGCTCATCTGATAATAAAAAACGTGTGGTAGATATTGCTTCCCATAATTAAAAGAAAATTAAATCCTTTGGATAAAACGCACTGAGCACATTTAATAATTAATAACAGTCAATAAACTGGATGTCTTGAATTAAATTAACTGACTTCCTTATTTTTAGCACACCAGTAAAGCAAATTCTGCACTTAATTTCCAAAATACTGAAGTACGTAGTACGTAGTTCCATGACGTGACTTTCCACAGCCGTGGCCATTTTAGTTTCCTGCATCCATTAAGAAATAACTAGTACTCAAGCTGTTACACGTTTACAAAATGATGATGACTGACAAAGAATCAATGAACACGTTCCGAATGGGCTTACCACAGTGCCAAATAACCTCCATTTGTCACTGCTAGATGGCAGTATGTTCGATACTGAACCAGCTAGTCAAGCGATTATGATTGAAAGGAGCGTCTCCCGTAAAGCAAGGTTTTTCAGTTAGGGAAGAGAGAATATATTAAATAACCTCTTTGCACACCGTCTTTAACAAATGTTAAGAGCATCATTTGTGTGTAGTGTGTGTGTGTGTGTGTGTGTGTGTTTTATATATATATATATATATATATATATATGAAAAAAGGTTACGACCGACTTAAATTTGGCACGTCTTCACATCCCCACAAATGGTGCGACTTTGGATTATTATATTTCTTAGGTGGCCCCTGACAAAGCTGACAACATCCTTTGGGAAACAGGAGAGCCAACTCTGCTAGACACGGTTACAAATCCAAATCTAGTACTGCAGTTCAGAAACATTAAGCTGAGGGTTTCTTCACATTTTGATACTTGCTGCTGTGTACTCAAATGAGACAATTGTGACTAGTGTTTAACTGGTACTTTAAGTGCAAGTTTCTATGGTGCAGTGGGATCACAGGATGCGTGTTAGCATGCATTTTCTAAAGGTTATGAAGTCTGAAACTCAAATCTGTGTCATTATTTAGCAACTTCAATCCTCACTGATTTGTCAGAAAACCACAAATTTTATCTGGAACAGAACAAATATATATGGCAAAAATCTGGACATTCTGCAAAAATCTGTACACAGCAACTTTGATGTAAACACACCACAAGAGGGGAATCGCACAGACTCAGCTACAGAAATAGCAGTCTCAGTGTTGCGCATTGCAGTAGGTCTCTATCTAAAGAACTTGACACGGTTTACCTCCATTTGATAGCAAATGGTTTGTGTGATCAGGCATTTCTGTGAGTCAATTGAGTGAATCACAGAAAGCCTCTGAGCACAAATGTCAAAAATGGTTTAGATGAACACCATTTTTGAAATTTGTCCATGTGTTTGAATGGCTAAATGCATTAGCATTGTAGCCATTCGAACATATGTGAGTCGCCGTTGTGAGTTTTTGCAGTTGTCCTTTCGATGGAAGGATGTCGAACAAATGACTCCCGACAAAATGAAGGTAAACCACTTGACACATCTCTAGAACAGCACTAGCATGCCAACCTTTGTCTTAGAATACCAATTTGAAAGGTACTTGTCTTTTAAAATTAGGCTTCTGTCTAAAAATACAGAACCCTCAATTCACTACCAGAGACTGTCCTTTACTTCAAATACCCAAGGGAAATTTTCTGTGTGAATCGTTCAAACACAGAGTGGACAAAATTAGAATGGATGCACTTAACACAGCATGCTCACACAGATTAACTAGCTAACAGCTTGTGTGAAAACTCATTGATGTAATAGGTTCACAGGTAGATGGTAGGCTATTGCCCAGAGGCCCTTATCAGCCTAGCAAAGAATTTTGCCCATGTTCCCTCAAAGTCAGCACCTATTTCCTCCTGTTCAGCAGGGACACAGGTGGGTCTCAGGGGTGTATTTTCTGTTTCCCATGCAGTCATCCAGGTCTTCTCTTAAAGAGGGCTAGAGAGGTAGTCTGCTTGACATGGACAGGGAGTCTATTCCACAGATGGGAGAGTCTTTGGGACATCAATCTATTCTGCCAACAAGTCCTATTAATGTAGAAATGATGAAGTGCTAATTTTCATATGGGTAAATAAATAATGTTCAGCCCTAGAATGAGATGAGAAGGTGTGGTGGCTGCTGGGTCTGCTGTCCAGTTCCAGGCTATGCATGTTTGATATAAACTGTAAAACAATATGATTTTAGAACTTCCACTGATTGCTTCACAGACTTAAAGCCACTGGAAAGTTCCCTGATTATCTTCACAAATTCACAATATGTTTGAATATAATATGTTTGAATATATTAAAATATGATGCTCTTGCAGCATTCATGTATTTAAACTCTTAACCACAATGCTAGGAAGATGCATTACTGCGCAAACACTTGAGAATGAATGTACCTGCTGTGGCGCAAGAGAATGAATGAGCTATGAAAGTGTCAACTGTCCCTGATCTTGGCTCATTTTACACTGATTCTACTAAAAATGTGATCTGAACACTATCATTTTGATTCATAATTATCCACCACCCTTGATAATGTATGCAGTTATTACTTCTTAGTTTTATAAACTAAAACAAATTACAAAGCAAAGCTGCATTATAACTGCGTCTGCATAATTGCAAGAAATTAACATTTCTCTACAATTTATACTAGCTGCATTAAAAAATAATTAAAGAAACTGGGAAATTTAAAAATGCAAAATTCACAGGCAATGTTCCTCTAAGCAGCCATTAGTCATGCTGTGCCCTAAAGTACAGCTAAACAAAAAGGCATAGAAAGACATGAATACTAGCAATTGTCACTCACCACCCATGGTTTGAAACTCCCAACCCAGTCTCCAAGTCCAACAGGTTTTCAGGCACTGCCTCATGAAGCTGATGTCATCACACGTGCCCCTGCACATTGATGACATTGCGGGATATGCTGGCAATGCATGATGATGTCAGCCATAACTTAAATGCCTGGATCTCATGGTCACATATATTGAACTTAGCTTTGTTTGTTTAATTTAAATAATTTTCACACATTTAAGCTGCTCAATTGTGGCTTTAAGAACTGCAAATTCAGTACGATGACTTAGCGACATAATGCTGTGCATAGTCTGGATTTTAAGCTCTGTAGGCTTGAATGAGACAAGGCAGCCCATACAACTAATATTGCAGGCATAAATTGGAACACTGTGCAGTCAGTACTCATGGAATGAGGTACCAAAATCACTGACTGAGACGAAATGCCAAAGAATGTATTACTGTAACCTTTGAGAAGTCACCTACCCAAGGCAACTACCACATTGACAATACAACCCTAAGGGCTGAGCCAGTTGTTTGGGATTTGGGAGCCTATGTGGATAGTGACCTATGTTTTGACCAACATGTATCTACTGGTGTAAGAAAGTCATTCTATGTTACACAGCTTATAAAGCAAAGGGATTATAACTAGATCTAGGGATGTCACTGCAACCCTTTACTCAGCCCTCATTGGGTCAGTCATTGAATATAATGTTCCCTTTGCCATGTACCTGTCCAGACATATACACCTGTTACATCAACTGAGATACCTTACTAAATGGAAACAAGGCCCAAACAAAGTGTCCTATACTGACAGACTCAAAGCCCTGTCACTATACTTAGTATCCTATAGACTGCTAAGAGGTGGCCTGTGTCTGGCAAACAAGGCATCATCAGACACATTACTGATGGATTCACTGCACATCAGAAAGTCAGACAGCATCATAAATACTTAGACTGAATATCCACACTTCTTCTGCATCACCAACATAATGGTATGGAGGGAAATGTAGATCTTGCAGAGAATAAAGCTACTGTGCAACAGACACTCCAAATCCACATAAAACAAAGTTCATCCTTGTACATTTTCAAGTGCAGCTTAGATTTATGGATGGGAAACAGAAAATTTTACCCCAGGTCTGCCCCCTGTACTACTAATGGACAGAAACTGCTTCAAAATGCTTTATTCCATGCACGGGTCCCCTCAAATTATCTATGGTATGATCCTAGTAATTCTCATTAGGGGTAATATCCTTCTCAGAGCTGACAGCAGGTTAATCAAATATAAAGAAAAACAAACAGAGAAGATTCTTTCATTTGAATGTGAGTGACCCTAATTATAGTCACATAGATATCCCTTTGGTATGATATTATTAATGGGCACCAAACAGTTGTTTAAAAGAGCTAAGTATGGAACTTCAGGGCAGGTATATGTGCAATAAGTATGGAAGAGGCAGCTTTAATTATTTGGTAAAATGGTCTGAGCTCAACAAAAATGACCACTTAAAAAAAAAAAAAAAAAAAAAAAAAAAAACTTTTAAGTGTGGTAAAACTGGGCATTGGCAAAATAAGCGTTCTTCTTTGGACAGCAAGTAAATTTGCCAAATGTTCTATTACCACAGCAAACTGAACAGAACCCAGATAACTGCACGTTTAATAAGAAATTTTTTGAAAATAAAATAAAATAAAAAAAAAAAAAAAAAAAAAAAAAAAATTGGAAATGGAAGGTACAAGATACCAACCTCTTGTTGGTCAGTTTTAATGACTGGCAAGAAGTTAAAAATAAGGGAATGGAATCTGTAGTTATAAGGAAAATGAATCCGTAGTTAGACGCTTGAAATATAACTCGGCTAGATTAAAAGTCACAACTGCAGACACCTGATAGAACACTAAATACATTACAAAAATATACAGACATGAAATCCCATTCCCGGGATACATATCCATTAAGACAGTTACAAAAGATTAGTCACACAGTCAGAATCATCAGATGATGAGTTTCTGCTCTCCCCTCCACCTTACAACCCACTTGTGCCTCAAGAAGCTGACAGTTCTCCCTCCCTGAGTGGGCAGGTGGAAGTGAATACTACAGAAACCATTAGCACTTCCAGCCCAAGTTACTTCCAGCACTTCCAATCATCCCTCCGGGTCGGCTATAACACTAGACTCCATCAGCAGTGTCATTAAGTACCCACTTGAACACCCTCAGATCAAATGTTAATGTGTATAGCTAATAAAGGGAAACAGTTATATCACAAACATAAATACAGAACTAATGCTAAGTGAATGGAAAATGAAAAGATTTACTAATAAAAGTTTGCCATCCAAATGAATACTTTGACCCAGATCAAGCAAATTACTACCCATTTTAAGACTGTTACAGATGGGGAGGAATATCAGTGAACATCCCAGGTCTTTCAAAGACCTGAAAGCAGTATTCAAAACCTCCATACCACTGGATATTTTTAGAAAGATATAGGATAAATCAAACATAGGCGATGACATTCCAAGACATTCATGTACTGCTGTCCCCCTGACTCGCCATAGTCACCACAAGGTACACCACATTTAAATGCTTGTTTTAATTATGGTAAAACTGGGGATTGGTGAAACTGATGTCTATTATCTGTACAGCAAGCAATTTAACAAACTGCAGGAAAAAAAAAGAGAGAGATTCTGACTCCTCTTCTAATATTGATAAGTCTCCTACACAAATGCACCCTTTAGGAGAAGTACCAAATCCAGCATAAGCTAGAGACGGCGAGGCTGAACTTACTAGAACAGTAGTACAACCATGGACTGCAGTGGATTTTCAAAACATTGGAGATTCTCTCTCTCCCATTTGAATAAATTCAGCAAAATACACAAAACGCTTAGAAGGACATGTACAACTGCAAAACAATACTTTCAAAGACCTGAAAGCAGTATTCAAAACCTCCATACCACTGGATATTTTTAGAAAGATATAGGATAAATCAAACATAGGCGATGACATTCCAAGACATTCAGGTGATGGATTTCTAGCTGCTAGCAATAACCTATTAAAAGCCATTGCTACAGCATGCCTCCAACCCCTAAACTGGGCAGAAATCAAAGCAATTGTACAGAAAGAGAAGGAATCTATTGATGTGTATTTACAATGCAAAACAGATGCATTTGAAGCCTTTTCTGTACATCCAGAGCCTACAGAAGGTGCAGCAGCCAGTGTCAACTTTTCAAGAAGGCTTGCTACTAAAAATACAAGAGCAAATTAAAAAAAAAACTTTGTTTAACTTTGGCAAGTTTTGGTATTTGTGAGACTGTACATCAGGCATAACATGCAGCAGACAACATACTCAGGAAATATAAAGAACAAAAGGAAAAATCAGGAGATATAAAGCTTTAACAGTTCAATGCCGACTCTCAATGACGGAGAAGGGGGAAGAAGGAATAGTGGGGGAAGCAGTAGATTCCAATTTTTTCAACAACCCCCAGGACAATATCAGCAAGACTGTTGTCCCCCTGACTCGCCATAGTCACCACAAGGTACACCACATTTAAATGCTTGTTTTAATTATGGTAAAACTGGGGATTGGTGAAACTGATGTCTATTATCTGTACAGCAAGCAATTTATCCACATATTTAGGTAACAGAGCTAACTGAAAGAAACCTGTGTGAAACACTGTCTGGCAGTCCACAGTGTGGCAACTAAACCATTAGGACAGCCATGAGCAGGAACCATGGTTATATCCCTTGGTTCCAAATGACAGGGATGGTCTTTTTGTTAATGTTACAGTGCAAAATTCATCTATTCTATTTCTTTTCGATACAGGAGCTACTACAGCTATGATTACTTCAGCAAATGGTGAACACTTTCCCCTTTCCAAACACATGCTTCAGGTTGTGGGCTTGTTTGGAGTTCCTTCACACTATCCAAAAACAAAACCTGTTCCTATTCAAATTGGTCGGCTAAAAGATTAACACACTTTCATTGTAGGGAATTCAGCCCCTCCAAACCTGTTAGGTAAAGACTTGTGTAAATTGAGATGTTTCATTTATAGCACACACAATGGTATATTCCTAGATGTTCCTAATGAATCTTTAGGATTATACTCAAATACTATCTGTACAGATGAAAATACCTTTTTAGCCATTTTGACATCAGAGAAGAATGAAGAAATTGCTGGTATGAAGGAATTAAATGCAATCCCTCTGCAGCTCTGGACTACCATGAAAATGAGACAGGGCACACACAAGATGCAGAACCCATGCATATAACATTAAAACCTTGTGAGCATCTGTGTACGGTAGTTCAATATCCTTTGTTGGTAGAAACGGAAAAAGGAATCAAACCTGTTATTTCTGCCTTGTTACAACATATCGCTGGCCCAACCTACAGTCCTTGTAACACTCCTATTTTACCAGTTAAGAAGCCATGGAAAAGTAAATATAGGTATGTACAATATTAATATACAGTGAATGTTGTGCCAATACCAACATTTACAGTTGTTCCTAATCCTCCAACATTCCATCAGATGCCACAACTTTCTCAGTGATTGATATTTCATCTGCTTTATTTTCTATCCCTATATATTCAGATAGCCAATACCGGTTTGCATTTATTTATATAGGACACTTGGACTAGATTACTACAAGGGTATGTATAATCTTCCACCCTTTTTCTATAGAGTAAATAAGAAACAGACAAGATTACATTTCCTTGTGGCTCTACTTTGATTCAATATGTAAATGACTTGCTTCTAGCCTCAAAAACTCCACGTAACTGTAAACAAGATACTATTTCTCTTAACACAGCAGACCTAGGATTCAGAGTTAATAAAGACAAATTGCAGTTATAGAAATCACAGGTTCAGTACTTAGTAGATCTTATTTCAGAAGGTGCTTGACAGATTTTGCCTTCACGTACTGCTGCTATAAAAACTGCACCACACCCTACTACATTAAAACAATTGCAAGCTTTTTTGGGGATTAACAAGTTACTGTTGAAAATGGAATTCTAATTATGCAGAAGTTGTATAACTACTGTTAGAATTATTAAAGAAAGATCCCCCGGATCCTTCACCCTGGCAGGATTATCATAAACAAACTTTTGTTCAACTGAAAACACTTTTAAATTCTCCTGCATTTGGGTTACCAGATTATTCTAAAATAATTTTTTTTTATTTTTCAATGAAAGAAATAAAGCAGCATTAGGATTACCAGTACAAAAGAGAAATAATGGTTTTAAACCTGTTGCTTATCTCAGTATAAATCTTGACAATGTGGCTGCAGCTTTCCCCCACAACTTTAGGGTGCTGGCCACAACGGTGTACTTGGTAGATATGGCAGATGCACTGAGTCTCAGGCACAAGATTTGCACTACAGTCCGCATTCTGTAGAAGCTTTGTTATTAAAGATAAAAATACAATATCTATCTGCAACACATTGTCCATGCTGGAGTGAATGACTTGAGATGTACCTCCCTGGACTGCATGAAAAGAGACATGGAAGAGCTCTTGGAACATGTGGGCTAGGCAGGTATGACCCTAGCCCTGAGTAGCATCCTGCCTTCACCCAGAATGATACCACAGTATAAGGACAAAATTATTGACTTCAACAATTGGCTAAGCTTCTGGTGTCATTCAAAGGGGATCCAGTATCTGTCTGCTTGGGACGACATGATCGACAAACCACGATGCTTTGCCAGAGATGATCTGCACCTGTCACCCTGGGATTCAGGTTACTGGCTAAAGCTCTTGCCACCCCTATAATGCCTTTTTTAGGCAAGGTTCAAAGGACAAAACCACCACCGTAACAGATAGAAGCATGCAAAATCTGAAGGTAATGCTACTCAATGCTAGAAGTCTAAACCTCAAAATGCACTCTCTCAAAGCACTCGTAAAAATGGAGAACATTGATATCTGTGCATGAACTAAGAACCTGGTTCAAGGCTCCAGAGAGCACCCCCCTGCAATACCAGGCTACAACTCTTACCACACTTTTCGGCCACCAAACCAAGATCGAAACACAAAAGGTGGAGGAGTGTCCATATTCACCAAGGATATTCACACCTCCAGGCTAGCTGCCCAACACAATGCATCTGAAATTCTCCAGGTGCAACTAAGACTACGTAAGACTGCAATCCAAATTGTAGCTTGCTACAGATCCCTCACCATGCCCCAAGATTCTCACTACACCTTTCTAAACGTACTGGAAAATAATAAGGTACAACCTAATACTGGGTGATTTCAACTACCCAGCCATTAACTGGGAAAACAACTTGGGTACCAACACCTTTTCCCAACGGTTCATGGAATTCATGAATTCAAACGCCCTGGATCAAATCCATTGTCCCACCAGGGGCACCAATATCCTAGACCTGGTCATTACCAACATGGGAGATAGATGCTCCACACCAGTGGTCATCCCCGACCATAAGCTAATCACCCTTGACATCCGCATTCCACCCCCACCTCCCAGTAAGGAAACCTCCATAAAAAAATCTCCAAAAGCCAGCTTCATGCTATTCAAGTCAGAAGTGACAAACGTCATGACACCCATGCAGATGGGAGCTGAAAGTTTGACTGCTGAATCCTACACTAAGGCACTGTATGAGCACATCCACCCGTGCATGAATCGCGACATCCCAAACAGAACCAAGACGCTCTCCTCCAAAAAAAGGAAGCCAATCTGGTGGTCCCCTGCCATAAACAAACTATACAACAGAAGGAAGAAACTGTTGCAGAAAAGAGGAAAATCCCAGGATGCAAAAAACTCCCTTACTAGCCTAAGTAAGAAGCAGAGATTCTTCATAAAATCCTGCAAAGATAGTTACAAAAATAAAAATTGCCAAATATTCCAAAGACAACCACAAGGCATTCCATAATTATGTCAAGAATCTAAATGGCAATGCTCAGATCTGCTCTGAGCTACAACAGAATGGCATTAAACATACTGATCCCAAGGATATTGCCAATATCCTAGCAGATCGATTTAGTGCCAACTTCACCCCCCTCTCACCCCCTAAAGGGCCCATCTAAATACCAAACGATTGCCAAATTCCGGTAATCATGGCCACACAGGTAGAAACCGCACTCTCCAAAGCTAAGAACACAGCATCCATGGGACCAAATGACATCTCAGGCTGTGTACTACATAAACTACAAAATTAACTGGCACCTCACCCAAGTGTCATGTTTAATCATAGCCTCATCTCAGGCTTCGTGCCCACTGAGTGGCGCACAGCTACAGTTATTCCACTCCACAAGGGGGGATCCACCTTGGATCACGGGAACTACTGTCCCGTCAGTCTGACGAGCCTGATCTGCAAGGGCATGGAACGCATTATCATGGAACTTATAAACAAAGACATTAGCAATCTTCAAACACTGGACCCCACCCAGTTTGGGTTTGAGAAAGGTCGATCTTGTCTCCTGAACCTGACTGACTTCTTCAAATCAGTCTCCAGAGATGTGGATGAGGGTAAGGTGGTCCACACAGCCTATCTGGACCTCGCCAAGGCCTTCGACACCATCCCTCACTTTGGAATCAATGATAAACTTACTAAGCTGGGCATAAATCCCTACGTCACTCGATGGGTTGCCAACTGGCTTACTGACAGAACCCAGACTGTAAAAGTAGCAGACTCCAAATCCAACTCCAGACAAGTGGAGTACTTCAGGGTTCAGTCCTGGGACAGCTCTTGTTTGGCATCTACTTCTCTGAAGTACAGGCCAACACTAAGGGATTCTAGCTAACAAAGTTCACAGATGACTGCAAACTGGGAGAAATTACTGAATACCCAAATGATGTGGACAAAAGGGCCTTACAGAAACAGATGTTTGGTGCCAGAGCCATGGGCTCAAGCTCAATGCCAAGAAATGTATAGTTATCCCCTTTGGGAATAACCATGTACCCATGAATTACCACATAGGTGGCAGTACACTAAACACCGTAAGTGTGATGAGAGACTTAGGGACACAGGTGGACAGTGGTCTCACCTTCGATAACCACATCACCACAACAGTCAGAAATCCTTCTATGTGGCACACCTCATCACTAAGGGCTTTTCATTCATTAAAAAGGAGGTCATTGTCCCACTGTACTCATCCCTCATTAGACCCATTATAGAATACAACGCCCCGTTTGGAATGTACCTCACAAGACATCTGCAATAGCTGGAAAGGCCACAGAAATACCTCACTAAAAGAATCACAGGCCTAAAGCAGATGCCCTATGCTGACCATTTAAAAAAACTCCAGCTATACTCTGTGGCATATCGTCTACTCAGAGGCAATCTCTGCTTAACATACAAGGCCATGTCAAACCCTGAGTTGTTGGACATGCTCCACTTAAAGAAATCCCAATCCCTCAGAGCCAAATGCTCCAGGGATCTAAACCTTGTCATCACAATGAACAAAACATGCTGGAGGGATAGGTTCCTGACTCAGAGACTCCCCATACCCTGGAATAGACTGCCGATACATGTCAAGCAGAGCACCTCCTTGGCCCTCTTCAAAAGGAACCTTGATGATTGCATGGGAGATAGGAAATTCACCCTGGGGATCACATCAGTCACCCTGCTAGACAGGTATCCAGGGAAGTAAATATTGTAGGAAGAAATATCCAGGGAATTGTTATGGCTAGGCTTGTACAGGCCCTAGGGCCGATAGCCTAGTATCAACCTATGAACCTAATTGTCTGAATATGAATTGTCATTATAAATAATCCTTCTTTACAGACTATTCAGATGTCCACCTGCTTCTTTAATCCCCACAATGGACGAAGGAGTCTGTGTAGTTAACACTGTGCTTCCTCCTAGATTAGGTTTGAAAGACGTTCCTTCATAGAATTCACATTAAATTATTTTTGTTTATGCGTCCTAAGTTCTAAGAGATGATAATGAACTTAAAGCAGCCTTTTCCGCTTGTACACAAGGCAGGATTTTGTCAGCTGGACAACTAAATGGAAATGTGTCTGCACAAATAGCTGAGCTTTGTAGTTATTACTGAAGCCTGTAAGACTGGCAAAGATCAGTAAGTAACATTTTTTACAGATTCTCAATATGCCTATGGCACAATTCATGATTTTGGGGCACTTTGGAAGAGGTTATTTAACATCATTAACAAAAACAGTGCTTTTGATAACTGCTCCTGCTGATTTGTTAGATGTTTTATTGTTATCAAGGGAGGCAGCCATGGTAAATTGTGCCACACATAAGACTAATGATTCATTTGTGACAAATTGCAATACCTTTGTAGATATGGCAGCAAGATGGGCTGCACTGTCTTATCCTGTCCAGGTTATATATTTAAAGCAACTGAATGAAAATAATTTTTCTTTACATGAATTATTGTCTTTTCAATATCAGACAGACTCTAAGTGCATGAGATGATTAAGCAATGGCTGCAGTTGCTCTCCAGATATTTTGTGATGCCATCCAGATGGAGGACTAGTAGCCCCACAAAATTTCTTAAATCAGTTAGTAAAAGCCTGCCATTCACCTTTTAATTTGCGCAAAAATGCAGTAATAAAAACAAATTTCCAGTAACGGGTATGTCCCTCATCTCTCAGTAGTTGCTCAACATTTTGCAAATACTTGTTTAGAGCATGTGTGTCTAAATCAGCACCTGCACCATCTCAACTACTGAAAAAGCCTTGGGGTCCATTTTATTTACAGTGGGACTTTCTTGACCTTCTACAAGTGCAAAAATTTAGCTTTTCTTGGTGGGTAGGAGCCTTGTGTGAGAAAAATGATGCAAAAACAACAACAGCAAAGAAAGTTTTAAGAGTTATTTCGTAAATTTGATATTCCCTGTTGCTCCAATCTGATCAGGTTACTCATTTTAGTAGCCAAGTAATATGACAAATTTGCAGAAACCTTAATGACAAATTGCAATTTAATTGTCCCTCTAAGATAACAGGTTTCAGGGTAGTAGAAAGAGTCAAACGGATCTTGAAAACAAGGTTAAAGTTTATGAGGAAACTGGTCTCAAGTGGCCAGAAGCTTTGCCTTTACTTTTATTTAGTATTAGAAGTGCAGTTAATACTACTACAAAACTGCACCCTCATGAAATTCTCATGGGCAGACCCATAAATGAATGTCTGCTACATCCCTCCCCAAGAATTTAGCACTGAAAAATTTGGATATATCCTTAATTTTATATTGCAAGTGTCTTTCCTGTATTTTGCAGAAATACCACAAAACTGTTCTACATGCAGTCCAATGACCCACAGAGAAGGACTACCATGACCTGCAGCTGTGAGACTTTGTCTACATTAAAGTACATTCCTAAAGAAACTCACTTAGTCCCAGACGGAAAGGATCATACTTGGTTTTTACTCGTAACTGCTACTGCTATCCATTGTGAGGGCCTCCCCACCTGGATACATTTGTCGCATGTCAAGAAGACACTCCCTTGTGATAAGTACAGCCAAAATTTTATTGACATTATATCATGTGAACCAGCAGAATCGGATGAAAAACCAGGGGCATCACTGCATCCAGAAATTACAGCCAGTAACGTTTTGCCATCCAAACCAAATCAGGAACCAACTGTGAACTGTCTGCTACTCAACTTAATTCCACATCTGCCATCCAGATTAAATACAGAACTAAATGCAGTTGAGCTACCTCTTTTATTATATCAGGAAGTTAAATCACGTGACTCTGCTACTTCATCCTGGACTGAACTAAATTCCGGCAGTTATTTTTCAACCTTAACATTTTTTTCTTGCTTCTGAAAACAACATCACAGATTCATTGTACCTTCTGGACAATGATGCAGACATTGATTCATCCAAATAAAATTTCTTGTTAAAATCATCTGCAATTAAAGCCTTTGGTCGGAGATTGTTTGAAGATCGATTTCTTATGAACTAAAGTAGACGAAATCAACATCCTAGTTTGCAGTTTCTTCAAAACTCTCTTCAGCCCCAACATGCTCATTTTTTTAAGGAACTATCATTGGGACATTTTTAAGATTTTCATCATCATTTTATTTTGCTTGCTTTGCCATCCAGAACCATAAGTGTGTCATCATCTGCAACCACTGGAACTGTAAGTAATGAATAATTTCTTAATAGACATAAAAGCTTTGCTAGAAATAAAGACGGGTGTTTGGTTAAGATTGAATAGAGAGCACCTGAATGTCATCCTAGAGTTAACACTTTTACTGCTGCTTTGCATATTTAAGCACAGACCCTTAGCATTAGCAACTGCTGGGTTTGTGCTCATATACCTACTGCACATGATGGAGAAATTCCATTGATTACCATACAGTGACTGATTCATAGTTTTATACTGCATTTTGTCTTAATTTTCTGCTACAAATCAAAAGAATAAACATGTTTCAATACTTTCCAGAGTAATGCTGCTTCAATCATCAATGGCTGTTATAGGACAGGTTTGCTATTGAAAAAATGGATTATTTGTTGTTGGAAATTGTGCTTGCAAGTTCACCTGGTAAATTTATAATGGGGCTGGGAGGCAGGAAATGGCACCATTAAACAAATATTACATTTGTGGAAATCAAACTTATTCCTTGTTACCTCCACGCTGGTCTAGTTGTGGATATATAGGTTGTGTTATTTCAGTCATACGACATACAGCTATTTTACCTGAAGGAAAGATTTGTGATGATCATCACAGGATACATGCTACAGATATTCGCTAACCCAGTTGAAAATGTAGATGCCTCCTGGGTGTATCACAATTCTGTACAAAATACTGCCTTTAAAGGGCTTGCTCACATGGATCTTGATGATGGGGCCCATTCCCAGAGCAGGTATTACACCTGCGTACGGGGTGGTGAAGTCTGTCAGGGAGCTTAGGAAGTTGTCTAAGCTCTTGGAAATTGAATAATTTTACTTTTTAGTCCATTAATTTGATTACTGAAGAAGTGACTGCAATGCACAGTGTGGTGCTACAGAACTGCATAGCACTTGATTTCACCCTTGCTTGTAAAGGGGGGTACGTGTACACTCATTAAAATGGGGCGCTGCTCATTTATTACTGATAACACCAGTGCCATTTGCAGTCACCCAGAAATAATTTAGAATGTCGCCAAACCTTCACATGACAAAGATGCTGATAGTTCTCAGTGGACAAGGTTAATTAACATTTTCTCTGCATGGGGAGGAGGTATTTTAAAGTCATTCATGTTTATATCTATTACAATTCCATAGTTAGGACTTATTCTTTTTATGGTAAAAGTGTGTACTTTAAAATTAGAATACAGACAAAATGTCAACTTAGAAATGCAAAAAAACTAACTCAATACCACTGACCACAACTGATAAGAATCATAGCACAGTAGAAGATGAAAATAAAGTTTTGCAAGACTTTAATAAAATATATGACAATATATATACAAAGAATTGGGGGAATATGAAATAAATATTGTACAGATACTTTATGAACCTTATCTACAGTATTCAGATTGTATTTTTGTTCCAACAAGACATAGGAATGCTTTCATTGCTAAAAAGACTATATGTTTGCATCAGTTGTGCAATACTTGTTCAGTTCAGGGAAAGAAGGAAACATTACGTGAAGAATGGCTGATAGCAAGTGAAAAGTGTCCCTTCATCTGATCATTTGTAATCACTGTCCATTCATAGAAAAATATTCTAGATTAGGTGATGCTTTACAGCAATAGATGGGGGAATGTGAATGCTGACGCATATAGATAAGGGAAAATGTTAGTGTATATATTTAATTTCTAATATGCTTTCATCACACAATGGATTCTTGAGTGTTTTCCGATATCTAATGATTTACTTCCCTGCCTAACATTAGCAATTGCTGACAGGGTAGGAATGTAGAAAGCATTCTTTTCTGTGGAAAATTTGATTATGGAATTCAAAACTCATGGAGTTAGGAAATATTGGCAAAATTAACGCTGTAGTGTTAATTTTCAATTGGTCAGTGGCTCTAAAATTGTTATAATAATATTGCCTGCAATCAAAGAAAGTACAGAAACTCTATGAATCTGTTGTTCAAAAAGACAGGACCGTGATTTCCTAGTCTCTCCTTTGTGTGTTTCTCTTTGCAATAAAGGAGATTATCATTCTTGCTGAACTGAGTTGTGTGAAAGTTATTGTACCTAAACACTGGAAACAATACTACCACAAAGACAGTTTTCCACAGTCTGGGTACAACACCCTCAGACACATGTTTATCAGTAACAATACACGTACAGTCATTTAGATGTGGGCCAGCTTTATAAAAGTGAGAAGGGAAATTATCATTCCCTAAACACACACACACACACACACACACACACACACACACACACACACACACACACACACACACACACACACACACACACACACACACAAAACTTTTGAAATCTTGCAGTAGCTTACTCACTTTTATGCAAGACCTCTTTTGAAAGAGGAACTCACTGGGATGGCTACAAGGCTGACATCTGCTAGAAGTATTTTTTTGCTTTAGAGGAGTTGCACAAATTTTCAGAAAAAAAATCTGCAGTGTCAACAATCTTGAAAGAATTTTCTGCCTGCAGATTTTTGAGGAGCCCTTTGGGTAGAGTACATCTCTCCAAAAAGAACTTTTGTGATGTAATAGCACATCCAAAATTCTTGCAGGTATTTCCTCACTGAGGCACAAAAGGCTCATTTATTCCATCCTGGTAGAGCTTCAGTCATACTTTACCTCATTCGACCTAAACAGACTTTAGCTTTGATAACATCTAAGTTTGCGACTTATCAAACACCTTTAGTTTTCTTAATGGGCAGCATTTATCTAGTACCATCAGATAACTTGTGCGGCAGCAGTCCAAGGTGTCATCTAAACCTACATGGGTATTAATCAATGTTTTCTAAGAATGAAAAGAAAGAGGGGACAGACACCTGAAGACATTTTGAACTGATGGTCTCCAAATGATACTGATAACATCCAGGGGTACATTTGATTCAGACAGCCAGTCAGATTGCATGCAAAAAGTGTTAGGTTCAAAACTAAGCTAATAAAAGCACAGTTAATGGAATTTTTTTATTTTAATTAAAACTGAATAAGCAAGCCATTTTTTTGAAAGACTGCTGCTGGTTGATAATGTTAGCCTAAATAGAAATAACTACAGCTAGAACATATGGCTGAATAATCAATCAGTTTAAAGATAAACAACTGAACCAAAGCACAGTAAGCCCACTCATTTAATTGAATGTGAAAGAATTGCAAATAGTTCTGAAACAGATAAGTAGAACATATGTAAAACTATATGAACAAGTTTTACATGGTGACCAGTGTTACATATACATAATTACTGTTAGTACAGTTTCTATTTGCATGATGGCAGTGATTCCTTGTCTGTGGTCTATACTCCTCTCCACAGTTGTGTGAGAGTGGAGACAGTGTAAGTAACTGGGGATATAAGGGACCCACATCATAGGGATGTACATGTGGGTTACCCCTGCAAAAAAAATTGCACTTACCGTAATGATATAGCTTCATGATCACTGTCCATTCACTTCAACAAGTATGAGAAGATGCTGCAAGTGATACCAATTTAGTTTTATAGGACTCTTCAAAGCTTGAGCTCTTTCCGCAACTCCCACAATCAGCCCTCATTTCCCCATATCTCTAGTTTATCTGCTGAGTAACAAGAGAGTTAAAATACAAGCCCTATTATACCCAAGACTACCTACGTGATTTTATGTCCTACTAAAGCAAAGTCTTGGGTAGGGCCAGCTACGCAAATTCACAGAAGACAAGTATGACTTGGAGACAAGAGGAAGGAGGGTATGTTGAATGAAAGGACACAGATCATGAAGATCAATCATTATGATAACTATCCTCTTGTGTGATCCAGTCCATCTACTTCAACAGGTAGGGCAGATACCCCAGTTCTACATCTTGTGCAGAATCATGAATGACAGCTCGGAGCACAGTGGCCCAAGAGGAAGATTCAGACCTTGAAATCATATCCAGCTTATAATGTCTAATGTCTTGTAAAACTGTGCATTGACATTCAAATCATGGTAAAAAATATATGTCATCTACTGACAGATTCCTGGAAGAGGCCAAAGATGTAGTCATGGATCCAGTTGACACAGCTCTTGGTTTATCTTAGGCTTATCTTGAATTAACTTACTACTGGATATGCACACTAAGTAATACATTCAGGTAGCCAGCTGGACGAGGCAATTTTGAAATTTTTTTTTGCTCTCTCAAAACCTTGTCTGATGGATCCCCAACCTTTGCTCAACTGCCCCATTTGTTGTGGTGCTGGGTACTCATGAGCTAGAGGACAGCCCTACAAGCCCATTCACCAGCAAATGTTGGGAAGTAGGTCCGTTTGCTGGTCCTGGGAGTCGCCTACCCTCTCCTCCAAGAAGCAGCCCACATCAGAGTGAGCAACTGCTACCTCACCAAAAGAAAAAGTGCTTCTACATGCTAGCTTTCCAAAAATACTTTGTGTGTGTGTACTATGGCAGTATTAGCTCAGCCAACTTGGAACTGCACTAGAACAACTAGTATTCTTGCTATGTGTTAACCATGTGGCTTGCCAGAGCTTCCTTCCTTCCCCAAGGACTGGGAAATTTGGCAGTAGCCACTCACTTTTATTCTCCCCAGTGAGTCCCTACAGGTATTGAATAACTGATAAATTATGGGGAATTTCAGACCAAATCAACTGCCAGTAAATGAAGTGAAAAGTTGATCATCCTTCCCATAAATACCAGATTTACATACATAAAATCTTAGTTGTCTGTGAACTTTTAGGAACTGCAGCTTATATTAATCTCTGTTAAATTATTTGGGAAAGAAAGCTGGCAGACTGATAAAGGTTAAATTCTGCAGCTACCTTAGGCATGAAGGCTGGATTTTTCGTAAGAATAGAGTATTGCTATGTAAAAGTTAAATATGGTAAATGACAAGAAAAAGATTGCAATTCCAATGTCTTTCTGGCAGAAAAGAATGCTACCAAAAAATGTTTTCCAGAACAGATGATGTCTGCTGTGGCTGCTGGTTCAGAAGGACTAAGTGCCAAATCCTCTAGAATAAAACTGAGATCCCACAGAGAGATGGGATCTTTAAGGAGGAGACTTCAGCAAGAAGGCACCTCAAAGAAAGTCCTTCCCCACTGTTTCAATTGCTAAAGAAACCCTGATGAAGGCTGGAAATAGGAAAACAAAAATGTTTATTCAAATGTCTGCTAGAAAATATAAGATAGAAAGAACGGGAAGTATGAAGGGATTTCAACCTTGCTGAGTAAGCTACAAAGAGAACAGACATATTTTCTTGGTAGAGCATGTATGGGCTGGTGTCAAGATCTGGACCACCATAGAAAGGAAAGTGGAGTCCTTGACATGACTAACTGGAGAAACCACGCAGCTCATTTGAGGAACTCTTAACTCTAGATGAGGATTGCCAGATGGATGAGAAAGGCCTGGACAAAGCTCTAGAAACAGGGGGTTCTGAATTAGATGAGGACACAGAAAAGGGAATCATACTTTTTGGGGCCAGAAGGAGTGATGATAGCCTTTTCCTTGCACAACTTGGACTTCTGAAGAAATCTCATTATCACAAGAAAAAGGGGAAAGACGTACAGTAGCCCTAATTGCCACCTGTAGACTAGACCATCTCACAGTGACATTGTGGAGGGATGAGAGGGAACTTGGTATTGGTCAAGGAGGAAAAACAGACTGCAGTAAGGTTTTTCTGTATCAGAAAATCATTGGTTCTGTCAACAAACTTACAGGAACACGTGTGTGGCATCAAAACAAATCTGCTGAGCCTGTCCATGCTAGTCAAATTGTTTCACCAGGGATGTGCATTGCCAGAAAAAGTGCTATGAGTTGGGTGCGGTGTTCTCCAATTAAACAACAGTATAACAACTCTCTTACACACAGCCAACAGTTAACTAATGTTGAAAGTCAGTACATGCAAGATAAAAAACATATATTCCAGTAGTTAAAGGTTTCCAATAGATATGGATGTCGAAGCAAATATGCAAAGGAAAAAGAAAGGCTATATTGCTGGGTGAAGAATATTTGAATCTAAGAGCTGTGGAACACACAGCAGGAGACAGCAGGGAAGAAGCCTGGGCTCCTGAACTCAAAGAGGACCGATCACTCTTCACGATGAAATAGATAAGTATAACAAAAGGTGGTGAAAATTAGATCTCACACTCAGGTTACATTAAAACAAATAAGAGAACAAAAAAAATTAAAGAGATCGTAACTCATCACTCAGACAAAATAACAGCAACATAGAAGGCAGAGATGGGAATAAAGGAGAAAATGAAAGAAAAGTTCATTCATCAGGAAGAAATAACAGAAAATCTTGTGGACCCAGAATATAAAACTTTCGGTTTACCAACCTACCAGACAATATGGAGGGAGGTAACTGTTTGGCTTTTATGAGATGGCAGATAAGTCAATGGACTGAGCTGTCTGTGGGAAAGATACTGAGAGAAAGGGTGCATAGGATATATGTTCCTGGTAAAGCATCAAGGAAACAAACCCAGGCCAATTATTGTCTGAAAGAAAAAAAATGTTAACTAAAGTGTGGATTAAAGAAAACAAAACATTTGAGAAAGTGTAGTCGGTGATCATGTTTACTCCATGTGTACCAGAATAAGAAATAAATTTGCCTTGGTGTTAAGAAATGTAATGTTTTCTGTTTCAGATTCATCTTTTTGTAAATTCTGATTGTTGCCAACTGTGAAACTGTTTGTATATTTGTAAATCTTTTAAACATTTTTGTAATCTTTTTGCACTGTTGTTATAGAGCTTATCTCCCCAGGTCTCCACTGAAAATGGGCTACTTGCCCAGCCGGACTCTACCCAGTTAACAAATGTAAAATAAATAAAATTAAAAAATTAGACAATGCCTTACAATTTAAACTGTCTTAACAAACATGAAAATAATTTTCCAGAAGATCCTTAAACATTTCAATAAGAAAACTTCTGCAACAGTAGTCCAAGGTGTCATCTAAACCTACATGTGTATTTAATCAATGTTTTCTAAGAATGAAAAGAAAGAGGGGAAAAACACCTGAAGACATTTTGAATTGATGGTCTCCAAATGATACTGATAACATCCAGGAGTACATTAGATTCAGGAGAATGCTGTTGAAGTAGATAATGCTCCAGTGGAATGAGAACTGACCTAGGGAACAAGGATTTATGCAATAAAAATAGGAGGAAATAGATGAATATATTACAAGAGAAAACAAAGACCACCACTAAAACCCTTCCTTGTCTTTAAAAAGAAGATGAGCAAAAGGCATTGGGAGGCGCAAGCTTCCTCGGGAAGAAAGTACAGTTCTGTAAGTAAACTTACCATAACAGTAGATGCCCTGCCTAACAGATCACTGTTGCAGTAACCTAAGCTATTCAAGTTATATCCTGCCAGGGATGCTACCAAATGGCCAGCTTACGAACACTAAAGTGCACCTGCCCCGTGCTCTAACTGCCTAGAACTCAAGCAGAGATCTATATAAAAAGCAGTTACAGAGTCAAAAGCTTCAGAGCTTACTTGCCCCAAGAAGGGCAACAGCCCAGAAAGGAAAAATGTTAAAAAACATAAAACAAGAATAATTATATATAGAAGGGTACATACATCCACATCCTAGCAATAGAAATAAATAAAGGGAGTTGGAGGTACGGCAACAGTGATCTATAACAATTATCTACGGTTATGGTAATTTTACTTTCACAGCTGTACTGTGGCTCAACATTAGATTACTGCTGCAGTACCTTAAACTACTCGAGTAGACTACAACAGAAGTAAATTAAGAATTCAGGAGACTCTGGAGAATGGTCCTAATAAAAGCTAGTTCTGGACCTGGAAAAGGAATCCAATTTATAGTACTTTTTTTAAATGTATAAACAAAAGAACAAGTGATTTCCTCTAAAATACTTCTAGAGATCACCCCCTGCCAGAAAGCCAAAGAAGACGACAAAGCCCATGTGGAATGGGCCCTAACGCTGCGTTAACTGGCCTGTTATTGTAAGAACAGCAAAAATTAATAGCATGCAGCAACAGTCTAAAAACTGTCTAATCTAACACTGGTTGTCTTTTTCCTTTACCTTCATATGAGACAAAGCTGATCAGCTTTCCTGATGGACTGAATTTTGTCTAGGTAATACCTAAGTTGCCTATGGACATATCAAGAGTATGAAGAATCATTCCTCCCTTGTTTTTAGGTTCTAGAAAAAAAAAACTAGGAGACGAACAGACTCTCTCAAGCTAAATTCTGAAGCCACTTTAGGCATAAAAGGATTAGTTCTTAAATAAATCCAGTCCTTGAGGAAAATGAGTTAGGGTTCACTCACCAAAGAGCTAGTTAAGTAAGTCGGACAATGAGCAACAGTCTTCCAAGTTAAGAACATTAGTACAGCTGATTCAAATGGGAAAAAAAGTATGTTTCTCAAACACAAAGTTAAGATCCCAAAGAGCAGCCACGTTTTCTAGCAGACTGATATGTAAAATCCCTTCTTTCCAAAACTGTTTAACTTAAGTTGCAGTGTACAAGTAATAAACAATAAGAAACAATAAAACACAACATGGTAACAATTACACAGTACAACAATGGTAAAGCATACACCAAAAAGGACTGAGGGTTTTTATGAACTTTACTTAACACAATGATAAATACACATTCTCTCGTTTTAGTCTGGTTCAATACATGGGACTGTTGCATCCAAACTCAGGACCAACTCTGAAGCTTCTTTATGTTCCAGGGCTCTGACTCCTCCCCTAGCCATAATTCTCTGTACTTCACCCTAACACATCAGATCAAGTTTTTTCATCCAATAAAATAACTTAAAACAAAGCAGATATGATAACAGTTTCAATTAAGAAGGGAGAAGGGGAAAAACTGTCAGAACAACACTGTTCACAGATTGAGTTAACCAGTATCCCCCAGTTATTCTGAAGTCAAATGGGTCAATTTAGGAATGGGGAAGAAGGGAGAGAAGTTGAACTGGATGAAAATCAGACAACATGGATTTATTATTATGGTAAGTACACAACTTTCGTATCAATGTTGTCTATTTTCATCCAATTCAACACATGGAACAGATTCCCAAGGTATCTATCTTGTCGGCATCAAGGATAGACATTACTAAGGATGATGGAGAAACAAGAGAAATGTGACCTAGACTGTATATCCAGTTTACAATGAGACACACACGTATGGATTGTGGACCAAGTTGCTGTAGCACAAATGTCATTAGTGGGAAGCCTTCTGATGAATGCTGTTGAAGTAGATATTGCTCTAGTGGAATGAGATTTAGGCTTAAATTGTAGAAACAACTTTTGTTACAGACACATGAAAAGCAGTCGGACAACCATCTTGAATGGGCAACTTTAGTAATAGCTTTTCCCAATTTGTGTTTAGAAAATGCAACATAATACTGACTGGATTTTCTGAATTGCTTTGTTCTAAGAAGACAGAATCTGAGTTGGCGATGAACATCTAACATATACAACATGTACTCAGCCTTGTTAGAGTATTTATGGACCGATTCAAGTTTGTTTCAGATGCCTCCTTGGGAACGAAGGACAAATTAGTTCTGAGAGAAACCCGGTCTTTGTTTAAAAAAAAAAAAAAAAAAAAACATGTAGGGAGGTTTACAGGAAAGTGCTTGTAATTCCGAAATCTGTATAGCTGACATAACTGCCACCATAAAAATTTTCAAAGACAGAAACGAGATCCTCTTTGGCTGCAGGCTCGAAGGATGGTTGCAGTAGAGCCTATAAAAGTAATATCACATGGAGGAAGAGGTCCTTGACAGGAGGTCATAAAAGAAAGGCTCCTTTCAAAAAGGCTTTCAAGATCTTTAGGGAAGCTGCAGAGAAATCATTATAGCCTATGGGTGAGTGGAGATCAGTGCCATTTGAACTTTGATGGTGGAATAACTGGAACTTTATCAAAAGGTTCAGATAAAATTTCTAATATGGACGAAATGGGAGCTGAGAAGGGATACAAATCTTTGGAAACTGCCCAAATAGAACATCTCTTCCATTTGCTAGAATACACCTTTTTTGTGGCCAGCTTTTGAAAGCCAATATCATTTTAACTACTGTATTTCGAAGATTGGCATCTCTGGCTATGGCCAAAAGTGGTGAAACCATGAGGTTAGTTTCCTGGGTATCTAGTCCACAGGTGGTAATCCGGGTGGGTGAAACAGAGATCTGGAAAATGATCCAACATCCATGTAGGATGTATTAGTACAGGGCAAATAAAGGGGAATCATGTTTGTTGGGGCCAGAAGGGAGCAATGAGGATCACCCTGGCGTTGCACTGTCAGGCTTTCTGGATAAACTTGTTCATTAGAGGTAGGTGAGAAAAAGCATATAGGAGAGCCGTGAGTCAACTGTGGACCAGAAGAGCATACCTCTTTAAGTGATCCTGTGGAAGGATCAGGGCAAAGTAACTGCTGAGTTTGTTGCTGAGGAAAGAGGAAAAGAGACTGCAGCAAGGCTGGCCCCAGCAACAGAAGATCAAGGTTGCCACTATTGAGTTGAGGGACCTTTCATGAGGCATCAGAATAATTATCAGAAAGTGGTATGAACACACCACCCATTGCCAGACCATCATGGCCTCTCGACACAATCGGTAGGAATAGGTTCCGCTTTGTTTGTTGATGTACCAAACCACTGTCATGCTGTCCATCTATATGGAAATTACACCCCTGGAGAGGAGATCTTAAAAAGCCTGCAATGCCAGGAGGACTGCCCTCATTTCCAACATACTGATATGAAGTTTGGCCTCTATGGATGATAATGCACCTTGGACCATTCACCCTGTGAAATGTTCCATCCACCCTAAAAGGCAGGCATCCGTGGTTACTACTGTTACCAGAGAGTCCATATGAAAAGGGAGTCCCTCGGTCACTGAAGGAGGAGATAATCCAGGAGGCAATGTGGTGTCTGCAGATAAAGGTGAGATGAATCTTTGGATGTAACTAATGAATGCTCTATAGCCACTGTACTAGGGCCCACCGGAGTACCCTCATGTGGTACTTGGTTAGTGGAAACATCAGTATATCTTGGATGCTATTAGACACAACAGACATAAAGATCAGTCTCGCTGGTGGTGAGGGATGAAGCACCTGCATTGCTGTTAGAAGCAAAGATAAAAACCCTGGTTTGGGAAAGACTGGCAATGTGTAAATTGGTACTGAGGTTGAATCCTATGAATTGCATTTGCTGTGTTAGTGTCAGATGGCATTATAGTAAATTTACTGTTATTCCCAAGTTCTGCAACAGCTGGAGAACAACATGCAAATGGTATAACAGTAGATACTCTGAGGCAGCAATTAGGAGCCAGTCGTCGAGATAGGGGAAACTTGGATCCCTAGCAGAAGCAACTGCGATGAACACCTTGGGGGCAGTGGTGACACTGAAAGGCGGGGTTCTGAATCGGTAGTGACAGTCTCCCAGGTGAAAATGAAGGAATCTCCTGGAGGACTTCTTTATCTTCACATATCTGTAAGAATCCTGGGGGTCTAAAGAGCACATCCAATTGTCCTTCCTCAGCAGAGGTAATATGGTTTGAAGTGTGACCATCCAGAATTTGGACTGTTTCAAGAACTGATTCAGGTGACTTAGATCCAAAAATGGTCTGAGGTTACCCATCTTCTTTGGTATTAAAAAGTACCTCAAGCAGACTCCAGATTCTAACTGATCTTGGGGGATCATTTGGATGACTCTTTTTTACCTAGTAGTTTTGAAATTTCAGTGCTGCTGATTCCCAATGACTGGGTAGAACACTGGGGACGTTTCTCTTTTTCTGAAGAGGAAAGGAAAAGGGAATTGAGTAGCATCTGGAAATTGCCTTTATCACCCAAGAATCTGTGGTTATGTTTTCCAGGGTTTTGGGTGCAAAGACAAGCACCCTCTAACTGCCTCCAGAGTGCAGCAGTCAGGCAACCAATCAGGGGCGCTGCTGATGCTTCTCAGAAAAAGGACCACAAAAGCCTTGGTTATGTTCGTCTCTGCTCCTAGGATAATGTCCATTTGAATTATCTCCACCTCTGCCATGAGAAGCCCTATCCCCAGGATAATCATGATAAGAACTTTGACATTTCTGAAGCCAAATTTTCCTACCCGTTCTCCGATTCTTAGAAAAGGATCTCTAAGAAGTGGAGAGACAAATTCTCACCGCAGTGTGTCTTGCCATCCTACTGACTCTTGGTAAAGTTATGTACTCACCATAACTTGGCATTTGTGTTGTCCATTTTCATTCTTCCTCACTGATGGGTTTGGATCAAATCCTCAGATCTGACTCGACTGCATACAATAGACTTTGGATCCAGTTCTCGAGCTCCTTCTCTAACTATAACACTCTATACTATCCCCAACACCTCCGATCCCGTTTGCTGCCTAATCTCCCATTTTATGGCAGAGAGAGACATAGAAGAAAGATAGGGCTCAACCCCAGAACTGAATAGTTCCAATATAGTGTAACAGGTACTTACAGGAGTGACAGGAGAAGGATGGGAGGGAAGGTGAGGAAGAATGAAAATGGACAATACAGATGCCAAGTTATGGTGAGTACATAATTAACAAATCTGATGATGTCCTTTTCATTCTTCCTCACGAATGGGACAGAGTTCCCAGCTATGGCAAGGCCCTCATGGAAGGATCCGCCAGAGGACTGTCAACTCAAAAGAAGCTTGGCTTCTCGAAATAACGTCCAGCTTATAATGTGTAACATAGATATGAGTGGACCGCGTGGAATGAGCTTGAAGACGCTGTGGTAAATTTAGTCCTTTCTGAGAATAAATTAATGAAATGCAATCCATAACCCATTTGGCTAGAGTAACTTTAGAAGCTGCCTGGCCCAAGCGATTTGGGGAAAAGGATACAAAAGGTTGATCAGACTTCCTGAACTGTTCTTTGAAGATGAAAATGTAGTTCTCTGTGCACATCGAGGAGATGAAGCACATATCCTCCTTTATTCATAAATTTTGGAAGACTGGTAATTGTATGTGCTGCTGGTTGATGTTACTTTCATATGACACCTTAGGAAGAAAGGAAGGGTTGGTCTGCAAAGACACAAAGGGCCAGGAGCTCAAAAATTCTTTCAACTGAAGTAATAGCTACTAAGAAGATTGTTTTCCAAGAAAGATACTTCATATCACATTTGTCTACCAGTTCAAAAGGCTAATGAAGTAAACCTTGAAGGACCACAGTAAGGTCCCAATGAGTAGGATCCTTTATCAGGGGTCTGAGGAGAAAAATGCCTTTCATGAAAGCCTTACACAATCAGGACAAAGCCAGAGAAAAATATTTGTTTCTGGAGTGGAAATTTGAAATCACTGCCAACTGAAGTTTAATTGTTGAGAAACTAGCTTCTTCTTTAAAAGAGTTGTTAGAAAAAAAAAGAATCATTGAAGTGGGTGCTGAAAAAAGGTCAATATTCTGGTTAGAGCTCCAAATAGAAAATCTTTTCCATTTGTTTTTGCAGACCTTTTTAGTAGAAGCTTTCTGGGAAGCCAACATAACATCGTGAGCTGGGAAAGAAAGCCTGGACTGTGTTACTGGAAGTGGAGAAACCATGCGGTTAACTTGAGAGTGTGGAGACTGGTGTGATGAATTCTCAATGGATGAGACAGGAGATCCTGTGTGGATTCCGGTATCCATGGAGGATACTGCAAGTGAGACCTTCAGAAGGGGAACCACACCTGCTGAGGCCAGAAGGGGGCAATGAGGATGACTGAGTGCTTCAGCCTGCTTGCTTTCTGTAATAACTTTGGAATCAGAGGAAGAGGGTAGGCAATCAGACAATGACAAGTGTCCCTCATTTTCGGGGCAGAGGGGGTCCATGTAACCAGGGTTCCAGGGACTCTCTTCCTGGTCAATCCTACCAGTGCTCCTCAAGAGCGGCCCAACTCCTTTCCTCTGGAGGTGGTTGGGGTCTGGAGGTCCTTGTACCCTTCTGCCTGGCTAACCATCACCACCGACTCTTAGGTACAAAGGATAATAACCAGAGGTTACCATATTCCCTTCGATATTTGTCCTGCCCCCCCAACAAATTTACTCGACGTTCCACCCAGTCAAAGGGAAGAAGCAGCACTAGAGATTGCAAAGCTGCTAAGAAAAAGAGTCATCCAAATAGTCCCTCCAGACCAGATAGGATCTGGATTCTACTCAAGACTATTTTTGGTGCCAAAGAAAACCGGGGACTGGAGACCAA
This sequence comes from Protopterus annectens, assembly GCF_019279795.1. NCBI lineage: Eukaryota > Metazoa > Chordata > Ceratodontiformes > Protopteridae > Protopterus > Protopterus annectens. The sequence continues at coordinate 544,349,216 of NC_056725.1, read as the reverse complement.
TTTTAGATCTCAGTGTATTGAGCAAGTTTGTAAGAGTACAAAAAGTCCGGATGGTCACAGTACTGTCTATCCTACCGCTTTTGGAAAAAGACGATTGGATGTGCTCGATAGATCTTCATGATTCGTACTACCACATAAAAGTGGACAGGCCATCAAGAAGATTCCTTCGCTTCCGTGCGGGAGCCAGTCACGACCAGTTCAGAGTACTGCCCTTCTGACTCTCTACAGCCCCCAGAGTGTTCACAAAGTGCATGGCAGTCGTCACAGCTCACTTGCGACTACAAGGATTCCAGGTGTTTCCATACCTAGACGACTGGCTCATCTCCGCCCCCATCAGACATCTATTGGAGGAAGCCCTGGCAAACTCTCTCCTCGCTGCAGAAAGGCTAGGCATAACCATAAACTGGCAAAAATCCAATCTCGCCCCATCTCAGTCCACAGAATTCATAGGGGTCATACTGGATACAAAGAATTGCAGAACATCCATTCCAGAGCACAGAATTCTAAGGATAAAGCAACAACTGATCCCAATTCTTTCAAGGGAGAAATCCACAGCTCACACTGTCTTACAGCTGTTGGGTTCCATAGCAGCCTCCATCACCAGTGTCCCCTTGGCCAGGTTTCACATGAGGCTTCTACAATGGCTATTGCTCACCCAATGGTAGCCTTTTCAGTATCCTCTTTCAGCCAAGATTCGAGTAACTCACAGGTGCAAACAGGATTTAAATTGGTGGATGACCCACAACCCGTCACAGTGGTCTTGCCCCTTCTCCCCCCAGCAGCCCAAGGCTACAGTGACCACGGACACCTCCCTGGTGGGGTGGGGGGGCTATGTCAGGGACAGCCAGTCCAAGGCAATTGGTCCGTATTGGAGACCCAACTGCATATAAATGTTCTGGAGCTGAGGGCGGTGCTTCTGGCGTTGCAAGCATTCCATCCCCTACTGCCATCTGGGACTATTGCGATACAATCAGACAACATGGCGATGGTCTGGTACATCAACAAACAGCGCGGAACCAAATCTTACCCCCTTTGTCAAGAGGCCATGAGGATATGGCAATGGGCAATGGCTACCAACCGTTTTCTTCTAGCAACGCACATTCCCAGGAGTTCCAACGTGATAGCAAACAGACTCAGCAGGTGCATTCTACAACCTCACGAGTGGTCCCTGAATCCCTTGATAGTGGCGGAGATCTTCCACCGCTGGGGCCGTCCTTGCTGCATCCTCTTTGCATCCCCAACCAACTACAAATGCAGCAACTACTTAGCCCTGATTCCCCCTCCGAGACAGTCACCCAGGGACGCTCTAGTCCACGATTGGCCTTCAGGTCTTCTTAATGCATTTCCACCTCTTCCCCTCATTCCCCAAGTTTCTGAAGTAAGCCCGTCGGTTGAAGAGCAAGGTGATCCTCATAGCACCATATTGGCCTCGTCAGATTTGGTTCCCCTTCCTTTGGCCTTACCTGCTAGATCAACCATGGATTCTCCATCCAACTCCGGGGTTGATCTCCCATCCGCAGAACTTGATTCATCCTAACTTGGACAGCCTGAAGCTCACAGCTTGGCTCCTCCAATTCCCTTGACTGCCAGGCAGAATGATATTTGTTTGCCAGTACGAGACATTCTTATTGCATCTCATAAGTCTTCCACTAGAATTACTTATCTAAGCAAGTGAAAAAAATGTACCTGTTGGCTGAAAGAAAAGCAAGTAGATCCTTTTTCGGCACAAGTATCAATAGTACTAGAGTATCTAGCCGATCTATTCCAATCGGGTCTATCTGCCTCTACCATTAGAGTCCATTTGGCTGCAATATCTAATTTCCATGAGGGTGTCCAAGACTCCTCTCTTATGTCACACAAATTATGCAAGACCTTCATAAAAGGTGTGAATCATCTGAAGTCCCCTTTTTAGAGAACCCATTCAGCCATGGGACCTGTCATTAGTTCTACAAGCTCCGACAATGCCACCTTTCAAACCAGCTTCTTCATGCGACCTCAAATATTTGTCATGGAAAACCTTGTTTTTGGTCGCCATTACTTCTGCCAGATGCATCTCTGAGCTTCAAGTCTTATGCATCAAGAGTCCATACTTGATTTTTCATAGAGATAGAGTGTCTTTGAGAACCAATCCTTCCTTTCTGCCAAAAGTGATTTCTGAAACGTCCATTAATCAAACCACTAAATTGCCAGTTTTCTTCCCCAATCATTCAAACAAAGGAGAGTATTGCCTACAAACCCTAGGTATTCACAGGCAAATTCGCTTCTGCTTGAACAGGACTAAGGCCTCTCGTAAATCAGACCAGTTATTTTTGGCCTTTTCTGGACTTGGATTAGGATGTGCTGTTGCTAAGGTCACATTGGCTAGATGGTTGAAAGACCTTGTGACCTTCATTTATATACAACGTAATATTCCATTCGACAAGGCCGGTGGCAACTTCTGCTGCCTTCCATGCCAGAGCTTCTTTACATGACATCCGTGCAGCTGCAACTTGGGCTACGCCTCATACCTTCATCAATCATTACAAATTGGATTTGGCCTCCAGGGGAAGAGCATCTTTTGGTTCTATGGTGCTCAGGAATATCCTTCCATGAGAGCCTTCCAGGAATAGAGGTAGCTGGGGACTCTGTCCCATACATAAGGAATGAACGAGGATTAACAATATTAGATAAAGAAGTTGTGTCTTACCATAACGTTCCATCTGTATTGTTGATCCTCTTTCAGTCATTACGACCCCCCCTCCTTCCCCCTCCTGTGGCTTCTAGTGGATTTCAACATCCAGTTCTATTAGGTCATTTGACCAGAGGTAGCCATCTTCTTTTGACTTGCAAACTCAATCGGAGGTAACAGGGAGAGGAGAATTCTGGGTAAGAGTTTTAGCTCGAGAGTTTGTAGCTGACGCAAGCTTGGAAGATGGCTGGCTTGGTTCAGAGGTCTGTATCGCAATAATCCCAGATGGCAGTAAGGGATGGAAAGCTTGGAATGCCAGAAGCACTGCCCTCTGCAATTCAGTGCGTTTCTCGGTGACTCCTGGAGGAGAAATCAGAGTGAAGTACTTGTTTTTGAGGCTGTAAGGCAAACAGGTCGCAGCAAGGCTGGTCCCAGTGGCTAAAGATCATATTCGCTACCGACTGATTGACAGACAGCTCATGAGGCATCCGAATGGATCTGCTGAGCCTGTCTTCTAGCGAGCTGGTTTTCCATGTGATGTGTTGCTGCAATGAGAAAACAGTCTGAAGCCATCGCCCATTCCCAAACACCCATGGCATCTCTGCACAGTGGATAAGACTGGGTCCCTCCTAGTTTGTTGATGTACCAGACTACTGACATGTCTGTCTGAATTACAAAAGTCCTCAGGAGGAGAATGTCTAGAAATGCTTGCAATGCTAGGAGGACTGCACTTCTCTCGAAGATGTTTATATGTAACTTGGTCTCTGAAGGGGACCACATGCCTAGGACTATCTTTCCCAAGGTGGGACCTCCTGGATGACTCTCTTCTGTAGCAGCTTTTGTATTTTTTGTGCAGCACCTTCCTCTGACTGGGTGGAACATCAGGAAGTATCTTCTTTTGAGGAGGGGAAGGAAGGGAAAATGGTACACAGTAAACTCTGGATATGATTCTTAGCACTCACAAATCTTTTGTAATATCTGGCCAGGCGTCTATGTGCTAAGAGAAATGACCCCTGACTGCCTCCAGAATTGGACAGTTGGGCAGCGATTCAGGAGCTCTGATAGGGTCTATCCGAAAAGGAATCTCTAAAGCCCTGGTTCTGTGGGCTCCCTCTGCCTCTAGGGTGACTTCTACCATTAAAATTCCCTCCTCTGCCTTTGCAGAAATTATCCCTGTGCGAGTCCAGGAAAGGTCCCTGAGATTTTTAGAACCATGTCTTCTTACCACCTCGTTGGTTTCTAGAGAAGGTCCACTAAGGGGTATAAAACTTGATTCCTATGCCAGTGTCTTTCTCTCTTTTTCGCTGTGGGTAAGCGTGTCCTTAATTGGAGGTCTGAACAAGGAGGTGCCAGCAAAGGGGGCACTGACAAAGGACATCTTGAAGGGCCCCACAAAACTGTATACCACATCCAGATATGTCTCCTTATGGTTATACCTGAACAGGCTTGCTCATGAGGTACCTTCTGCTGAAATGGGAGATCAACCTCATCAACCCATTTGAAATGGACAGCAGAGTGGCCAGTTAATTGGTAGTCTTTTTGAAATCCTCAACAGAAGTGGACTCCGAGAAAGTATTTGATAACTCGTTAGTCAAATCCCTTTACAGCCAAGTGAAATTTGCCAAGTAGTTTAGAGACCTCAGCACAAATGTAGCGGATATGAACACTCGCTTTCCAAATCTGTCCATCACTCTGGAATCCCTATTCAGCAGATAGACAGAAGAGTTCTACTAAGCTAGCTCCTTCTTGGTGGCTGCCACCATCACCACCACAGCATCAACTGAGACCCCCTTGCTCCAGTGGGGTCTATCAGCAGAAGGGACAGAATTTTGTCTGGGTGCTTGAGAACAGATTCAACAGTGCCTGGTTACTCTCAAGCCAGCTAGGAAACCAAGTCAATCAGTTCATCTGCCAGAAGACATAGATGGCCCAGAACCGAAAGCCTCCAAAAAAATTGATTCTTCAGGAGGAGACTGGGAAGACCAGCCACTCTTCCCTATGAGGATCTCGAAGATATCCCCAAAGGAGACATCAGGTGGTACTCTGGGGGATGCCTCTCCCTCATCAAAATCAGTGTTTTCTGTGACAGCCTCCATGGGTAAGTCTGTCTCTCCTCTTACATGTCCTCTATCAAGGAACCTCCTTCTTGGGATGCTCAGAAGAGGTAACAGAAGGGATGGAGTTCCTCTACAAAAATTGTCAGGAGACTTCCCAGAACTGGCTGTCCCTTTGGGATAGGTCTAAGGGGCGCAGAGTTCAGAACCAAAGATGGAAGACGGGTAGGATCTCAGACAAAAGAAGACTGTTCTCTTTGTAAAGACAAAGCCCTTTCAAGCACCTTGAAAGCCAAAGGACCAGGGGAAACTCCTCCCTCCTTCGCTGGAGCAGAAGCCTCTGCGGAAGGCAGGTTGGGGCCTTCTCCGGATTTGAGACTCAAGAATCAGATCTGACTTGTTCAGGGCAGAGCCTCTGAGAAAAAAGGATGATCCAACAAAACCAGAGCAGAACCCAACCCCTCGGATCAGGTTGCCAAAGTCTCAGATCCAAGACCTGCTCTGATCCGAGGGTATCAGAGCAGAACTGGTCAAGGACACCGTTGGAGTATAGGAAAAATTTTTCCTCAGATCCAACGCCAAACCTCTCCAGGATCTCATATCCTGGGACACTGAAACCACTGGTTAAGATCATAGAAAGAGAGAGAATGGACTTAGTAGTGCATTCACGGTTCCAGGAGAGGATGGAGATGGCAGGACCCCCATCTGGATCTGAGCTCTGAGAAATTTCTACATCATCCTATCCACATCGACCTCTGACAAATTCCTGGAAGACACTGTGGATGAGGGGTCTGGAGTATTTCTTTGAAGTCTGAAGATTTCAGCTGGCAAAGAAGGTGATAATGGGATAATGGTGTACTCCAGAGTACGGCTCCTGCAGATAGAACTAGATCTCAGATCCGAGGCCTTGGGATCAGATGAGGAGGTAGAAGGAAGTGGAAAAATTACCATTGGAGTCGAGATTGTAGGATTCAAAAGGCACTGAGGATCTGAAGGATGGCTCTTGGGTTTAGGATCTGAAATGGTCAGATCCAAAATTTTTCAGATCTTCTCCAATGGCACTGAAGAAGCTCTAGGATACTTGGTAGAGACCTCTTTTTTGGTGTCTGAAGAAACAGACTTTACTGGTTTGATGGGGTTTGAGTCCCAGAAGAAGCAGGCAAGAGACTTCTAAGTATCAGTTTGTTGCGCCTGTCTGCTAATGCTCTGTAATTTATAGGTTCATAGGTAGGTATACTAGGCTATCTGTCCGAGGGCATTTATAAGCCTAGCCAGAGTGTGTTGGCTTTCGTCGCCCCATTGATTAATTAACTGATCCTCTGTCAAGCAGAGCCAATGAAGTGCTCCCAGGGGTGTACCTTCTGTTACCCATCCACTCGTCAAGGTTTCTCTTGAAGAGTGTTAGTGAGGGGATCTGCCTAATGTAGTTTGGAATTTTGTTCCAAAGCATGGGGAGTCTCTGTGGTAGGAATCTATCCCTCCAGCATGTTCTATTTATTGTTGTGGCGAGGTTTAGCTCAAAGTGACTTGGATTTCTTTAGGTGGAGCATGTAAATCAATTCTGAGTTGGACATGGCTTTGTAGGTCAGGCAGAGATCACCTCTGAGTAAGCGTTATGCCACTGAGTACAGCCGGAGTTTTTTCAGTCAGACTGCATAGGACATATGTTTGAGGCCAGTAATCCTCTTGTTGAGGTACTTTTGTGGTCTTTCCAGCTGTTGGAAGTGTCTTGTGAGGTACATCCCAAATGGGGCATTGTACTCTATGATGGGTCTGATGAGTGACGAGTAGAGGGGCACTATAACCTCTTTATTTCTAAATGCGAACCCTTTAGTAATTAGATGGGCCACATAGAAGGATTTCCTAACTGCTTTGGCAATATGATTGTCAAAGGAGAGATCACTATCTACCTGGGTCCCTAGCCTCTTATTACTGCTTCTGTATTAAAGGGGGCTGCCAGCTATGTGGTAATTCGTGGGTGTTTTGTTTTTCCCAAATGGGATGATTATGCATTTTTTGGCATTTAGCTTGAGGCCATGACTTTGACACCAGGTGTCCATCTCAGTAAGGCCCTTTTGGAGGATGTCCGTGTCAGCCGAAGAGTCAATTATGGCTCCCAGTTTGCAGTCATCGGCGAATTTGGTTAGCCATAGTCCTCCTGTGTTTGCCTGCACTTCTGAGAAGTATATGCCGAACAGTAGGGGTCCCAGGACCGAGCCTTGCGGGACACCACTTGTGACTGGTTTAGAGTTGGACCTGGTGCCCGCTATTCTTACATTGTGAGTTCTGTCTGTAAGCCAGTTGGCAACCCATCTCGTGACGTAGGGGTTTATGTTCAGGCTGGTGAGTTTTTCTGTAATACCAGAGTGGGAAATGGTGTCGAAAGCCTTGGCGAGGTCAAGGTAGGCTGTGTGAACCACCTTTCCCTCGTCTATGGCCTTGGTGACTGTCTCAAAGAAGTTAACCAGGTTTAGTAGGCATGATCTGCCCTTAACAAAGCTGAACTGGGTCGGGTCAAGTGTTTGGAGGTTCCCAATGTCTTTGTTAATGAGTTCCATGATGATGCGCTCCATAGCCTTGCAGACCAGGCTAGTCAGGCTTATGGGGCGATAGTTACCAGGGTCAGTTGTGGCCCCTCCTTTGTGGAGAGGAATAACCATTGCTTTGCACCATTCTATGGGCATGTAGCCTTTGGAGAGGCTGAGGTTGAACAGCGTGTTTAGGTGGGGGGTTAGTTAGTTCTGCAGTTCGTGCAAGATGCAGCCTGGGACACCATCTGACCCCACTGACGCTGTGTTTTTGGCTTTTAAAAGGGCGGTTTTAACCTGTACATCTGTAATTTCCGGGGCACTACACTTTTCCGGTATTGTTGTGGGCCCTTTTGGGGGTGACAGGGGGGTGAAGTTTGCACTGAATCTATCTGCCAGGATGTTGGCAATATCAGTAGGTTCAGTATATTTTGTGCTATTTTGCACTAGTTCAGTGCACATCTGCGAGTTGCCACTTAGAATCTTAACATAGCTAAAGAAGGTGGCTTTGTGGTTATCTTTTGAATCCTTGGCTATTTTACTTTCGAAGTTAGCCTTGGATAATTTTATGAGGGACCTTAGTTTCTTACTGATACTGATCAGGGATGTCTTTCCTTCTTGGGATTTGCTTTTTTTCTGAACAAGTTTCCTCCTCCTATTGTATAGCATGTTTATGGCAGGGGTCCACCAAACTGGTTTCCTTCTCTTAGAGAAGTAAGTCTTGGTTTTGCTAGGGATGGCACGATCCATGCACCCTTGTAGGTGCTCATAGAGTGCATTTGTAAAGGTTTCTGCATCTTGGGCAGCATTATCCTTTAGCATGGGGGCTGTGAAACTTACCACCTCTATTTTAAGTAAGGTGAAGTTTGCATTAGAAAAGTTTTTTACTGTAGTTTCCTTAGTTGGGGGTGGTGGGGTGTGGACATCCAGAGCGATTAGTTTATGGTCTGATCTAACCAGTGATGGGTTGACCTCCGGTGTGGAACACCTGTCGCCCATGTTGGTGATGACCAGGTTCAATATGTTTTCACCTCTGGTAGGGGAGTTTACCAGCTGATCCAGGGCTTTTGAGTTTATGAATTCCAGGAAGTGCTGGGCCTGGGAGTTTGTACTTGAGTAGTTTTCCCAGTTAATGGTAGGGTAATTGAAATCGCCCAATATCAGGGTGTTCGGTAGGACCTTCATGTTTTCCAGTGTCTCCAGAAAGGTGGAGTGGTGGTCCTGGGTCATGGAGGGTGATCTGTAACAGGCCACAATTTGCAGTGCAGATTTGCCCGATGTTAGTTGCACATGGACAATCTCAGAGGTGGTATGCTGTGCCACTAACCTGGAGGTGTAGGTATCCTTGATGAATATGGATACACCCCCTCCTTTTGTGTTTCGGTCCATGTTCTGTGGCCGAAACGTGTGGTATGAGTTGTAGCCCGGTGGTGTTGGGGTGCTCTCTGGAGCCTTGAACCAGGTTTCAGTTACTACATAGATGTCAACGTTCTCCATACTGAGGAGTGCTTTGAGCACGTACATTTTGAGATTTAAACTCCTGACGTTGAGTAGCATAACCCTCAGTTTTTTGTTAATTGTGTTGTTTACGGAGGTGGGTTTGACTTTTGAGCCTTGTCTAAAAAAGGCACTATGGTGGCAGCAACAGTCTTGACCAGTATTCAAAAGCCTAGGGGTGACAGGTGCAAGCCATCTCTTGCGAAGCAACGCGGCTTGTTGAGCATGTGGTCCCAGGCTGACAGACACTGGATCCCCTTTGAATGACACCAGAAGCTTAGCCAATTGTTGAAAATTATAATTTTTTCTTTACACTGAGATATTCTTGGTGAGGGCAGGATGCTACTCAAAGTCAGGTTCATACCAGCCTGGACTACATGATCAGAGATCTCTTCCATGTCTCTTTTCATGTAGTCCAGGGAGGTACGTCTCAGGTCATTCACACCAACAAGAACAATGACAGAGTCATATTTGTACTTGTTCTGGAGTGACCTGAGTGCTTGTGTTATGTGGTGGATTCTGTCTCCTGACAGGCAGCTAACAGTAACCTTTTGCTTGTACAGCCTAATGAGTGGGACATCAGTGTGCCTGACTATAGAGTCACCTATTACTAGTGTGTTAGGTATGTTACTTCGCCTTAAGGGCTGTGATTGTGCGGCACACTGATTTTGTGTTTTATGTGTTGAATGGTTTGTGACGAGAGGTGCAGGTTGTTTGGGTGTCTACTTTGGAGGTCTCCGATGCTTTTGCAGGTTTTTATTTAGAGCCTCTGAGTATGATTTTGTGTATTTATTTGTATTTTTTGCCAGTGCTGTTTTAGTAGGTCTGTGTGTGGCTGGAGGTGTGGTGCAAGTGTTAACCTTCCCCTCTTGACTGTCCGTTCCAGTCTTGGGTGGAGACAGCTTAGCCTCCAGTTTGGCTGTATAATTACATCTCTCACATATGTTAGTGTTTTGTGGTAAGAGAAGAGGATTGTCTGTGTACATGAGGCAGTTGTAACATTGCCTCAGGATACCCAGATTCACCAGCTGGACTAGAGAGTACACCTGAAATTGCCCTTTGGTCATGCCTGAATAGTAGGGTGAGCTGCTTAGTCACTTGGTTGGTGAGGGGAGTATAAAGAGCCTGTGTCAGGGTATATTAGTGCTTGCTATTAGGTCTGAGCAAGTGCTGGGCTGTAGGATGCTTTTTGAGTGCTTAGGTTGAGAGTTAGACTAGTTTCAAGGGAAAAACTGAAGAGGAGACTTAATGGAGCCGGGAAAAATTTAACCGTAGCTAACCGGCGCTGCCCAGCGTGCAAAACCGTGCAAACGTGGTTTTTATAGTAGGGAAATGAGACAGATAGAAATCAGCCCAAAATGGCCCATAAACTACTAACTTCTGGGCTGGAACCACTTCTCCAGGGATAGACAGGCTGCTCAAAGCTCCCCTCTCTCACAGGTGAACATTGAAACTTCTTTCTATCCAAGTAAGGTATGGGTAACTCAGAAACTAGTATCACAGCCCTGAATTCAGCACTAGCCTGAAAACTGGATTATACTAGCTTAGAGAGGCGGGAAACAAGGAATTTTTTTTTAAAACTTTTTAAATTTAAAGCTAGAGCATATCAAACAGTCAGTGATGAGGCGATGAGGTCCTATGCAATAAAGGCACTTCTTGTGGGCATCCAAACTGGGGATCTTATGCCCACAAAACTGCATTTTTGAACACTGTTGGTTTCTCTGACATAGTGGAGAAAGGGCAATGACAGAGTAAGCTACAGAATAAAACAAGAACCAGGAAGAAACAGGTACAGAAATACCAGGTATGGTATGTTACAAATACCTAAATAGGCAAAGAAAATATACTAACTACGGTATTTGACAAAACTACCAAAGTAGAAAAGAAAGTATACAGTACAAGGAAAAAACACTAACTCCTAATGGTAGCAAATGCAAAGAGAGAGGAAAAAGTACAAGGGCATAGCAGGAAGAGAAGAAACTGGAATAGAAGGACTAGCCAAAAAATTTACTCAAAAAGCAATCACTTACAGTTTGAGAATGGAACCTATGTCTAACCACAATGGTGGCAAACAAGATCCAAGGTGCTGAGCATGGAATGGAGTATTGTGGGCAGAGGAGGAGTTTGAGAGCTTGATCCAAAGTCTAGTGTATGTGGCAGAGTTGGATCCGAGGACTGGATCCAAACCCACTGATGAGGAAGAATGAAAAGGAGGACATCAGATTGTGTCTTTTACTGTGGGCCCAACAAGTGAGGCTCCATCATAGGGGGCATTTACAATGGACGTCTTGAAGGCTTCCGTAAAGCTACAAAGGTGCATCTAGGCATGAAGGCACATGGTGATGCCAATATCCACTGCCCAGGCTGTGCCATCAGCAGTGTTAGAGAGCAGTTGCGTGGTTATATTGGGAGCTTGACTGTAGGGTATATAGCTGGAAGTCCACAGTCTTCTGAATATCTGCAAGCAAGATACCCAAAAGGTATTTGGAGAATTACTTAGTCAAATCCCTCTAGAACCTAGTAATGAGTCAAATAATTCAGCAATAGGACAACAAAAGTCACTGAGGCAGAAGCCCATTTCCCTGACCTGTCCATCGCATTACACTTACACACCCTGTTAGCAGGACTAACAGAGGAACTTTCTTAAGATAATTCCTTTTCTGTGGATGCTGCTACCACCATGGAATCTAATGGAGGACCTTTGCTCCAATGTTTCCTCTCTTTTGGTGCTGCCAAAATTCTGTCTGCTTTCTTAGGGAAGGGCTCCATTACATCAGAGTCCTTCCAAACCCACTGAGACATGAGACTGATGAGGGGATCACCAGGTGGTACTACCCAGGACAACGATGCTTCCAAGAAAACTTTGGAGGTGTGACAGCCAAGAAAGAGGTGGGTGGGAAGATATCTTTTGGGAGTGTAATGAGCTGGCAGACTTTAGGGATTCCCTGCAGACCGCTCTGTCAGAGATGCTGGGTGAACAGACTGGATTGAATTGGGAGATTATTTTTTGAATTATGATACAGAATCGGAATTGCCTACACACAAGTAAAGCCTTGTTGAGTAACTATGGTGGCTTCCAAAAAAGCAATTACAAGAAAATGGAAATCAAAGTCTAGACCAATTTTACTATAAGAAGTGAATATAGTAACATAGATAAAACAACTGGAATTGGGATCTTTAGAAAAGGGAAGGAGCAAACTTCATAGGAAAAAATGGGAATTGTGGGAACAATATATCCACAGAAGGAAGAGGCAGGATTTGAATGAACCATATAATGCTTAACTGGCAATGACTGGAGAGATAAGTGATGTATAATGTTTGCAAAAAGAAGTTATGTACTCACCATAATGTTCCATCTGAGTAGTCCTACTTCATTTGTCTTCAACCTGTGGGTACTGGCTCCATATCGGATCTGAGCCATCAAGTTCACTAGCATCTGCTCCGAGCTCCAAGCTCCTTCCCTTACCCATAATACACCTCCACTACCTTCCAACCCCCAAATTGAGTTTGCAGCCACTTATACGGAGAACCCGACCTGTAAAAACACCTTACGCAGCTAAAACTTCAGCCAAACAGGCTGTCCATATGGTAAGGCCAGGGGGAAGGAGGGAGGGACGGTTGAAGACAAATGAAGTAGAACTACTCAGATGGAACATTATGGTGAGTGCATAACTTCTTTATCTGAAGTAGTTTACTTCATTTGATCTTCAACCTGTGGGACAGAGTCCCCAGCTACTAAACTCCTGGGTGGCCCTCATGGAAGTATATTCTGGAGCACCATGGAACCAAAGGATGCTCTCCTTCTAGAAATCAAATCCAATCTGTAGTGAGAAATAAAGGTATGAGATGAGGACCAAGTACCTGCAGAACAAATATTATCCGATAAGACTCTCGACCAAAAGGCCGCAGAAGTAGACCCTGACCTAGTCGAATGAGCTTTCGCCTGAACCGGAGTAGACAAACCTTTATCCTTACAGACCTGAAGGATGCACAAGGAAATCCACCTAGCGATAGTGACCTTAGAGATAAGTTTACCCAAAAAGGGTTTAGAGAAGGACACAAACAATTGATCAGATTTACGAAAGGTTCTAGTCCTGTGTAAATAAAATCGTAACTTGTCTATGAACATCCAACAAGTGGAGTCTGTATTCCATTTTGCTAGCAAAATTTGGAAAGAAAACAGGTAAATTAATGGTCTGATTGATGTTAAATTGTGATGCCACCTTGGGAAGAAAGGACGGATTGGTACGAAGGGAAACCCTGTCCTTATGGAAAATCATATATGGAACTTTAATAGACAATGCTTGCAGTTCCGAAACCCTTTTGGCAGAGGTGATAGCCACTAGAAATGAGAAGTTATGTACCTACCATAACGTTCCATGTTAGTTGTCTTCTTCTCGCCTTCTTTCTTGCTGGATGGGTTCGGAGCCGATCCTCGGCTCCGACTCGGCCTATACTAAAGCTCGAGAGCTAATTTTACCGGCTCAAGGCAACCCTATATCCCATGATGCTAGGCGCTAACTACCCAGATCTTGTTTGGTAGCTGGGAACATAGCAATTTTAGCCTCCCAACCCAAGGGAGAGAAGGAGAAGGGGAAAAACTCCTCATGTGCAACTACCTGAAGCTATAGCTACCCAAGGAAAACCAGTTTAGGCTTCAAATTGTGTAAGGTGAAGACCCTGATAAGAAAAGGGGAATCCTTTTGGTCTATCCAGGCTAGGGGGATGGCGGGTGGGACGCAAGAAAGGCGGCGAGAAGAAGACAACTAACATGGAACGTTATGGTAGGTACATAACTTCTCAATGTTAAGTTGTCAATCTCGCCTTCATTCTTGCTGGATGGGACCGCGTCCCTAGCACCTTCATCCCGGGTGGCTCATTGGAACAGGCTCTTGAGAACGGTGGAACCAAAATTTGCCCTATTTCTGGAGGCCATGTCTAATTTGTAGTGTGTAATAAAGGTATGAGGAGAGGCCCATGTGGCTGCTGCACAAATAGTATCTATTGGCAATCTAGCTAGAAAGGCTGTTGATGTAGCTAAAGCTCTGGTTGAATGGGCTTCTTGGCTTAGAAGGTAATTCTTTACCTCTGAGTTGATAGATACAGGTAATCACAGAGGACAGTCATCTAGACAAGGTTACTTTGGATACCGGAAGGCCATTTTTACCTTCCGCATAGGACAGAAAAAGCTGATCAGATTTCCTAGTTTGTTTAGTTCTGTCCAGACAGTAACGGAGCTGACGATGAACGTCCAGATAATGCAGTTTTTGCTCCGCCCTGTTAGAATAATTAGGGAAGAAAACTGGAAGATCGATAGATTGATTTAAATTTGCCTGAGAAGCCACCTTGGGCAAAAAAGACGGGTCAGTTCTGAGAGAAACTCTGTCTTTGTGGAAAACTAGATAAGGAGGACGAATGCAAAGGGCATGGAGTTCTGATACTCTCCTAGCAGAAGTTATGGCAACTAGGAAGAGAGTTTTCCAAGAGAGCAACTTTAAAGAACAGGAAGCCGCAGGTTCAAAGGGAGGAAGAATCAAGGATGTTAAAATCAAATTCAAATCCCACTGTGGTGGGGGGTCTTTGATTGGGGGTTTGAGTAAAAAGATACCCTTAAGGAAGGCTTTACAAAGCTTGTGGGACATGATGCTGGAGTCCGATAGGCCTATGTGAAAATTTGAAATGGCCGCTAATTGAACCTTTACTGTGGAGGATGAAGCGCCTGAATGAAAAATTTCAGCTAGGAAATCTAGAACTGATTGTATAGGAGCAGTGAAGGGATCTATATTCCTAGCCCTTGCCCGGAAGGAAAAACGCTTCCATTTACTAGTATAAATCCTTCTGGTAGAGGACTTAAGGGAAGCTACAATAATATCACGGACAGAATTGGAAATCAGGGGAAGCCTGGCTAAGGATGGAAGTGGAGGAACCAAGCTGTGAGGTTGAGAGATTGGAGGGATTGGTGCAGCCGCCCTGACTGGTGGGCCAAAAGATCTGGCACTGGGTCCAGATGCCAAGGCTGTTCCAAAAGGTAACGATGCAGGAACGGGAACCATATCTGTCGAGGCCAATAAGGGGCAATGAGGATCATCCTGGCTCTCAAGGCGGTAGCTTTCTGAATAAACTGAGTGATTAATGGAAAGGGGGGAAAAGCGTATAGAAGTCCCCGAGGCCAATCGTGGACTAGAGCATCTCTGGGGGGATGGCCTGGAAGGGGAAAGAGAGTGAAAAAGTCGAGGCACTTGCTGTTCTGAGATGTTGCAAAAAGATTGCAGCAAGGAAGACCCCACTTCTGAAAAATCTCCTCCGTTACTGATTGCTTGAGAGACCACTCGTGTGGCATGAGAATAGCGCTGCTCAACCAGTCCGCTATGATGTTGGACTTCCCGGGGATATGCGTTGCTATCAGAAACCGCTGAGAAGAGATCGCCCATTGCCAAAGTCTGAGTGCCTCTCGACACAGGGGATAGGACTTGGTTCCGCCCTGCTTGTTGATATACCACACTACGGACATATTGTCCGTCTGAATTGCAATAGTCCCTAAGGGAAGAGAGTCTTGGAGGGCTTGCAACGCCAAAAGCACTGCTCTCATCTCCAGGACATTTATGTGCAGGTGGCATTCGAAAGGTTGCCATGTGCCCTGGACTGTCCTGCCCTGAAAATGCCCCCCCACCCCCACCCCACCCGATCAGGGAGGCGTCCGTTGTGAACGTGGCGACCGGAGGGGAAGGAACGAATGGTCTGCCCTGAAGGACTTGATGGGAGACCATCCACCAAGACAGATGTTTCTTGCAAGATAGAGTCATTATGATGTTGTGTGTCAAAGGAAGCTGTTGGAAGGACCACTGGGAGAAGAGCATCCACTGAAGGAGCCGCATGTGAAAGCGAGCAAGGGGAAGTAGCATGATGGCTGCCGCCATGAGACCTAACACTTTTAGAACAAACTTGGCCTGGATTCTTTTGCTCTGAAGGAGGATATGAACATGATTTCGAATATCTAAAACTCTTTGCTCGGTTAATTTTGCTGAGAGCTGTATGGTGTCCAAGGTGGCGCCTATGAAGGTAATAGACTGATAAGGCGACAAGGCAGACTTTTCGAAATTTATGGAGATACCTAGCCCTTTGCAAGTTTGAATGGTGTAATCTCTGGCAAGAAGAAGCTGATGCCTGGTGGTGGCAGTAAGGAGCCAGTCGTCTAGATACGGAAACACCTGGAATGCTTGACGTCTCAGATGAGCCGTAACCATTGCCATGCATTTGGTGAACACTCGGGGGGGCTGTAGCGAGACCAAAGGGCAGGGCCCTGAACTGGTAGTGACTGGCACCCAGCCGGAAGCGGAGAAACCTCCTCGAGCGCCTGTGCATCTTGATGTGATAGTACGCATCCTGAAGGTCCACTGTGAGAGAAAGCCAGGCTTCTGGGTACAGGGATAACCTTCCCCCGACTGCCTTCGAAGGTGGACAGTCGAGCAGCTTCTCAGGGATGCTGAAAGGGTTTGTCAGAGAGAGACTCTCTGTTACCCTGATTCTGCGGACCTCCTCTGCCTCTAGGGCGGCATCTGTTGTTGCTCCCCCCCTGCCTCTCGGGGGGGAACTGACCTCTTGCATCAGGCGTGACTCCCTGTAATTTGCGGAACCACATTTTTCCACCCTTTTGAC
This sequence comes from Protopterus annectens, assembly GCF_019279795.1. Taxonomy (NCBI): domain Eukaryota; kingdom Metazoa; phylum Chordata; order Ceratodontiformes; family Protopteridae; genus Protopterus; species Protopterus annectens. The sequence continues at coordinate 544,332,813 of NC_056725.1, read as the reverse complement.
CCTTAGGATATGGTCTAGACGGGGTTGAAAAACGGACTCCCATGGCAGAGAGAGTCTTGCCATCTTGTTCGCATCTGGTCAAAGTATCCTTCACTTGAGGTCCAAACAACGGCGAACCATCAAAGGGGGAGTTAGTGAAGGACGCCTTGAAGGGGTCTGCGAAGTTGCAAAGCCGCATCCAGGCATGACGCCTTAAAGCCACGCCTGTGCCTGCGGCTCTACTCACTCCATTGGCTGCATAGGAAATAAGCCACATAGAGGAGTTGACAATGGAATTTAGGGTTCCTAGCTGGGAGTTGATTTTGTCCTGAGACCCCGCAGCTGTTGGATCCTGTAGGGTATCACCCATTTCTTTGAGAATGTCTCTTTGAAGGCGGGTGAAATGGCACAAGTAATTCAGCGACCGCATGGCGAAGGTCGCTGAAGAGAACATCCGCTTGCTGTACCTATCCATAGTCCTAGATTCCTTATTAGGAGGATGGATTGGCACTGAAGGATCGGCCAGTTCCTTAGTGGCTGCAGCCACCACCATGGCATCAACTGGGAAACCCTTAGTTAAAAATTGTTTATCTGACGGGGCTGTGATAAATTTGGAAGGCCTCCGTGGGGTGGGTTCCATCGTATCAGGGGCCGTCCACGCCACCACTTCCATGAGGGGGTCAAAAGGCAGAGACACCCAGGAGGTGGAAGGGCGAGAACCAAACGCCTCCAGGTAAACCGACTCGTCCTCGGAAGGATTGAGGTTAGACCAGTTCCCCCTCTGCTTGAGGATTTCAAGGATGTCAGAAAAGGAGACATCCTCAGAGGGGGACCGTGGGGACCCTTCCGACTCATCCAAGTCGGTATCAGATGTGATGGACTCAGGGGGAGTCCACATGCTTCCTCTTACATGTCCTCTTTCGAGGGGGTTCACCTGATGGATCAGGGGAAGCCTCGGAAGAGGAGGATATTCCCAATGGGGAAACCTGAGGCGTTATCTCTACGGTCGGGAATGAGAGAGTGGGTAGAGACCGCAGCAGGCACTACAGTGGGAGGAGCTGATGGAGCTGACCGTGGAGCAGGCACTGGGGCCAGTACACTCCTCATGACCTTGAAGGCGCCCCTATCAGGCAGGACAGAGGGCTCCCGCTCCTAAGAAATAGGAACCCCAGCCGGCACCGAAAGGGACAGCTATGAAGCCGATGTCGGGGCCGAACTCACCAGTGCCGACGCTCCGGGAGGGAGAACGGGGTCGGACAAGAGTCCGATGCCACTCGGCCCCTCAGAGCCGACGAGGAAGTTAAGCGCCTGGATCCCTCCAAGGATGGGACCATGGAAGAGATCGGAGCAAACGACGGAACCGAAGGGGGAGGTATCGGGTCCGATGTCTCGACGGTCACGGCTCCGAGGAGCTCTGGCTCCGAACTCAGGGGCAGAGTTGGAGGAGGAATCGAAGAGGGTATGGGTAAAGCCAGTCTGTTGAGACGATCTATGACGCATTTGGGCCAGTGCCTGAGACTTTAGGAGTCTGCTAACCACCCTCTCGAGGTCATGGTCCGAAAGCCTGGAAGACCGAGAGGAATGGCTCCGCTCCGAGAGTAAAGGCGATCTCGGAGCCAAGTGAATGGACTCCAGGGACCGAGACCTAAATCTTTTGCGCGTGGAAGATGGCACCGAGACTAGTGGTGCCGATGGAGCCAAAGACACGTCGGCTCCGACTGGAGCCGACTCTGAAGACAGAGTATTTGAGGCATCGGCTCTGGCCGGAGCTGATGCAGAAGACTGCGACATAGCCGTATCAGCTCCAGCCGGAGCCGATCGTGACGCAGTAGGTGAGCCACCAGCCGAAGGCTTGGAGCACGGAGCCGACGGTTTGGATGGCTTCGAAGGTTTCCCCGGCAAGGACTTAGCCGGGGAACCTTCGGGCTTTAACAAGCCCCTCAAATTAACTTATTCCTGCGCTCCTGCAGGACTCTTGGACTGAACGCATGACAAACAGAACAAGAGTCCTGCAGGTGCAGGGGTCCCAGGCAATACACGCAAGAAGTGTGACCGTCTGTCAGCAACATTTTCTGACAGCACGAGTCACACTTCTTGAAACCTGAGACTTTAATGTCTTTAGACATTAAGCTGTCAAGGGAAGAAAAAAATCTTCCTTAGAAAGTTAAAACACACACACACAGTAAAATTAAAGGTTAACAAAACCAAACACACACCTAACTGTCCCAAAAAAAGGGAACGGGAAAAAAATGGAAATGGCCTAAGGCCTAACCTTAACAGGGGAGGGATATAATTTTTGGGATTAGGGATTAACAAAAATGGGAACCCAATGGAAGTGGTATACTAAGGTACTAGTCTATTTTTAAAATAAAAGGGAAAAATCCTAAGAAAAGAGTAGAAAAATTTGAAATTTTTCACTGACCCGTGGAGCCGGTAAAAAAAGCACCTCGTTAGCGAAAGCGGCAAACGAGATCTGGGTAGTTAGCGCCTAGCATCATGGGATATAGGGTTGCCTCGAGCCGGTAAAATTAGCTCTTGAGCTTTAGTACAGGCCGAGTTGGAGCCGAGGATCGGCTCCGAACCCATCCAGCATGAATGAAGGCGAGATTGACAACTTAACATCGCTGTTTTCCAAGATAAAAACTTAAGATCTGTGGTTGCTGCAGGTTCAAATGAAGGAGAGACCAAAGCTTGAAGAACCATAGTAAGGTCCCATGGGGGAACAGGATCCTTGAAGGGGGAGCGTAATAGGAAAGTACCTTTAATAAAGGCTTTACACAGTCTGGAAGAGGCTAGAGAAGCAGAATTCTCACCCACGTGAAAACGAGAGATGGCAGCTAATTGAACATTGATAGTAGAAGGGCTTGCTCCTTGTCGAAAAATATTTGTTAAAAAAAAAAATCGAGAATAGCAGGAACAGAAGCCGTAAAAGGGTCTAAACTTCTTTGAGAAGCCCAAAAGGAAAAACATTTCCATTTGCTACGGTAAATCTTCATGGTGGAAGACTTATGGGCTGCCACCAAAATAGACCTGACTGAAGAGGATAATCCAGGAGTACTAGCAATTAGGGGAACTGGAGCAGCCAAGCCGTGAGCTTCAAACTGTCCAGGCTCGGATGAGGAACCCCAGAGGGGTGTAAAATAAGTTCCTGACTGGGATACAAGATCCATGGTGGAGCCAGAAGATGAGACCAAAGGAAGGGAAACCATACCTGGCGAAGCCAAACTGGGGCAATGAGGATCACTTTGCTCCCCAGTCGAAAAGCTTTCTGTAGAAACCTCGGAATAAGAGGTACTGGAGGGAAGGCATACAGAAGATCGAGAGGCCAAGCATGGACTAGAACATTTCTGGGGGACGCCCCAGGCTGAGGGTTCAAAACTAAGAACTCGCTGCACTTCGCATTGGAAGGAGATGCGAAGAGATTGGAGCAAGGCTGACCCCACTCATGAAAGATCTGCTCGACTACTGAAGGATTCAGAGACCACTCGTAAGGCATCAGTACAGTCTGACTTAACCTGTCCACCAGGATGTTGGACCATCCCAGAATGTGCATTGCTATCAGAAAGTGACCGGTGGAGATCGCCCATTCCCAAACTCTCATAGCCTCGTGACAAAGGGGGTAAGATCTGGTCCCTCCCTGTTTGTTGACATACCAGACCACCAACATGTTGTCTGACTGAATTGCAATGGTTACCACTGGAAGAAAGGCATGAAGGGCCTGCAACGCCAAAAGGACTGCCCTCATCTCCAGAATGTTTATAAGCAAACTGGTTTCAACAGGGGACCATAGGCCTTGGACTGTTCTGCCCAAACAATGCCCCCCCCCCCCCAAGTTGGGAGGCATCCATGGTCACTGTGGCTTGGACAGGGGCTGGAACAAAAGGTCATCCCTCCAGGATTTCCAGAGAGTACATCCACCAAAGAAGGGACGACCAGCAGACTAGACTAAGGTGCATTAGATACAATAATGGAAGATCCAACAGGAACCACTGCACCACTAGAGTCCACTGTAGTACTCGCATGTGTAACCGGGTGCACAAAAGAAGAGTTATGGTTGCTGCCATAGAACCTAGGGCCCTCAAAAACGATTCTGCCGATGGAGGGTGAGAAGGGTAGATCAGGGAAACATGCATCCTCAGGTTTCGAACTCTCTCAGTGGTCAGGAAGATTTTGCATTGTAGTGTGTCTAGTCTATCACCTGAACAGGATCCAGAAGAGATTTGGATGCATTGATTGTAATTCCCAAGTGAAGTGCAAGATTTAGGAAATAATCCCTGGTTTGACAAAGTAGACGGCTGGTGGGAGCAGTGAGGAGCCAATCGTCCAGGTACGGGTAGACCTGAATTCCCCTGAAGCCTCAGGTGAGCTGCTACTACTGCCATTACTTTGGTGAACACCCTGGGGGCTGTAGTGAGACCAAAGGGTAGGGCTCGAAATTGGTAATGATTGACTCCTAGCCGGAAGCGGAGGAACCTCCTGGACCTTCTGTGCATCTTTATGTTATAGTAGGCATCCTGGAGGTCTAACGAGCACATCCAGTCGCTCTCTTGCAGGTACAGCATGATGGACTGTCAGGTGACCATCCAGAATTTTTCTTTGGCAACTGATAGGTTCAGGGTAGATAGGTCCAAAATGGGCATTAAGTCACCCGTTTTCTTTGGCACCAAAAAGAACCTGGAGTAGATGCCTGAGCAGGACTGATCTGGGGGGACGGGTCCGATGGCTCTTTTCTCTAGCAGCTTGGAAATTTCCAGTGCTGCTTGCCTCCCTTTGCGTAGGAGGGATGTCCGGGAAGTGTTTAAGAGGTTTGGGAGGAACCACAAAAGGGACCGAGTATCCTCTGAATATACCTCATAGAAAACAACACCAAGTGGACAACCACGGCAGTCTTCAATTATATAAAATATTTAATGAACAAAAAGGACAACAAAAAGGATAATCACTTTCGCAAATTGCTTCTTCATATCCTTATAAAATCTTATAAAACAATGACATATTCAAAATATATTACAACCAATCATATACACACAAAATTGGTGCCAAAGTGACATTGTGATCAACAACAGAATCTATTACTTGTGTCTATACACCTTCAGTTTCCGCCCACTTAACATGGGCTTAATGTTCACTTGACTATTCAGCACTGGATGCTTGTGTGCTTGCATCCTAAGAATCCATTTAAGCTCCACTTGTTCCAAAAAAATATTACAATCACCACCCCTCTTATTCTGATGTACCTGTTGTAGGACCCTGAAAGAAAAATGATGATTTAAGAACTCTAACTGATGCTTGGCTAGAGCGTTCTTGATGTCACCCCTTCCTCATATCTGACAGATGTTTATATACTCTGTCCCTAAGCTGCTGTGTGGTTTTCCCTACATAAAAACATGGGCATAGATCACATGTAGCTAGGTATACCACTTGCATAGTAGTGCAGTCGGCATAGAACATGGGTATGAATTCAAAGACTAAAGTGGGATGTCTGTATATTTGCTCTTTAGTTAAGACCTTACAAACACTACAATGTCTACATGGATAAGTCCCTGTTCCTTGCCCATATTGTCCCACTTGCTTTCTTTCATTACATAACAATAATACATGTACAAAAATAACATTCCCTTTGTCTACACGCAAATACACCAAATAGGTTGCATAGGATAGAGAAATGCAGAAAAGGCCCAGCAAAGAGAAGGGGGATGGTGGGTGGGTAACCTGGACTGCAACAGTGAATACAATCGAACATCTACATTTATGGTAGGTACACAACTGTACTATGTTCATCGTGTTTCACTGTTGCAGTCATTACTCTTGGGTTGAATCCCAAAGCTGAGGATGGATGGCTGGACTAAATAAGATTAGGAGAGGCTATGAAGACCTGCAGAAATGCAGTGGCAAAGCCTGCTCTGGATTTGGAGTAAAGAGGTAAGTGGTAATGCTTTGTGAAAGTGTGCACTGAACTCCAAGTTGCAGCCTCTAAGATATCATTGGTTGGTACTCCTCTGAGGAAGGCTGCTGAAGTGGCTGCTGCTCTGGTGGAATGAGGCCTAATGTCCTTAGCCAAAGCAGTGAAATGCAAAATCGAACCGACGCTTAACAGTGCGTTGGTTAAATCTAGCACAAAACTGACAGCTAGCAATGTTGTGATCAGGGCCTAGGCAAGGAATACAGTAAGAGTGAAAATCCTTATGAGGTATTTGCTTCCCACAAGAAATACAATTGTTAACTTTTTCTGACATCAGTCTGGAGCAAGAAAAAAGTTTCCCCAACGGGGTACTTAGCTTTAATGAAGACTTCGGTTCTGAAATTCGGATTTGAAAATCTCAGGAGTCGGCCGACCGGCACTTGCAAACTGCTTTTGCTTCGGGCACTGTGCGGCAAAAAAGACTGAAAAAAATGGCGTCGGCTGTATGTTTTATACCCCTGGCGCACTAACGTCAGGGAAGAGGCGACAGCAACCGACGCCGGACCTAGACTTTGGAATTTTGGCCGACTGAGGGTAGCCTGCCAGCAGGATAATCCAAGAGTAATGACTGCAACAGTGAAACACGATGAACATTAGCCTTGAGTGTCCTGGGAATACTGAGACTTTCGGAACCACATCTTCTTTTGCCCTCGCTGATTCTGGGGTAAGGAGCTTTGAGGGTTCAAGAAGCGGATCCCGACGGCAGAGAGTGTCTTCCAGTCTTTCTCACTCTGGACCAAGGTCTCTGACGGTCTTACCAAAAAGTGTAGAGCTGTCGTAAGGGGTGTTGGCAAAAGACACCTTGAAAGGTTCTGAGATCTGACATAATCTGAGCCAGGCGTTGCGCCTCATGGACTTGCCGGACCCAGCTGTCCTAGCCGCTCCTTCAATAGCATGTGAAAGGAGTCGCATGAATGTGTTGGAAACTGCTTTTAAAATGGCCATCCTTGCGGAGAATGTGCCTCTGTCCTCCTGTGACATGGACTTAGGGGGAGACTCAGCCAGTTCCTTGACCAGGTCACGCTGTAGTCTAGTAACGTGGGCCAGATAGTTCAGCGCACTGATGGAAAAAGTCGCTGATGCATAAACCCGCTTCCCTAAGTGGTCCATCATCCTAGACTCTCGGTCAGGGGGATGAACCGAGGAACTCTCCAGGGCAAGTTCCTTTTTAGTGGTTGCTGCTACCACCATAGTGTCTACAGGGGAGCCTTTGTTCCACGCTAGTCTATCTGAGGGTGGACTGAAGATTTGGTCTGGATGTTTCGGGATTGGTTCCACAGTATCCTGCTCCTTCCAGGCGCGCAAGGTGACCAGCTCCACCAGGGGATCTGCGACAGAAGACACCCAGGAAGTAGATGGGCCTGTGCCAAAAGCCTCCTGGAACACGGACTCATCAAGAGGAAGGTTTGGGGGCAGACCAACCTCCCCGCTGGCGTAGGATTTCCACGATATCTCCAAAGGTGACATCCTCGGGAGGTGATTGGGGGGAATCTTCCCCATCATCCAAATCCGTGTCCTCGGGGGGGGGGGGGTCCAAGTGCCTACTCTTACATGTGTGCTTGCAAGGCACGTTGCCGGTGGGGCTCTCCAGGGGGAACTCGCAAGCCACTTGTCCCTCAGGGGGAACTGCCTAGGGCTCCTTGAGCACAGGCTGCCCCTCTGGTAAAATGATGGGATTCGTAGACAAAGCCGAGGGAGTCGGGGCTGAGTCCGAGGAAATAGTCAAGAGTCTCGATCCAGTGGAGAGAACCCTTTCTACCACGTCGAATGCCGAGGGAGAACGAACCTTCTGGGCCACCATTAAAGAAACTGCTCTCCCCGGATCCGACGTGAGAATCGGAGCCGGGCTCTAAGTGGAAGGAGCTCCAAGGGAGGGAATTTGGCCCGACATCGGAGACGATGGAAAAAGTTCCGCTCCCTCAGATCTGACATCTAAGCTCTGGCTCCAAGAGACTCCCATCTGGATCTGAGTACAAATGAAGCTCCATCATTTTATCCATGTCGACTTCAGCTAAGCTTCAGGTGGACCTCGATGAGGCCACAGACTCTCGTGGTTCTTCCGGCTCCGGAGAAAATCTCAGAGATCGGAGCTGAGGGGAGTCATGGATCCTAGACTGACTCTTGCCTGGAATAGAAGCAGAATGGTCCGGGGACCTCTTACGTTTTTCTGGCCTGTGCTCTCTCCTTCTCTCTGCCTCTTCTGCACTCCACTTCTACAGGCTTAGAAATGGGAGGTTGAGTCCCAGCCTGGGAGGGAGGAGAAGCAAGGACAAGAGAGATGGCCACAGCTGCCACTGTGACCGTAGCAGTGGAAGAGGCAGGCACCTCAGTAGTGGGTAGAAGGCCTTTCAAGGCCAACTTAGCCTATCTATCCTTAATAGCGCATGTGTTAAAACCTACGCAAGTGGTACAGTCTGTACTTAAATGTGCTACACCCAAGCACATAATGCAAAGAGTGTGGCTATCGGCTGGTGGCAATTTGTGGCCACACTCAGTGCACCTCTTAAAGACCGGCTTGAGGTCAGCCATGTTACAGAAAAAAACAGCACACACAACAAGAGAAGGAAAAAGAGAAAAAACAAACTATTTCCTACTCAGACCCACTCACCACACACTCAAAGGCACACAGAATGCCGGTGGTGGTGGGGGGGGGGGGCGGTACGGGAAGCAACACACTAACAGAAAAACTACAGAAAAAACCCTAAAACACGACGCACCAACGAGGGGAGGAGGAGAGGGAACCTACACTAACAGCTAACACTCAAGCAACTATGAAAAACTGCTTACTTATCAAATAACCCAATTCACAAACCCGGAGCTCAGGATCACGGTGCTTCTGGCAAGTCGCAGCAAACAAGATCTGGGGGTTGGAAGGTAGTGGAGGTGTATTATGGGTAAGAGGAGGAGCAGATGTTAGTGAACTTGCCAAATTGGATCCGATACAGATCCTTTACTCACAGGTTGAAGATCAAATTAAGTAAACTACTTCAGATCTACAGTTATTTCAATGGTGTCTGTGATGTATACTGTTTGCAACTAAAGTGGTGGCATATTGTTTTTCATTTGTATAAATGTATGATTGCCTATGTCATGTGTGAAAATTTAATAAAGATGTTTGCTGAAAAGAAAAAAAAAAAGCTTCCAAGAACACTGACTTTTCACGTGAAGTATCTTGGTTAGACCATCCCCCTTCTCTGCTTCATCAATTCAAGGATTCTGCCAAAGGCGATGTCTTCTGAGGAGGAGACCTTCCATCTTCATCCAAATCATTATCTTCTGTGAAGGCACTCTGGAGATGAGTCTATGTGCTTCCACCTGCATGTCTGCTTTTTATGTAGTGCTTCTGGTGGAGGATCAGAAGGCTCAGAATCAGACTGGGAGCTAACATAGCAAGGAATCTCAGAAGCTTGTGGTTTTGACTGTCCCTGTCTGCAGGGCAACAGAAGGAAGAAGAGCCAGTGTCTTGTTGGGGTTTGGGTGAAGCTGAACTGATTGAAGGGGCCTTCTCCTTAGGTATAGCTAAGACCCTGTGAAAAGTCTTAAAGGCCGAACATGCAATCGGCTCCAAAGACCTACCTTTATCAAAGGACAATGGAGATTCTTCAGTGCTGATGTGCCTTGATCCCAAAGCTGAGCACCGACACCCCTGGTGTCAAATCCTTACCTTTGAACTATTGTACCAATGCTTCAGCTCAGAGCCTTTACCTGATTCGACAGCTCTGGAGTTGAGAGAGAAAGGGATGCTGTTGGGGTTTAAGTAACCATGACTGTCGACCCCGACAAAGCCACCTCGGTGCAGGATGAAACCATTGTGACCAGTTCCAGTCCAGGTTGTACCAGTACCACAGAAAAACGTGGACGGTAGGTTGGACTAATACTTGGCATGGTTCCAGTGGCAGGTACCAAGAGAACACCAAGCTGGATTTGAGTCTTGAGAAACTTCATCACCCTGTTGACATCCTGTTTGGTAAAACTTTCAGGCTGGTCGGGAGGAAGTTACCAAGGAAGGTGGTCTAGGGAATTGCCTTTCTTGAAGATCTGGAGAATGGAGCCCTGAGCTTTCTGGTTTGGCTGAGAAGATGGAGAATCAAGCTTCAAGCTTACTAGTTTTGGGGAAAACTGGGGCTGAGGAGAGAAGGAATGGAGCCAAGAACCAACAGTTCTGACCTCAGAGCCAGTTTCGGATCTCATCCAACTGGTACAATCAGATCTTGAGAACATTTCCTGGTGGACTCTGACCAAGGTTTCTTGATCCTTTCAGACTTATCTCTGTCCTTATCCTTGGGCTCCTGTTTTAATCTGCTCTCTTAGATGGTGCAGCAGAGGTGGATGAAGAACCTGCAGAAGTTGAAGCCCCTTGTCTTTTGTTGGAAGAAAGCCTTTCATGATAATTTTTTTTATAGCTAGAAAAAATAAACACGAAAATACTTATCTAAACTTACTACACACACTATGCAACAGACCTAACCCTACAGCTATCTAGCCTTACCTCTAATACAAAAAAACCCCTTAAAGATATACGAAATAACAAACAGCAAGAGCAACTAGAGACTTTCCAAACTCTTCTCAGTAGGGAAGAAGGGGTCTATATTAGATGATCGAACTCCCAAAAGTTTGACCGTCATATGGTAGACACCATATGATCGAACTTTTAAAAGTTCGAACATCTAATAAAAAAATAAATAAATAAACAAACTAGACAAATAACCTACCTGAACATTTTAAGCATGGGGCAAGCGCACCCACACCCCCTGCTCTTTAAATATACCAACTCAGAGATAGCACTACAATGCAGGAAAGGGAAATCTTCCCATACCGTGTTGTACAGAGATCTCCATTAAAACGTTCGAACTTTCAAAAGTTTGATCATATGGTGTCGACCATATGACGGTCAAACGTTTGGAAGTTCGATCAACTGATATAAACCCGGGAAGGAGTGATTGTTATGGGACAAGATCAGCTTATTAAAATGTGTATTAACTTCAGTTTCATTAATGATGCTATAGTAAGTGTTGTATGAAGTCAAGGCATGTTAGCTATTGTAAAAGGAATTGGTCAGCCTGACTCCTCCAGGCTAGGAGTGTGTTGTTGCTAGGGAATGTCTGAAACATTCAAGGTCAGAAAACAAGACTCCTTGAAAGCAGGTGGGTCGTGTATAGGAAGGTGTTCATGTGAAATCAGAGGCAAAAATCACGAGGAATGTGAGCATTTGCAAATTAATTTATTTGTCAGACTCACTATATACGTAAAGGTTTGCATGACTGGTTTGATAAGAAAAGTGCATAAAAGATGTAGTTTTTCTCTCTTCAGAGAGAGACTGATTTACCAACTACTATGAAGATGGTCTCCCAGCGCTGTAACTAAAAATTTCTGTTTGCACCTCCTGAAGTAGTGTTCCTGACTGAAGGCATATACGGTAAATTCTTAATGTTATTTATTTATGACTTTAACATTTTGGTGCTGTTCTCTTGATCTGAACTTTGGTATTGCTGCAAGGCAGTTCTGGAATAGGGCTCATTACACATTTTCTGTGAATTCCACACTGCTTTGTATAGTATAGTCAGAGATTCAGATGTGCAGCTATTCAGGATGTGCAAACATACTAGCCTTGGCAGGGGAATCGTTTTGTAAGGGAAAAGGTTTGGTTTGTGTGTTTTTTTCTCTCTTTCGTTTAGACAATTTTAGCAAAATGCAGAATAAGTGCATGACTGTGTTTTTGTTTGACTGAGTTGTTTATAAGGTATACAAGTAGCAGTGGGAGGACCCCACAGCAAATGAGAACAGGAAATGTATGTGCACATACAGTAAAGGACAAATTAACATAAGGAGGTGCCTTGTGTCGTGGGCGGTACCCTCAGAATTAAAAGGTAAGAGGCATGAGAGATGTTTTATTCTGTCAATGTATGTATGTATGAGAGAAAGAAAAGAAAAAAAGTTAAAGATAAAGTTACAAGTTCATGAGTCCACCGCATGATTGGGACGTAGACTGTAAACTGTTAAAACAACGTCATAAACCCACAACATGACTGGGACGTAGACTATACAACAGGTTCATGAGCCCACAGCATGAGTAGGATGTAGACTATATACAGTTAAAACAAATTCACGAGCCTACAGCATGATAGGGGATAGAAGTATGCATTGTTAAAATAAATTCATGAGCCCATAAGCACGCTGGGACTTAAGTGTGATTGTGTGGATGTACGCTTCAGAGGGTCCGAAACAGTGGTCAGTTCTGGACACAGTATATAGCTGCCCCGTTATCCTGACCACAATACTGGAGCTGCAACTTTTGAGCTCGCACCAGGATGAAAGCAAGGAGGTGCTGTGGGAAAAGGCTGATCGATACCTCTCCTCTGTTGTTGCACACTGACAGGCTTCCTACCCTTCCCTCCCTGTATGGTGTGTGGATTACTACAGTTATTTTCTGTCTTCAGAACTGCCAGGATCCAGGAGCTGTAAGGTAAGCCTAGCATTTTTTATTATTTTTTATCTATAAAATAAGAAAAATGGGAGCAAAGATAAGCAAGCAAGATCAGATCCCTGAAAAGGGAACACCTGCATATTTTATGTATTTTAACTATGGGAAAGAAAGTTGTAAATATTTGCATGACTGGTTTCAGCTTACTAAGAATTGTGCTGGTGGGGCCATTAAGTGGAACTTATGATAAGACTAAATTGCTGACATTGAAAGGCATTTTGGCAGAAAAGAAAAGCAAAGTAAGTGGGGAACAAATGACAGCATTTTATTCTTGGTACAATGAAGCACTTAAAAGGGGAAAAGAGTCAGCATTAAGAGCGTTGCAGGATGTTAATAAGAAATTGTTCCAACAAGTAAAAGAGGTTAAAAAGGCAGTCCAGGCCAGTAAAAAGGGATCCCTTTATCCTGTCTTAGCAGGTTTGGAACAAATTGAGGATGGCCAAAAAGCAGAAACTTCTGAAGAGGATGTTAATCCTCCAGTAGCTACTGCACCCCCACCCCCATATGACAGTACAGGTACCTCCTGTACAAGACTATGATGTTTCTCAGACCCCTACCTTTCGGTCCACTGTCCACTGGACACCCAGTTTGCATGTTACTGGTACATCTAAGACTGGTTCCCCTGTTCAACCTTCATCTTCTGAATAGGCATCTGCAATCGAAGGGGGTTCTTCCTCCTATCCTTCCCAGATTGCTTCTACTTCCCCAACAGGGGCATTAGTATTTTTTATTTATTTTACATTTGTTGGCCGGGAATGTCTGACTGAGCCAAAGCCCTTTTTCAGCAGAGGCCCGGGGAGAAAAGCTCCAGTAAATACATATAACATTTAGTCATTATTACAGATATTATACAAGTGGAATAAGGCAATCCATTAGCACAGTACAAAAGCATTTTTGAGAGTTTACAGATTACATTTCATCATACAGATACTATATAAGTAGAAAATGTTAAAAACAGCTGGATTACAGCCACAATATTTTTTAAAAGTAGTAGTTAGTATAAAAAAGCAACATAGGAGTAAAAAATGTTTTTTTTTTGCAATTAATCTAACAGGATACAGTACAAGTATGAGAGAGAGGAATACATTGATTAGAGAAGTGAAGTAGAGAGTTTTCAAGGAGGGTTTGAGCACTGGCAGATCCATTTCCTTTTGAAATAGTCTTTTAGAGTTCATTTAAATTGTTTGGGATGTGTGTGTGCTCGAATTTAGAGGGGAAGTTTGTTCCATTCAATACAGGGGTGGTAGCTGTATAAGTTACAACCTGCTTTAGACTTCGGCTTATTGATATTTAATACGTCTTGGGAAGAGCTACGGAGGTTTCTTGAAGGAGCACAGTGGAAGATGATAGTGTGTAAGGCTGGACAGAAAGATGCTGGTAAAGAATCGAGTGCATAGTTTGGAGCTGAGAGAGGAGGAGGAGGTGGGGCAGTTCCACAACAAGTTCATGAGGAGAAGCAGAGGAAGGGGATGGCAATAGGTCTAAAGTTAGAGATTTCAGTATTTGACATTCCTGTATCTCACCATACACACTCACATGACAGGGTACAACAGGAGATTACAACCTCTGGAGGAGATCTTCTGCCACCTCTCAGTGAAATTCTGAAGGCTAACAATAGGGAACTTGTTCATCATCCTTGGACCCTGCTGATTTGCATACTATGTCTAAAAAATGTTTCCAAATATTAGAGAAGATCCATTAAAATGCAAAGAGGAATTAAAAACCATAACAGAATATTATGATCAAGCCAGTTTAAATATCTTAGAGAGAGTGGTGAGATCTGTACGATTGTTGAGTTGCAAATCTAGCTACTTTGTGGTATGTAGTCTCAAGTCTAGTGAGGAGAGAGGAGTTGAGATTAGTAAAGATTTGTGAACAATATGTTAAGCAGGGAAGAAGGTAGGCATGAGTGAGGGCTATTCTAGCTTCCTGAGTGAGAATTTTTTTTATTTCTATATAGTAGACCTAATTTAAGGTGAGTTTCCTGATAGAATTATTTTATGTGGAGGTCGAATTTTAGTTGATCATCAACTGTGATACCAAGGAGTTTTGAGCTAGGTTCAACTACAATAGGAGTCTTGTTGAGTGACTGGATAGTAAAAGAGGTCTTTATGTGGTTGGCTGTTTTTGGGAGGAAGAGTAGGAGTTTTGTTTTTTAGGGTTGAGGATGAGTTGGTTGTTTGAGAGCCATGTCTCTACTGAGTTAAAGGATGACTGGGTAGCTGTTAAGAGTTCAGAGTGAGAGTTAGCTATTGTTATGACTGTAGAGTCATCGGTGTATTGTATAAGTATAATAGAGGAGAGTCGGCAGGAGGTATAGAGTAAGTTTGTGAAGATGTTGAAAAGTAGTGGCCTTAAGATGGATCTTTGAGGGACGCCCATTTGTATTGGAAGGGCGGGTAGATAAAGCAGTGTCCCATTTTACAGACTGGAATCTATCTTTCGGATAGCTTTCAAACCATGCCACTGTATCAGGGGAGAAGTTGAGGTTAGACAGTGAATAGTAGAAACTGAGAAACAGTATCAAAGGCCATTGAGAGATCAAGAAAGAGACAGGACATACATTTTTGGTCATCTCTGGCCAGGAAAATAGTGTTGAGAAAGGACAGAAGTGCAGTACAGGTGCTATGCTTTGGTCAAAAACCATGTTGTGTGGGAGTAAGTAGGTTTTCTTGAGAGAGATGATCTATGACTTGAGTATGTATGCATTTTTCAAGAACTTTTGACAGAGGGGAGAGGATGGCAATAGGTCTAAAGTTAGAGATTTCAGTATTTGACATTCCTGTATCTCACCATACACACTCACATAACAGGGTACAACAGGAGATTACAACCTCTGGAGGAGATCTTTTGCCACCTCTCAGTGAAATTCTGGAGGCTAACAATAGGGAACTTGTTCATCATCCTTGGACCCTGCTGATTTGCATACTATGTCTAAAAAATGTTTCCAAATATTAGAGAAGATCCATTAAAATGCAAAGAGGAATTAAAAACCATAACAGAATATTATGATCCTACTTGGACAGATTTAAATTAGCTGCTTAGGGTAGTTACTTCAGATGAAATAAGGAAACAGTTACTGGAAAAGGCTGAGATAACAGATTTCACTCTCACAGGGAATAGATTAACAGATAAACAGACAGCATTGTTAAGCAAAATTACGAATGTGTGTCAAGTTAGGACTGACTGGTCTACAAATATAGGCATGTAAACAAAATAAAGGGGAAGCCCCTTCACACTATTTGAATTGCCTTAAAACAGTATTTGTTAGACATTCAAGAATACCAGATCAAGAACAACAAGCTAAGCCAGCTATTGCAGCAGCCTTTGTGCAGGGTCTGCAAGCCCCTGTACAAAATCAAATAAAGCAAGTGCTCAAACTGACAAGGAAAAGACTTGGAGTCTTTACCAAGTGCTGCAAATCACTGTACAGAGTATCAGGAAAAATGGAGAAAGGATACTGAGGATAAGCTATTAACTTTAGAAATCAGGCAGCTGGAAAACCCAAGGGGTCGAGGAGAAGCAGAGGAAGGGGTAGAGAAATTGCTAAAGGATTTAGCAAAAGTGCTGGTCGAGGGGAACAAGGTGCAGCTGGTTGGCAACAATGAGCTGGCAGTGCACCTGTGGCTTCATCTAACACATCTTGCTTCAATTGTGGAGAAGCAGGACATTGGAGAGGGGAATGCCGAAAAAGGCAACTGCAGAGAGTCCAAGATACTTGGACTGAATGGCAACCAAATTATAATAATGCAGTTTTTCCTCCACCACCTCCACAGATTGGAAGGAGTCAGGAACCTCCATATTGCCTAGGTCAAGAAAATAACACAGAAGTGAATCTTAACCCTCTACTGCTAATAGATCAAAATGGACCCCATGATAAGATGAAAATAAATTCAAAGAAACCCCCATTTCCGGTGGAAACTGGAGCCACTAGGTTAGTATCAAAAATTACTTCAGACAGTCAAATACCAGTATCTAAAGTAAAGACAGCCGGAGTTGACTACGGTTACGTATTCTGTTTTGGAACCCATTCCCATTTCTTTAGGTCCGATCAAAAAAAAGCATTCTTTTTTTTTTTTTTTTTTTTGCATACTACTGCACCAGTAAATCTGCTAGGAAAAGATTTGTTATGCAAGCTGGGTTGTACTATTTACAAGGAAAAAGTAAGTGCTGTATGAAGTTGAGGCATGTTAGCTATTGTAAAAGGAATTTGTTAGCCTGACTCCTCCAGGCTAGGAGTGTGTTGTTGCTAGGGAAGGTTTGAAACATCCAAGGTCAGAAAACATGACCCCTTGAAAGCAGCTGGGTATGTATAGGAAGGTGATCACATTAAGTCCAAGGCTAAAATAACGAGGAATGACAGCATATGCAAAATCATTTATTTGTCAGAGCCACTATATACGTAAAAGCTTGCATGAATAGTTTGATAAGAAAAGTGTATAAAAGATGTAGATTTTCTCCCTTCAAAGAAACTGATTTACCAACTGCTATGAAGACTGCATCCCAGCTCTGTAAATAAAAAATTCTTTTGCACATCCTAAAGTGTTGTTCCTGACTGTAAGCATATAAGATAAAGACTTAATGTTATTTATGTATGACTTTAACAGATAGCATGAAATCCAAAAGGATACACTCTGCAAAAGGGAGCCCTTGAGAACACATTCAAAGTCTTTGTAAGCAAAAGAGATCGGATGCATTAGGGATGAGTACATGGAATTATTGGTAGGGGAGGAGTCAGAGCCCTGGAACTGAAAGAAGCTTTAGAGTCGGTGCCAAGGTCAGAACCAACAAAACCAACAACCTCATGTGTTAAATCGGATGAAAATAGCCACTAAATCAATGGTTTAAGTTATAATATGTAACATTACATTAAATTAGAGACAAATCCCAGTCTCATGGAAGAGGGCGACAGCAGCATTATTTCACAATGGAAGGAATGGATCTATTAATCCCAGATTTGTATAGGTCCATTTGTATAGTAAACCAAGATATATAACATTTTTATATGCATACTAGAAAGAAGATTGGCAAATATAATGCCAAACCTTAACAATGAGCAGTGTGGGTTTATACATGGGAGAACACATTTAACAAACATAATTAAAACAATTATATTACAAGATGAAACTGAAAACAGTGCAACAAAATTGTTGCTCATAGGCCTGGATGCTAAAAAATGTTTTTTATTAGAGCTAGATGGAATTATTCAAGGAAGGTATCAGAGAAGTTTAGGCTACCCAAGAAATGTTCACTATTACTCAAGGAAATCTATAAAAACTTGATTAACATTATGTGTGTGTGTATGGGGGGGGGGGGCTGCCTCATTTTTTTTAATATATGCAAAGGAGAACTAGGCAAAGTTGCTTACCTTCCCACTTTGCTGTTCAAATTATACTTCAAGGCACTGTCTCAAAAACTAAAGCAGGAAGATATAAAGGGGATTACCTAGAACATGCATGCATGAGGGAAAAAGTCATTATTGCAGATGATACAGTAGTTTATATAAAAAAAAAATCTCGAAACAGATGTATCTAGGTTATTCACTGGCTAGAGGGAGTATGCAATGACTTCATAACATACAATTACCAAAAGTAAACTATGCAGTCTTGCCTAAGACTATATGAACTAAGACTTGCAAGATAGCTGCAAACTGAGTAAAAGCTTAATTTCACATCTCCCAGTGTGAAAACAAACTGAGAAAAATATGTGCCCTGAAACTGTTATTTGGGCAGAATTATTTAGTTACTGGCTAGTAAGAACACTGCCTGGATGCCAGGAAAGAAAAAAATTGGTAAACCTGAATGAAATTCAACTAGGAAAGGTGAAGAGAAAACACTCGCTGGGAAGGATCCTGCAGATGCTGGGTTTGGGTGGGGGTCTAAAAGTGCACTGATTATATGTAGAACTAAGATGATAATTTCCCTTGTCTTTACAAGGGTGCTTGTCTACATTAATATCCTTGGCTTAAATTATAAATATTTTTTGTAAGAAAACAGGATTAGGAAATAACACAAAATGATGAAAAATACTAAGATTCTTGCATCTGCAAAGATATTAGCTTGTTTTCTTTTTTTCCATCAGCAAATTTTCTCAGTAAGAGACAAGATGATGTAATTGAAGCCAGTTAACCAGGTGAATTCTGTACTTTCTGTTCGGAGCAAAATTTACAAAGACTCCTTCATGTATCTCCAGGTTTAGTAGGTTTTTTTTCTCATTGCTGATTACTTTTACATGGAGGCAAGATGTCTGCAAATACAAGCAATTAATCTTGAGAGTTCTGAGCATTCTTTGCAAAATTTTAAGTTACAATGACAAGCAGTTCAGTGAAAAATAAAGCTTGAAATTATGAGAAGTGAATAAGGGACAGCTGGCTCCCCATCAGCCTTAATATTATAATGCATTTAAAAGAATGCCACATAATTTAGTTTCATTTAAAGCTCGCCAGTGCCCTATTTATTAGGGCTACAACTTAATGTTTTCTAAAAACATACAAAGCTGTTTTTGACATCTGGGAGGGCAACAGAAATAAGAACAGACAGTAATCTTTGCAAATGACTGCAACATGTACTTTAGCATGGTTAACCTTCATTTTTCATTAGGTTATACCCGTGAGTGCAGCTGTCAATTTGGGGCAATAGTTATCTGGAGGATAAAGCTTCATTCGTTAAAAATGTACTTAGTTCTGTGCATTCCAAGTCAATAAAGGATCGGGGTGTTATGAAAATGTATTTATTATTTCATAGTTTTCATTAAAGCGGAAAAGAATTGAGAAACATGACACAGGTTCAAATAGGGATGAAAAAAACACTGTACAAAAAGATCAGCCTGCCAAACATTAGTGTGTGCATGTAAGACAAGAGTTGGAAATGCATATTTAAAAAATGTCATGTAAAATAAGTGGGAAAAGTAGCGTTTTATCATAATAGTACCCTAGCCATACCACCTTGGAATGTAAATGGTTTTATAGGTATAGACAAAGCAGAAAGTACTGAATTATATTAAGAAATGCAGAGTGCAAATTGCAATGCTGCACGAGGCAAATATGGAAAGAAATGAGTGTGCGAATTTGACAAAGAAAGGATTTCAGGATGGAAAGTCGGCAGAGGGAAAAAGGAAAAACTGGTGTAATTATACTGATTGCTAGAGGAGCTCCAATAACAACAGAAGAGGAAAAAAGAAAATAATGGTAGATTTGTGGTAGCAAGGGAGGAGGATTACACTGGCATGTATTTATATTCCACCAAAAACTGCTATTACGGAGCTTAAGAAAATTTAAATTTTGGGAGAAATAATCAGCTTTCAGTGGGAATAGTACTTGTAGATGAGGACTGGAACTTGATTTGCAATAGTGAGGATGCATCAGGGGACCTAGAAGGGACAATATAATAACAAAAAACGGTAGATTTCTGAAGAGATTTATGAAAATATTTGGTATGGAAGACATTAATTCAATAATAGGAACTTGGACAGAATTTACATATCACTCCCCAAGAGACAATAACTAGACTAGTCTGGAGAGCAATTGCATTTATCAGGAACACAAATTTAATTGAAAGTTTTGGCATACATTTAATAACTATTTTAGATCATGCAACAATAAAAAATAAAAATGCTGGGTAATGAAGTCAAATTGAGACAATGGCACTTTCCCACATATCCGTTAAGCAGAGAGGAATTTAAGGAAAGGGTGGAAATTATTCAAGATTTATTAGGAAAGATAGAAATTTCTTCAGAACAGATTGCTAAGTGAGTGGGAAAAATTAAAATGGTATTTTAAAACAGGCTAGAAATAAAAAAGAAAAAGAAATGGTTAAAAAGAAATAAATACTTAGAGGGGCAGACAAAGTACTGTGGAATAAGGTGAATTTCACAGACTAAGAGGAGCAACTGCAAAGTGCTAAAGACAAGATAAGTGAGTATTTGAGTAAGATGCATGAGTTTAGAGAGCTTGATGTTAAGCAACAGTTAATGTTAACTCCAGATCAAAAATCTTTTAACACAATGACTTGGGCTACAGAAAACAGAAAGGATTGCTGCCAAACATAGGAATGTATGACAAGGAAAATAACCACATATCATATAGTAATACTTGAGATATATAAAAATGTTATGAAAATTCATACAAAGCACAACAATGTTGGAACCAAAAAAAGAGCATAAATAGAAATACTTATGGAAGACTTAATTATACCAAGATTACAGAAAAGTGAGACTGAAATAAAATTAAAATAGGAAATGAGACAAAAATGGTGCTGCATAATCAATCTGCAGGGAAGTCCCCGGAAATGCACTGTATTCCTGTTGGCATTTGGAAGTCAGAAGGAAAGAAAGCAATGAAGATCTGAAAAATGTTAACAGTATTTGAAAAGAAGTGGAATTTCTGCACCTGCATCTTGGAAGAAAGCTGTGGTGGTTGTATTTCAAATCCAGTAAACACCCAAAAGATAGCCTCATACATACCCATTTCAATTTTAAACCATGACTATAAAGTGTTTGATTATACTAGCTAAATAAATGGAAAAAGTGTTGCCAAAATTAATATATATACATCAAGGTGGTTTTGTGGAGGGAAAGCAAATGTTTAACAACATTAACAGAACAATGATGACCCAAGAAGGAAGCAGAATGTAAGAAAATAACACTGCTGCTAGTGGGTCTTGATACAGACAAAGCACTTGACAGAGCAAGCTGGGATTTTATGAGTAGAGTAACAGAAGCATTTGCACTCCATGAAACAATACTTAAGTTAAATAGGAGAACAAATAAAAAACTGAAAGCAAGTATTTACATGGGAAGTTTTCCTCCAATAAGTTGTGCTTGAACATGCAGGGCTTCCTTCTTTCTACCTTTACTTTACATTTACAGCCACTGGCAAAGAAAAAAAAAACTCAGAAATTCAACTATACAACTGGTATGGCAATCAAAAAAGTTGGCTTTATTTGAAGATGATATTGTTTTCTACTTGATAAATCAAAAAAAGGACACAGTGGTGTTGTGGAACATTTTGAGACAGTTTCGAGTCTTTTCAAGATATAAAATTAATGAAGATAAAGCAAATGCTATAGCCATAAATTATGTACCCACTTATTACTTGGTTCAGAAATACCCATATTTATGGGGACATAAAGTATTTAGTTGTGCGGATTAAAAAGGCTTCTGCTATGATAGCTAAGGATATGTGTGAAAAGACTAAACAAAAGACAATATAAACTCTGACAAACTGGAAGCTCTTGTTTATGAATAAGTATAGTAAGATACAAGCCATGAAAATATTTTTAGACCCTTTGCTTTTATATGCAGGTACAGTGTATTTTTTAATCAACCCAAGGAGAATTTGTGGACAATAATAAAGAGTTAAGGAAATTTATCTGGGTGGGAAGGAAAGCAAGAGTTAAATGGGATAAGTTGATCCTCCCAAAAGATCAGGGTGGTTTAGGATTACCTGATTTCAATGGTTTACTTTAGACATACACAGTTAAGGCTCGTTATAATTCAAAATGGAAAGGAATAATGATGAAACGTGTGTGTGTGTGTGTGGGGGGGGGTCATGAAGTAAGGAGAGAGTGGGATTTCAGATTCAGATCCTTAAGGAGAATAGCCACCACACAAAATATTACATTCAAAAAGTTGCAGAAAGTATTCTAAGAACTAAACCAACAAGGGAATGGAGAAAGGAGATGCCTGCCAATAGGGATGACTGTGGGTAGGAGAATAGGAAAGAGCGGGCTGGAACGTAATGGAGAAAACTAGCAAAAGAATCAAGGTATTGGGAGCAAACATCTAGAAATGGAAAGGTAACAGAATGGGATGAGACCAATACGTGGAGGTTTGGACTGCAAGTAAGAAACAGCCGTCCCTATCAGGGATGGATAGAGTATGGGCAAAGTGAAAAGGGATAGGAGAGTGCTAAGAGAAAGACCTGCTCTGGTAGTGCTTTTAGTCAAATTTAGCACAGAAGCCGTTGTTAAAAAAAAAAAAAAAAAAAAAAGGATAATTAGTAGGGCATATAAAATACTGCATGATGACTATAACAATCACAGGAGGTTAAAAAGACTGGGAAGAGAGTGGAAAAGCAGTATACAAATAAACAATGGAAGAACATATGCATGCTTCAGAATATATATAAAAAAAAAAAATGCCCAGAAAGGTTAGGATTTTTCCTTTGAAGTGTTTGCATAGGTATTTTTATACCTCAAGCAGAACGGTGGTGCAGCAGTTAGCGTTGCCGCCTCACAGCAAAAGGTTCTCTGGTTCAATTCTCGGCTGGGGTGCCTTCTGTGCAGTGTCTGCATGTCCTCCCTGTGGTCGCGTGGGTTTCCTCCGGGTGCTCCGGTTTCCTCCCACATCCCAAAGACATGCAGTATGTGGATTGGACACTCTAAACTGGCCCTAGGTGTGAGTGTGTGCATGTGTGTGCCTTCTGTGGAAGGTTGGGTGCCAGGCTGGCAACTCGACACCGTAAAACTCCACTGCCAATCATGAGCAGACAGATGATCCGCTGTGGCGACCCCTAACCGAGAAAAGCCGAAAGAAGAAGAAGCAGCAGCAGAATTCATAGAATGTTTCCTCTGGTAAACAGCAAATGTTAGTAGTATGACGAGGAAGAAAGTGGTAACTGGGAACATGTTTTTTTGGGAATGTATTCAGTTTGCAAGTTTTAAAAATTCCTTAGAGATACTCTGTCAGAAATACTGGGTGAGCAAATGGCTGTAACTAAGGAACTGATCTTTTGAGCTGGGAAACAGGATCTGAACTGCATAAACACAGTAAGGCCTTATCAAAGTTTAATTCATCTGGCTGAGAAAAAAAGAAATCACTGAAAATCAAAATTAAATACAGTTGGTTCATATTTTGAAGTGTTAAGTACTGTAGAAGACAAACTAACCAGAACAGGGATCTTTAGAAAAGGGAAGAATCAAATTACATAGAAAGAAATGTGGGAATAATACATGCAGGACAATGTTCAAGAAGAACAATGTTAAACGGAAGGCAGGAATTGGGAGATTTATGTAATGCTGGACTGACAAACAGTTGTCATAAAGAAAGAAAACAATGTATAATGTGTGTAAATGGAAAAATGTTAATATGATTTGCTTTTTTTTCTGTGTGTGTGCCTATGTCTTGAGCGATAACTTAAAAAAGATGTTAAAAAAAAAAAACAAAATTAAAACTTAAGGCAGTAGAACTTAATTATACCCCAGTACATGATAGTACACAACACTATTTTTGTGGGGATGTTGCAGAATGAGGTACTTAGGAGTCTGATTAAAAATTAAAGAGCCCAAGTTCCACTAAAGACATTCTCAGATACAAGGAAGAAAATTATGAGAATTTTAAAAAAGTGGTCCACTTTAACTCTGGGATTAGATGATAAGATACAGGTTGTAAAAAATGTTTGGTCTCCAAGAATCTGCAGGGGAGTCTGGCATTTATATACAAATCCTATAATACCTACTAAGTTTTTATACAGAAGACATTTTTTAAAAAGGGACCAATAGTAAAATGGGGAAAAATTATACTGCCCTGGTAACAGGGAGGTCTGACATTACTTATGCTAGTTAGTTACCATAAGGAGGTTTGAATGAGATTTGGTTATTTAATTCAGAGTAGGTAATATCAACACTAAATGGAAGAAACTGTTGCTTCATCAGAAGAGAAAAAATCAGAACATGAGGAAAATAAACCTATGGTCCATGGCATTAAACCTTACCGAAGGAATTTCCAAATTAGTAAAACTTAAGAAATGTTTAAGGAAATTGGTGGTATGAAACTTGTGGTCCCTTGGAAGTTTGAGCTTTGGCTGACAGGGGTATGCAGCATGGGAAACAGACAGGAAACAGAGTCGGTAAAAGCTTGGTACAGGATAAATAATGAAATGGTGTACTGGGAGAAAGCAGGGTAGGGGTGATGGAATGAACGGAATTCAAAGTGGTTTCCATGAATTTCCTGAAATTGAGATCAATTCACACCCATTACCAAGAAGAGGGAAAATGACATATTATCAAAGGGATTGAGTAGGCCAGAATTTCTCAATATATTAAATGAGGTCAGAGGTGCTGATGCAAACATGTACAAACAGTACTTTATATAAGGTTCTATTTACAGAGCCTAGGGTATATAGAGAAGGAAATGTTAGAGGGTTGGCAGGAACAGTGGAAGGACACTAAATGAAACAATGGAAAGGTGTGTCTAACTCTCCTAAATGGGCCACTAGATCCAGGAAATTCAGAATTTTTACATGGAAATATCTGCACAAGTATTTTTATACATCAGAAAGACTGAATAAAATGCGCCCAAAAGTTGTCTCGTAGTTTTGAAGATGTGGAAAGTACAGTTGTGTACACTTACCATAAATGTAGATGTTTGAGTGTATTCACTGTTGCAGTCATTACATTTGGTTATCTTGCCTGCAGGTAGCCCTCAGCTGGCCTGAATATCAAAGTCTTGGATTCTGTCGGATGCTGTCTCTTCTTCTATGACGTCAGGTTGTCAGGGGTATAAAACATGCAGCCGATGCCATTACATCAGTTTTTCTTGCCCCAGATGTCAGGTGCCCACACGATGGGAAGCAATTCTATGTTAGGTTACACCTTCAACAAAAAGCAAATACACCAGAAAGCTGAAATACACTAAACAAGACAAAAGTATAGCCAAGAGAAGTCAGGGGGCTGGAGGGAGGGTAACCAGGACTGCAATAGTGAATACACTCGAACATCTACATTTATGGTAAGTGTACACAACTGTACTATGTTCTTCATGTTTCACTGTTGCAGTCATTACATTTGGGTTGATTCCCAAAGCTAAGGAAGGGAGGAGGAAGTAAGAGAGCATTAGGACCAGCTACTAAGCCCTGCAAAACTGCAGTGGCAAAACCAGCTCTGGATTTAAAAAAAAATAGGCATGTGGTAATGCTTGGTGATGGTATGTACAGAGCTCCAGGTAGCAGCTTCTAGGATGTCCCTGGTAGGGACACCTCTGAGAAAGGCTGTAGAGGTAGATGCAGCCCTGGTGGAATGTGATCTTATCCCCTGTGAGGTAGGTTTTTCCATGGTGCTTACAGCAGAAATGAATGCAATGGGCTATCCACTTAGAAATGGCTTGCTTTGAAATGGCCTTCCCCTCTGCCCCTGCAGCAAAGCCCACAAGCAGCTGTTCAGATTTTCTGAGAGGCTTAGTCCTGTCCAAATAAAATCTAAGTTGCCTGTGCATGTCTTATGAGTGCAGTATTCGTTCTCCTTTGTTTTGTGGATTTGGGAAAAAAGTAGGCAAATGAATGGACTGATCAAGTGCAAAACTAGACACCACCTTGGGCATAAAGGAAGGACTGGTCCTGAGGGACACCCTGTCTGCATGGAAGATGATGAATGGCTCCACTGACATGAGGGCCTGTAATTCAGACACACTTCTTGCTGTAGTGATGGCTAGAAGGAAGGCTGTTTTCCAAGAAAGGAATTTCAACTTTGCTGTTGCAGTTGGCTCAAAAGGAAGTAAAGTAAGCTTTTCCAATACAAAGTTAAGGTCCCAGGCCGGAGTAGGGGCTCTCCTGGGTGGTCTTACATATTTGGCCCCTCTGAGGAATTGCTTTAGCAGGGGTGAGAGAAGAGGGGTGGTTCAGTATTATAATGAGCTGAAATAGCAGAGGCATGAATTTTAACTGACGAGAAGGAAAGGCCCTTGTGGAGCATCTCTGTTAAGTACTGAAGAATATGCGGTTAGCTGAGCACCATTGTGCCCATCCCCTGAGTCTGGCTCCAGGAACAGTATCTTTTCCACTTTTCAGCATAGGATTTTCTAGTACTAGGCCTCCTTGCCTCCAGAATGACATCTAGCACCTGCTTACTGAGGGATATTATTGGAGAGCTCAACAAATTAGCCAGGCTGCAAGGTTTAGGGTTTGAAGTTGAGGGTGCAATATCTGGCCCTCCTGCTGGGACAGCAGGGAAGGGGTCTGAGGCAGGTGCCATGGTTCCAGCTGAGACATACTGCGCAAGAGGGGGTACCAGTGTTGGCGTGGCCAGTCTGGTGCAATCAGTATTGTCCTTGGTTTGTCCTGTTTGATCTTTAGCAGAACTTTCGAGAGGAGAGGCAGCGGGGGAAGGCATAAACTGAGAGGCTTTCCCAGGTGAAGGACAGGGCATCCACTTTCCAAGCTTGACTGTGGGAAGTCTTTGTTCAGAATTTGTCCAACTGGTAGTTCTGAGGAGAGGCAAACAGGTCTATCTCTGGATTCCCCCATTTGTTTCTCAAAAGGTTGAGTATCTTTGGTTCCAGTTTCCACATGTGTGGGTCCATGAGATTTCTGCTTAGGTCGTCTGCCAGTGAATTTAGCTTGCCTGGCAGGAATTGAACTTGTAGGTGCATTTGGTAGCTCAAGGCTGTATTCCACAGAGCCATGGCTAGTCTGCAGAGAGGGTGCGAGTGGGTTCCCCCCTGCTTGTTTATGTACCACATAACAGTGGTGTTGTCTGTCTTTACCAATAATTGTCCTGGAAGAATGTGATTCTTGAAGACTGTCAGAGAATTCTGTACATTGATGTGCATGTGCATCTGACTTGGGTTCCATTTGCCCTGAATGCACTGCCCTGCCAAGTGAGCCCCCCATGCGTAGTCTGATGCGTCTGCTGTTAGGGTTTGGGCCGCAGCGGGTAGAGTGAATGGGAGCCCCTTGTTCTGGTAGCAGGCCTCTGCCCACCAAAGGAACTCTGTCATTATGCAAGGAATGATAGGAATCATTGATTTCAGGTCCTGAGAATGTTGACACCATAGGCTTTTACAATACCATTGTAGTTTCCTCATATGCAGCCTTGCAAATGGAATTAGTAGAATGCAAGAGGCCATGATCCCCAGGGCTTGCAGGATTTTCCTTGCAAATAGCTGGGTCTTTGTGGCCAGTAGTTTAAAGTAGGCTGTCAAATAAACTTGTTTCTCTGGCATGAGGTAAGCCATCTAGGAAGTTGTGTTCAAGCTTGTTCCCAGGAATACAATTTGTTGGCAGGGTACTAAATGAGATTTCTTTTCGTTTATGGTGTACCCCAGTGAGGTTAGAAGTTTTCTTTACAAATGCCAGATGTTTTAGTAGCATGTCCTGGCTTTCTGCCTGAATTAGACAATCGTCCAGGTATGAGTATATCTGAATATTTCTTTGCCTACAAAATGCAATGACTGGAGCTAGACACTTTGTGAATACCCTGGGTGCAGTAGATAAGCCAAAGGGAAGTGCAGAGAACTGACGCATGGAGCCTGCTCTGAAGCGTAGGTATTTCCTGCAAGATTCCCTTATTGGAATGTGCAGGTAAGCTTCCTTTAAGTCTAAGGTTGCCAACCAGGCATCTTTGCCTAGCATAGGAAGCAGCTGTTGAAGTGTTAGCATTTTGAATTTTGGGATTACCAAAAAGGTGTTTAGAATAGAGAGGTCCAGGATAGGACGCCAGGAGCGGTCTTTTCTGGGTACCAGGAAATGTCTTGAGTAAAAACCTTGTCCCCTTTCTTCTGCTGGGACAGGCTGAATAGCCCTGATACTTAGAAGAGAGAGAACCTGTTGTTGAGCCTTTGCCCACTGATTAGGGGGTAGGTCTGGCCAACCGTTTGGGGTTGGTAAGGTGTGGAAGTGAAATCTGTATCCTTGGAAAACTATTTAAAACCCATTTATCCTGGGTAATGAGTTCCCAGTTTTTTGCATGCAGGGCAATCTTTCCCCCTAAGGGAGAGGCAGTTGAGCAGTGCTTGGAAGGTTTAAGGTTAAGTCATTGTGACATTTTTCCACAGGGGGATATCTTACTACTTCCAGCTTTGGAAGTGGGAGCCCCCCGCTGCTTAGGCCTGTGAGTACCTTGACACTGTAGCCTAGGTGGTCTTCTGTTCCTGGGTTTGGACTGAGAAGGCCTGGAAGAGACAGGAAAGGACCAATTCTTAGAAGGCCAATGCCTGCTAAATCTGGGAGGCTGAACTTGCAGGAAATCTTTAACAGTTTGCACATCTTTTTAAGGACTTCTTCTGATATGTTGCCAAACAGGCGGTCTTGGTTTAAGGGAGCATCCAGTAATTTAGCTTTAACATGATCTGGCAAATTCTGCTCCTTAAGCCAAGCATGCCTTCTAAGCACAGACCCAATGACAGCAGCCCTGCAAGATGCTTCTAAAGAGTCAAAACCACATTTGTTCAGCAGAATGCATTAAATCCTGTAATTCTTTATTTTCAGTACAGTCAGGAATCAAAATCATTTTCTGTTTATGTAGCCCTATAATATGCTGCACTTTAATATATGAAACTGGCAGTTTAAGGCCCTAATGGCCAAAGTAGCAGAGGTGTATACCTTCTTACCCCATCTGTCCAAGGCCCATGAATCTCTATCAGAGGGGGGTAGAGTTTTTGGCAGTAGTAGCCTTAATGCCTTTAGGTCCTTGGGAAATGGTCTCTGGGTCCGCAGTAGGATTCTTGAAGAGGAACTTGTGAGAGTCTGGTACTCTGTAATACCTGTCAGGCTTCCTGGGAGCTGGAGATAAAGTGCCTGGGGCCAGGCTAGATTCCAAGAAGGCATCATCTACAATGTCCAGGACCGGAGGGATAGCTAAAGACCTATGTTGAGGGAGGAGTAAGAATTCCCTAAGCCTCTTTTTGGAGTCAGAGTAATCCTGGCTTTCCCAGTGGAAATGCTCCCTAAGAGTGTGCAAGGTTTCACCAAAAGAAAAATCTTCTGGAGGGGAAGCAGAGGGAATGGAATCCTCTGGATCAGAATCCTCATAGGTAGATAAGGGCAAATCCTGGTAATCAAAAGAAACAGAAATTTCAGAATCGTGACCAGAAGAATCAGAAGGAAAATCAGTTCTAGGTCTCTTAGAGGGTGAAGGCTGAATTAAAGTCTTAAGGTCTTCAGCCATTCTTATTTGTTTTTGAGGCATATGGGCCTGACCGTGCAGTTTGGACGGCGGTTTTCTAGGCGTGGGTCGAGTTTTAGGCATTGAAGAAGAAGATGGCATTGGTTTGAAATGCAAGTCAGTAGACCTGAATACACCCTCAGAAGCCGGTGCCTACACAGCAGCTCCGGACCCATCCAAGGTAGAGGCATCCATAGGTTCCATAGTCAAAGAAGCATCTGGCAGCATACCGGACTCTGAATGGGTCTCAGTAGAGGCCTGCGAATCTGAAGTAGCGGATATCAGGGGCTGCGAAAGCGCCTCACGGAGTACCAGCGAACTGGCGACTAGCTTAACGGAAGCGTCGTCGGCAGCTTTGGACCAATGCTGTCTGTCTCTGTCTTTATCTTTACGTTTTTTTGGAATGTCGGTAGTCGGATGGCTTACCAAAGCCATTTCTGGAAAGTTAAACGGAGTACCAAAATAATTTGCTGCAAAAAGGAACCGACGACGAATAGTCCGGGGGTTGAATAAGACACAAAACCGACAGCGAGGGACGCCGTGGTCTGGGCCTAAGCAAGAAATGCAGTGAGGTATTTGCTTTCCACAGGTAATACAATTGTTAACTTTTACTGACATTGGTTAAGAGCAAGAAAAAAGATCCCCAATGGGGTACTTAGCTTTTTTGAAGACTTTGGTTCTGAAACTCGAAAACAAAAACTTCAGGAGTCTGCCGACTGGCACTTGTGAACTGCTTCTGCTTCGGGTACCGCGCAGCAAGAAAGACTGATGTAATGGCATTGGCTGCATGTTTTATACCCCTGACGACCTGACGTCATGGAAGAAGAGACAGCATCTGGCGCAGGAATCCAAGACTTTGATATTCAGGCTGGCTGAGGGTTACCTGCAGGCAGACAACCAAATGTTATGACTGCAACAGTGAAACACGAAGAACATCAGGGCAGATGAAGAGTTGGGACCATACATTTGATCTCATCTGAAAATGAAACTACTTTTCTGGGAACTCTAAACAGTTATAAGGATTATTATGGGGGCCCCAATGGCAGTGGAGAAAAAAACAGTATCTGCTGAAGTGCAGTCAAACCAATGCATGTAAAGCACTAACTGAAATATTCTTAGCAGCTAAAAACTTAATACCTCATAAGTGGAAAATGACTGATTCTCCTCATATCGGGAAATCCTAGTAATAATGGAGGGGTACAGAGAAAGGAGACAAAGGCTACAGAGGGTAGAATTAGTAAGGATCATATCACTAAGTGGAACATATATAACCAATGTATTAAAAATAAGAGAGAGAAAACAGTTAATACTCCAGAAATCACAGCAAGTTATAACCAGGAGAGACTGGGGTGCAGCCTGGGACAAGGTTATAGAGACAAGGATAACTACATTAGACTAGTATATTTAAGATTATGTATCCATACAACACAGGACTTCTAGGATCCCTGAACACAGATTTGAGTTAGGGTTGCCACCTTTTCAAATGGCCAAAGTGGGACATTTTCGGGACAAATATCAGATTTTACAGGCTGACACATACCCACGGTCAGTACAAAGGATAGAACTTAACTTTTTTGCCTACATAATAGCTTATTCTTGTAGAATTTTAGTTACTTATTCTGTTTCTTATAGCATTTAGGTATTTTGGATACAGAATAACTGTGTTATGCAACTATTACATACAATATAAGACATAATTATGTCCTACAATCTCAGGATATTTGCCATTTTTAATCTTTTTTGTCAGGACACAACTGCCCAAAGAAGGACTGTCCCTCGCAAAGTGGGACAGGTGGTAACCCTAATTTGAGTAAAAGAGTTTTTAAATGACCATTAATTCAGGATCCATTACAGGGAGACTGTATTAAGTGATTAAGAGTAAAACTGGTTTCCTGACTGTTTCAATTTTCAGAATGCAAAGAATAAGCACCATGCATGCAAACTGCACTAGATGTTATTTGTAATAACTTTGTTGAAGCAAAGCAACCAACAAAGATGGGAACAAACACTGGTGCAGCATATACATAGTACTTGTACAATACAAAGGTTATGAAGTTGACATTCGTTGCTTTACTGAAAAAAAAATAAAAAGAGAGAGAGACTGCTGTACTATGAACAGCTTAAGTAGTGAAACTACTTACACTGGCATTAATAAGCTGTTGTATGTCAACCAATGTAAAGTAGCAATACTATGTATAATCAACACAAGTGTGGCTCTTCCAATGAGATTAAATCAACTTGTAGCAAAATAAAAACTTGTTGACCCGAGGCATTATGTCCAAAGAATTATTAAAAGATTTAGTGCTTTCATCTCAATCAGTTTGCAGACACTTCTTCAGAATCTGGAAAATGTAATGGAATAGACAGTAAGATCCTTTTTCCAATGCGGACGGTCTTTTGGTGGCACAAAAAATGTACCTGGCTTACACGGAATCAAGTCAGCCATGTCTGGTTGCTTTGAGATATGGTCAACCATCTGATCAGCAGGAGGGAGAACCCAAGTAGCAGCTGGGCCAGACCCGAAGCCCTCAAGAAATACTGACTCCTCTTGGGAAGGGGCTTTGGTGGACCACCCACCCTTCTGTCTCAAAAGTCTGAAGATCTCACTGAATGAGATATATCAAAGGGGGAACTGGAGGACCTCTCCTCTCCTCTTAATCAAAGAAAGCATCTTTAGTTAACAATGCTTGAGGGGAGTTAACGTAGCTCTTCTTGCACGCATACTTCCCAAGGAACATCTCCATTGGAATGTTCTGAGGACTCAGAAGAAGAAGGGGAGTACTGAAGATGGTATGTCCTGAGGCTCAATGGGACAGGATGAGTAGGATCAGAACCTATAAGGAATCGATGGGGGATGGATGGAGCTGAGTGAGGAAGAGAAGTCCACTCCAGTTGGGAGAGCTCTCTGAATGGCTTCAAATGCCAAGACTGAGAGGAACTCAAAATCATGCAGGATGGAGCCACAGTAGACTCTCCAAGCAGATTCTGGAATACAAATAAACTAGGATCTGAAGCAGATGGTGGAGCTGTCTATTGGCAAGCTGCCAAGGCTCAAAGAGGAAAGGCCGGCTCCAAAAACTTCAGAGTCAACCCCATCCCCTGGATTCAGCACTGATGCTTCCGCCACTGAAGTCCTTCCAGATCCAAGCTACTCAGAGACGGTCAGATCACAGAAAGTGTCAGAGTAGAAGACAACCAAGTCTTCAGACAGAATGTGACAAGTCCTGGGTAACACTCAGATCCACAGTCCCTAAAACCGGAATATATATTGGGGTAGGAGCAAAAATGGGATGAGGGGAAAGACCTAAGCTCACTGATCCGATAGTGGCTGGAGCCAGGAGAACCCCCCCAACTTAATTTGGGTCCTAAGGAACTTCCAAGCCACATCTGTTTCGGAAAGACTTCTGATGAAATGCACTGACAGCAATGAAGAGGCTGAGGATGGGGACCTGGAAGATCTGTGAAAGGTTATCTCTTGTATGAAGGGAGAACATAGCCTCGGGGAAATGGGATCCAGGGAGAACCTAGGCTCTGATATCAGAGGTTTATTGGAACCAACACGTATCTGCTATGAGACAGGGGTAAGAAAAAGAAGTTATGTACCTACCATAACGTTCCATGTTAGTTGTCTTCATCTCGCCTTCCTTCTTGCTGCTTGGGTTTGGAGCCGATCCTCGGCTCCGACTCGGCCATCTTCTGTAGCTCGAGAGCTGTTTACTGACTCGAGGCTACCCCTTATCCCAGCATGTCCAGCGTCAGCTACCCAGATCTGGTTTGTTATAGCACGCACTAGACATAAGTAGAGTAACCAGTTACTAAAAAAACTGGTTGTCCAAACACCTAAACAAGGAAAGAGTTACATATTACCTGGCATGTGAAGTAATAAAAGATGCTCAGCCAGTGAAAACAAAAGGGAACTCCTCACAATTCTCTAGGAAAGGGGAAGGTGGGAGGGACGCAAGAAGGAAGGTGAGATGAAGACAACTAACATGGAACGTTATGGTAGGTACATAAATACTTTATGTTAAGTTGTCCATCTTGCCTTCATTCTTGCTGTTTGGGACAGCGTCCCTAGCACCTAAAATCCTGGGTGGCTCATTGGAACAAACTCTTCAGAACAGTAGAGCCAAAGGAAGCTCTGCTATGGGAGACCATATCTACCTTGTAATGAGAGATAAAAGTGTGGGGGTTTAAGTGGCAGCTGCACAGATTGAGTCTATGGGCAACCTAGACTGAAAAGCTACGGAGGTGGCTAATGCTCTAGTGGAATGACCTTTTGGTTTAGCTGGTAGCTCTTTATTTCGTAACTGATAAATA
This sequence comes from Protopterus annectens, assembly GCF_019279795.1. NCBI lineage: Eukaryota > Metazoa > Chordata > Ceratodontiformes > Protopteridae > Protopterus > Protopterus annectens. Next base: position 544,299,200 of record NC_056725.1, on the reverse strand, counting down.
AAGGCAATAGTATCAGATAACCATCTGGATAAGGTCACTTTAGAAACTGGAAGGCCTTGTTTGTTGGAAGCATAAGAAAGAAATAACTGGTCTGACTTTCTAAGTTCCTTAGTTCTATGGAGGTAAAAATGCAATTGTCTGTGTACATCCAATTGGTAGAGCTTGTATTCTGCCTTGTTGCTGTGATTAGGAAAGAAAACTGGGAGATCTACGGATTGATTTAAATTGTTCTCTGAGCAGACTTTAGGAATAAAGGAAGGATTGGTCCTCAGAGAAACTCTGTCCTTGTTAAACACCAGGCAAGGAGGACAAACACATAGTGCTTGAAGTTCTGAGACACATCTAGCTGAAGTGATAGCAACCAGAAAAAGTGTCTTCCAAGAAAGAAATTTTAAAGAGCATGATGCTGCCGGTTCAAAGGGAAGTAAAATTAAGGAGGCTACAACTAAATTGAGATCCCAAGGAGGGGGAGGATCTCTAACTGGGGGTCTAAGAAGAGATGTTTCTTTCATAAAGGCTTTGCAGAACTTATGAGACATTATGCTAGAATTAAACATACCTATATGAAAATTAGAAATGGCAGCTAGTTGTACTCTAATGGTAGCAGAAGCCGCACCAGACTGAAAAAGCTGAAACTGGAAGGCCTTGTTTGTTGGAAGGTATGAAAGGTCTGCCCTGAATTACTAGTGGGGGGACCATCCACCTAGAAATTCAAGAATTTCATGGACTGGGGCTGAGAAAGGATCCAAATTTCTAGATTCTGCCCAGTAAGAAAACAGTTTCCATTTACTAGCATATGTTTTCCTCGTAGTAGACTTATGTGAGGAAACAATAATATCACGGACTGCTGGGGAGATATTGGAAAGCCTGGCTAAGGTTGGAAGTGGAGTAACCAAGCTATGAGCTGGAGAGTTTGAAGGGATAGGTACAACCCGCCTGATTGGTGAATCAGAAGATCTGGAATTGGGTCCAGAATCCATGGTTGATCCAGAAGGTGGAGGTGTAGGAACGGGAACCATATTTGTCGAGGCCAATATAGGGCAATGAGGATCATTTTGCAACCCAACGATTTTGCTTTCTGTATGAGTCTTGGAATTAGGGGAAAAGGGGGAAAAGCGTAAAGGAGTCCCTGAGGCCAATCGTGGACTAGAGCATCTCTGGGTATATGACCTGGAAGAGGAAGTAGGGAGAAGTAGCTGCTGCATTTGTTGTTGAGAAGAGTGGCAAATAGGTCGCAGCAAGGCTGTCCCCATTTGCGGAAGATAAGATCCGCAACTTCCTGATTCAGAGACCACTCATGAGGCATGAGGATAGCTCTGCTGAGCCTGCCCGCTATAACGTTGGATTTCCCAGGGATGTGCGTTGCTATCAGAAAACGTTGGGAGGAAATCGCCCATTGCCACAGTCTGAGTGCTTCTCGACACAAGGGGTAAGACCTGGTCCCGCCCTGTTTGTTGATGTACCACACCACTGACATGTTGTCCATTTGGATTGCAATGGTCCCGGAAGGAAGAGAGTCTTGAAGGGCTTGCAACACTAGGAGAATCGCTCTCATTTCTAGGACATTGATATGCAAATGGTACTCGTGAGGTTGCCAACTGCCTTGGACTGTCTTGCCTAGATAATGCACCCCCCCCTCCACCCTATCAGGGAGGCGTCCGTGGTCACTGTGGCTACCGGTGGGGGTTGTATGAAAGGTCTACCCTGAATTACTAGTGGGGGGACCATCCACCAAGAAAGGTGCCTTTTGCATGTTTCTGTGATCAGGATCATGAGAAACATGGGTAGTTCCTGGAAAGACCACTGCATGAAAATAAGCCACTGAAGGATTCTCATGTGGAAACGAGCTAATGGGACAAGAAGAATGGCAGCTGTCATGCAGCCTAGGGCTTGGAGGACATGTCTGACTTGAACCCTTTTGCTCTCCATAAAAATTAACACTTGCTGACGAATAGTGGAAACTCTTTCCTGTGGTAATCTTGCAAACATTTCTTTTGTGTTTAATTCTGCTCCTATGTATGTGATAGACTGACAGGGCAACAAGGCAGATTTTTTGAAATTTACTGTAATGTCTAGTTGAGTGCATGATGTGATAGTATGCTTCTAAGAGTTGACGCCTGGTGGTAGCAGTCAGGAGCCAGTCGTCTAGATAGGGAAACACCTGGAACCCTTGATGCCTCAGGTGAGCCGTGACTACTGCCGTACACTTGGTGAACACCCTGGGGGCTGAGGTGAGACCAAAGGGCAGAGCTCTCAACTGGTAATAACTGGCCCCTACCCGGAAGTGAAGAAATCTCCTGGAGCGTCTGTCCATCTTGATATGGTAGTACGCGTCCTGAAGATCTATCGAGCACATCCAATTGTCCTGACCCAAAAAAGGGAAAATGGACTGTAGTGTCACCATCCGGAACTTTTCTTTATGTACAGATTTGTTCAATCTGCTGAGATCCAGTATTGGTCTCCAGTCCCCTATCTTTTTTGGTACTAAAAAGAATATCAAGTAAGTTCTGGATCCTAGTTGGTCTGTGGGGACTTCTTGAATGGCTCTTTTTTCTAGCAGTCTTGAAACTTCTGTGACTGCTTGATCCCTTAGATTGGGTGGGACATCTGGGATGGGCTTTTTTGATTCTATGAAGGATTGATGGAAGGGAATTTTGTAACCTCCGGATATGATGGATAGTACCCATCTGTCTCTTGTTATATTTTGCCAGGCTTTCGGGTACAGCGAAAGTCTTCGCCCGACTGCCTCCAGAGGTGAGCAGTCGGGCAACCCTTCAGAGATGCTGGAAGGGTTTGGCAGAGAAGGTTTCTCTGTCACCCTGGTTTTGCGGTCCCCCTCTGCCATGAGGGCAGTGACTGTTATTGTTGTTTCCCTCTCTGCCCCTGGGGGAAAAAATCACCATGTGTGTCAGGCAAGGGTCCCTGGGATTTTCGGAACCACATCTTTCCACTCTTCTGACCCTTGGGATAAGGTCAGGAAGGAGTGGTAAAACGGACTCCCATGGCAGAGAGTCTTGTCTTCCTGCTCACACCTGGTCAAAGTGTCTTTCACCTGAGGCCCAAAGAGAAAGGAGCCATCAAAGGGAGTATTGGTGAAAGACGCTCGAAAGGGTTCTGCAAACTGACACAGCCGCACCCAAGCATGTCTCCTGAGAGCCACACCTGTCCCTGCGGCTCTCCTCACTCCATCAGCTGCATAGGAAATCAGCCTCATGGAGAAGTTAACTATGGAATTAAGAGTCGCAAGCTGAGTAGCTACTTTGGCTGGTGCTCCCACAGCTGTAGGATCTTGAAGGGTATCCCCAAGCTCTTTCAGGAGATCCCTTTGAAGACGTGTAAAATGGCACTGATAGTTCAGGGACCTCATTGAAAAGGTCGCTGAAGCAAACATTCGCTTTCCATATCTGTCCATCATCCGAGACTCTTTCTTCGGAGGATGAACAGATGAAGAGGTTTCTGCTAACTTTTTCTTGGTGGCCGCTTTGGAGAGGAATTGGTTGTCCTGGGGGGCTGTAATAAATTTGCTTGGTCTCCTCGGAGTAGGTTCCACAGAATCTGGAGCTGACCAAGCCTTTCGAGACAGTACAGACATGAGTGGATCGAAAGGAGGAGATACCCAGGAAGTGGAAGGCCGGGAACCGAATGCATCCAGGTATACAGACTCGTCCTCGGTAGGGGCTAGGTAAGTCAAGCCCCTCCTCTGTCTAAGCATTTCAAGGATGTCCGAAAAGGAAACATCTTCAGAGGGAGACCTTGGGGACCCTTCCGATTCCGATTCATCCATGTCTGTATCTGAAGTGACAGACTCAGGGGAGTCTATGTGCTTCCTCTTGCACTTCTTCCGGGGAGGCTCCTCCGAGTGATCAGGGGAGGCTTCGGAAGAAGAGGGATCACCCACTGGGGTGTCCTGGGGCATAGGTTCCCTACGCTTGGGGTCTGTAGGAGGAGTAAAGGTTGGAACAGACACCATGGGGGGAGGAGCCGATGGAGCTGGCAGTAGAGCTGTTTCGAGGGACAGCACACTCCGCATGACCTCGAAGGTGTCCCGACCTGTAGGCAGAGAAAGCTCTGGCTCCGAAGAAACAGGAGTATTTCTCCATGTCGAGGGTGTCTGCTCCGAGACCGATGTTGGAGCCGAGCTCACCTGTGCCGAAGCTCCAAGGGGGAGAACGGGGATCTGAATTTGGTATCTTTTGGCTGCAGGGCACACACTTATTAACTCCTAATAGTTTGTGAGCTATTGTGAAAAGGGAAACTCAGTCACCACAAACACTAGCTAAAGGAAGGGAAAAGTAAAGCACACCACACAGCTAAATAATCACACTATTAAACAGCAGCAAGTACTAGTCTAACCACTAATCAACACAGATGTGAAACGATACTACAATACTAAGTAAGAAACAGAGAGCAACAAAGGCATGAGACACAACCCCAAACGTGGTAGAAAGAATCTCCCTAGCAAAAAAGTAAGGAGAAGATACAAATCCTACCAACACTTGAGATAGAAAAGATCACAAAGTATATCAAAATATATGAAAAAGGATCAGTATTTAGCTAAGGCAAGGCTGAGCAGTGGAAAGCACCATCTGTTTGAACAAGTGGAAAATGAGATCTGAGGTAATTTCAGGGACAGGAGGATATTATGGGTACAGGGATGCATCTGAGCTTTGTATCCGAAGTCTACAGTGGCCTAGGTTGGATCAAAAGACATCATTAGATCAATATTTAAAATAGTCACACACACAGTATACACAGAGGGTATGAGTACAATAAAATGAATGCAGTAAATTATACATGCTGTAGTGGAGTAAAATAGACCCCATATACTGGAGGAAAATGCTGCAATAATGAACAAAAATAAATAAATAAATCATAACTGGTTAATATTTATTCCTATGCCATATACAGGATGTAGGAAATAAAAAGATTTAAAAGAAGAAGAGATAGCTTTTAGTAAATCTTGAAAGACAGTATTCTAAAGGCCTGAGAGGTTTTCTAGAAAAGAGGATGCAAGAGGAAAAGAACAGATGGGCAGGGAAGAGGTTTGTTAGGAAGGGAAGTTTGAAGGATGAGAAGTGAAATATTGAGATGTGAAAACAGGATGTAAGACGCTCTGTGAGGGGAGTAAAGTTGTGCCTAAGTACTAGATTATTTAGACATTTTGACGTTTACACTAATCTGGGAATCCACAGGGGTAAATTTAATAAGCGTTTTTGAGTCTAAGTACATGCACACAGTCCTACATTCCTAACTTCTATAAGCACAAACATATAAGAAGGTTCACTTGCTCTTTTACGAGTCGCATCAGACTCCTAGAGTGACCCTGTGGACAGCCACTCCTACCTGCAGAGTTTTCCATACAAAGGGGGGAATGGAAGCAGGTTGCTAGACATATGGTAAATATGCAAAAAAGTCAAAAATCCTAAAGGACATGGTAATAAAAATAACTGCTACATCCTTAATGTATTAGGAGACTGCTTGATGAGGTCCTGTGGCTGGATTCATCCTCGTTCTGCAATCAGAATTCAGCATCTTTTTTCCCCATAAGTTCCCACACCCACCACCCTAGACAAGCATATTTCCAAAATTAGACACACTGATATTCATACGCTGACTATATACTGAGGTTGACCCCCTAGGTCTAAAAGTTTATACATCCCCTTGCTGCTACTGAGCAGCTGCATGCAAATGAGTAACAGTAAACCTATAGCAAAGGACTTATAAGTATATACTTGCCTGACTCAGACGGACTCTAACAGCCAAGTCAGATTAACCAGGCCATCTTCCAGCAGGGGGACAGAAGAAGGGTCCTCAGTGTAGATCAACTGACTGAACAAGACTGGCACCTAACACAAAAGACCCTCCTTGATAGTTGTCATGATCAAGTTGAATCCTAAGCAATAAACTGCAGCTGAAGTATCTGGAAAAATCAAAGAACCAGTAGGAGGGATACATACTGGGAAACATCTAACTGGAAGCATTTCTCCAAGACAAGGACAAAAGGGATCTCTGGAAAGGGAGTGTCATTGTCACAAAGGACTGCTGCAATCAAGCCGTACAATAGTACACCCAATGAGCACAGGAAATGGTTACTTGAAAAAGATGAGGACTAGAACACAGCCTTATCAATGGGAGGAACACCTACTGGTGGTGAGAATCCAAATCCATCCCAAAGGAGCTAGAGGAATACTAAAGCCTCCCACTCACAGGGTAGAGAGACAAAATTCTATTAAATCTGCAACCAACCACTCTGGGGAGAGGAACACCAAAAGGCTGCACCACCACTGGGACTAAGACACCATCTCCTTTCCGTCTTTTTTCTAATCCCTGCAGAGAACCAGACAAAAATGAGCAGTGCAAGGACACAGACTTACCTCTAAGAAGATGAGAAGAAAAAGAAGAGGAGGGAACCAAGCTCCTGCCCAACTCAAAAACACAACCCACAGAAAGTAAAACCAGTAGGAAGGACTGCTCTCAGATAACCTCTGAGACCATGGTGCCAAAGGACTCAGAATAAGGCAGCATCACCCATTTAAAAAAAGGAAACTTCAAGACAAACAAAAGAGAGGATCCACCAAGATGAGAAAAAAAGCAGCCCTCACCAAGAGGGCTGCCCAAACTAGACAGAGCTGAGCCTCCAGCCTACACCTTTCACTACCAGAAGCAGGGCCTGCCCCAGCCACTGAGTGAAGACAAGACTCAACCAGCTTCCTCAACATCCTGGGTATCTGCAGCAAGCCAGTCATTGACATGACAAGTACATCTTGACCTCCATGGAGTGGTGCTTCCACCTAAACCCAAACAGAAGACTTTACAGAAGTCCTTGACTCTTCCTACAGGGTCCGACCAGAGCTAGCACAATTCAGGAGAATATGTCCCAAACCAGCAGCCATAATGACACTCCCTTCTCCAAGATGGAAGGGACAACTACAAAAATGCTCAGATGTGGATTACTGCAGTTTTTTATTCATATCTACTCTCTTGCACCACTGGTGCAGATGTTCATTAACCAATCTCCTGAGGTTACTAACTTAATACGTATGTGGTGTGGAATGCCACACCTCTAGTACCATACACACTCTTGCATTCCAAAGTAATTTTTGAAAAATCAATTTAAACAGCATAAAATATAAAATTGTAAATATTTCGGGAGAAATAAAAGCTATTTAAACTGTACAAATTGCAATGTTATCAGTAAGAAGTATTCTTTACGGTGACAATAGTCAGTGCATTCAAAGTATTTCTATGAATACTATACTGTAAAGCACACAAACCCATAATCATATTTTCTGCTAAATCTTCACAAACAAATGGCCATATCCTGGAAACTGTGCATATTACACATATATTGTTATAACACTTTTGCTACACAGACACAGGCTTTTACCTGACAAGAACTTCCTCTCTGAGTGCATGTTTATGGAGATGTTTACATAAATATGAAAGCATATGCCTAATTATGTAAATAGCATTATGGATAACAATGAATATCTATCAAGATGTGCAGCTTAAAATAAGGTTAATTAGGAGAATATATGAAGGATTGGAGGCAAGAATTAAAGGGGGGAATCCTCCCTGATAAGTTTTTTTGAACACAGGAACAAGGCAATGGGCATACTCTTTTCCCTTTGTTATTTGCTTTATATTTAGAGCCAATGGATAAGAAATAAGGGACTTAGAAATTCAAGCATATAATTAGTATGGTGATCAAAAAAGGTTGGCAGTATTTGCAAATATTATTTTGTAACTGATAAATACAGAATAGGGCATCTCAATTTTGTGGAACAAGTTGAGACAGATTCAAGTAATTTCATAACATATATTAATGGAGATAAAACAAAGGATATAGCTGTTAATTATTATCTACACATGAATTAGTTCAGCAATACCCATACTTCTGGGGACACAATAAGATGAAGTATTTAGATGTATGGATTTAAAAAGGCTTCTGTTACTGCAACTAGAATATGTGGGAAGACACTAAACAAAAAATAAGGTTGAAGTTGCCCTATTGGAATGTGTTCTGACCCCCTGTGGGGGTGGTTTTCCATGGGGTTTGGAACAGAAATGGATACAATGTGCTATCCATTTGGAGTTGGTTTGTTTTGATATGGCTTTGCCCTCTGCCCCTGGTGCAAAGCTGACTAGTAACTGGTCAGATTTCCTAAAGGGCTTAGTCCTATCTAGGAAGAATCTGAGCTGTCTGTGCACATCTAAAGAGTGCAGGACCCTTTCCCCCTTATTTTGAGGTTTAGGGAAAAAGGTGGGCAAACAAACAGATTGGTTGAGAGTCACCCCGGACACCACTTTAGGCATGAAAGTTGGGTTAGTCTTGAGGGAGACCCAGTCAGCATGAAAAATGATGAAGGGTTCCACAGCTATAAGTGCTTGTAGCTCAGACACTTTTCTAGCTGAAGTGATGGCCTAAAGCAAGGCTGTTTTCCAAGAGAGGAATTTTAACTCTGCTGAAGCTACAGGCTCAAAGAGGGGGGAGCGTGAGCTTTTCCAACATAAAGTTAAGGTCCCAAGCAGGGGTAGGGGCTCTTCTTGGTGGCCTTAAGTTGCTAGCCCCTCTCGGGAACTGCTTGATGAGAGGGTGTGAGAAGAGAGGTGGTTCAGTGCTGTATTGTGCAGAGATGGCAGAGGCATGGATTTTAATGGAAGAGAAGGAAAGGCCCCTGTGGAGTAGGTCTGCTAGGTAATCCAGGATGAGAGGTAAGGATGGCTGTGATGGGTCAGCTCCTTTAGTCTGGATCTAGGAACAATACCTTTTCCACTTGTCAGCATAGGATTTTCTAGTACTGGGTCATCTGGCTTCACGTATAACATCCAGGACCTGCTTGCTTAGGCTGGCCACTGGAGGACAAGTCAAGGAATAAGACAGGCTTGCCAGGTTCAGGGTGTGAAATTGTGGATGCAAGAACTCTCCCTCCTGCTGAGTCAGGAGAGTTGGAATCTAAGGGAGGTGCCATGGAGGCAACGGAGACAGACTGCGCAGTAGTGGGTACCAGTGCTGGCGTGGCCAGTCTGGGGCAATCATGATTGCCCTGGGTCTCTCCTCCCTTATTTTGAGTAGAACTCCGGTAAGAAGAGGAAGGGGAGAAATGCATAGATTGAGAGGTTTTCCCAGTGGAAGGACAAGAACATCCACTTTCCAGGCCTTGCTGTGAGATTCCCTGGTGCAGAATTTGCTGAGCTGGTGGTTGTAGGGGGAGGCAAATAGGTCCACCTTTGGGGTACCCCATTTCTGGGTCACAAGGCTGAAGGTCTTGTGGTTTAATTGCCACTTGTGTGGGTCTAGGAGATTTCTGCTCAAGTTGTCTGCCAGAGAGTTTTAGTTGCCTGGCAGGAATTGGGCTTGCAGGTGAATATGCATGGCTGAGGCCATGTTCCAAAGGGTCATGGCTAGCCTGCAGAGTGGGTAAGAGTGGGTTCCCCCCTGCTTGTTGATGCACCACATCACTGTGTTGTTGTCAGTTTTGATTAGAAGAGGCCTCGGAGAGAGTAGGGATCTGAAAGCTGTAAGAGTTTGCTGAACAGCTAGCATCTCTTTCTGGTTGATGTGCAGATGAATTGATTTGGGCTCCAGTGGCACTGAATGCATCTGCCATCCAGATGTGCACCCCAGGTATAGTCTGATGCGCCTGTGGTTAAAGTCTGGGTGGTGTGGGGTTGTGTAAAGGGGAGTCCCTTGTTGTGGTTGCATGCTGCTGCCCACCAAAGGAACTCTTTCCTTAGACAAGGTATCATAGGTATGATAGTTTCCAGGTCCTGAGAATGTTGGCACCAAAGACTTTTTAAGTACCATTGAAGTTTCCTCATATGCAGTCTGGCATATGGAATTAGTAAAATGCAAGAGGCCATGAACCATAGAGCGTGCAGGATTTTCCTTGCGGATAACTGGGTTCTGGTGGCAATTTGAGAGAAGTAGCCTGTCAGATAAGCTTGTTTTTCTGGAGTAAGGAATGCCATCTGGGGATGTTGTGTCGAATCTTGCTCCCAGGAATACAATTTTTTGACTGGGGACTAGTTTGGATTTCTTTTCATTGATAGTGTACCCCAGTGAGGTTAGAGGGTCCTTTACAAATGTCAGGTACTGCAACAGCTTCTCCTGACTGTCTGCCTGAATCAGGCAGTCGTCAAAGTAGGGGTAAATTTTAATATTTCTTTGCCTGCAAAAGAAAATGGCTGGAGCAAGGCATTTTGTTAAAACTCTGGGAGCAGTGGATAAGCCAAAGGGAAGTGCAGAGAACTGATAATGCATAGATCCTGCCTGAAACATAGATATTTCCTGCAGGAGTCCCTGACTGGGATATGCAGACAGGCCTCCTTTAGGTCTAACCAAGCATCTTTGAACAGCACAGGGAGAAGCTGCTGTAGGGTGAGTATTTTGAATTTTGGTACCACCAGGAAGGTGTTTAGAAAGGACAGATCTAAGATTGGGTGCCAGGTTCCCTCTTTCTGGGTACCAGGAAAAGTCTGGAATAAAAACCTTGGCCTATCTGTTCTGCAGGAACAGGCTTAATAGCCCTTTTGGAGTGCAGGGACTGAACTTGGTTTTGTGCCTCTGCCCATTGGTTTGGAGGAAGATTTGGGAACCCTTTTGGGGGTTGACAGCGTGTGGAAATAAAATTTGTACCCCTGGGATATTATGTTGAGGACCCATCAACTGTTGGTGATGGAGGCCCAGTTTTTTGCATGGCAGGCAAGTTTTCCTCCTAAGGGCATGAGCAATTGGGCAGAGATGAGGGGAGGAGTTGAGAAGTCATTGTGATTTCTTTCCATAAGGGGGTGGCTTAGCACTCCCTGTATTAGGAGTGGAGGTACTCCATTGCTTAGATCTCTGCATGCCCCGAGACTGTTGTCTGGGGGGTCTGCTTCCCCCAGGTCTAGTCTGAGGTGGCCTTGAGGGGGCTGGAAAGGACCAGTGTTTTGTGGGGCAATGCCTACTGAAACTTGAAGGCTATACTTGCAAAAAAACTTTGACTGTCTGCATAGACTTAGGTTTTTCTTCCATCTTTTTTAAAACCTCTCCTGCTTTGGTGCCAAACAGATTGTCTTTGTTCAGAGGTGCGTCCAATAATTTTGATTTGACATGGTCTGACAAGGTCTGTTCCTTAAGCCAGGCATGCCTTCTAAGTACAGAACCTGTGACTGCTGCCCTGCAAGATGCTTCTAGGGCGGCAAACTCACATTGCAGAGTATGCTTGCTGACTTGGCTTGCAGAATGCATAAGCTCCTGTAATTCTTTATTTTCTGCACAGTCTGGGAAGGTAGATAGCTTTTGCTTAATAAGTTGCATAGTAGTTGCTGGTATTTCAGCATGTGGAGCTGACAATTTAATGCTCTAATGGCAAGGGTTGCAGAGGTATATACTTTTTTACCCCATCTGTCTAACGCTCGGGAATCCCTGTCCGAGGAGGTGGGATTCTTAGCTGTGGTTGCTTTTATTCCTTTAGGTCCTTGGGAGATGACCTCTGGGTCAGCAGTAGGATTATTGAAAAGAAATTTGTGCGAGTCAGGGACTCTATAGTACCTGTTAGGTTTCCTGGGAGCTGGAGGTAAAGTATTAGGAGTAAGACTGGATTCCATAAAGACATTATCCACAGCATCCACAACAGGAGGTATAGCTAAGGTCTGTGCTGTGGTAAATCTAAAAATTCCCCGAGTCTCTTTTTGGACTAAGGATAATCTTGACATTTCCAATGGAACTGCTCTCTCAAAGTATGTATGGTTTCACCAAAAGAAAAATCCTCTGGAGGAGAGGCAGAAGGAATGGATTCCTCTGCATTTGAATCCTCATAAGCAGATAAGGGCATGTCTTCATAATCGGAAACCTCAGTCTCGTCGGACTCTTGATCAGATAAAGCTGCTGGGGACAAGTCTCTTTTCCTTTCAGTAAGGGAAGGCTGGCTTCCCCTAATCAGCATGATAAGGTCATCCACCATTTTAAGCATCTGTGATTGTGGCAAGGAAGCAGGCGCTTGAGTTTGGGTTGTTGGCTTTTTAGGCGTAGCTCATACTCTTGGCCTTAGAAACTCAGTAGTTTTAGAAAGAATTGAAGACTCGAAAGAAGATGTCAGTTAGTGTCTAAAATCGGTAGTGTGAAGAACTTCCTCAGAAGCCGGTACCTGCACAGCAGCTGCTGAGCCATCCAAGGTAGAGACATCCGCAGGTTCCGTAGTCAAAGAAGACTCTCATGGCATACCGGACTCCGAATGGGTCTCGGTAGAGGCCTGCGAATCCATTGAAGCGGGCATCAGGCACTACAAAAGCGACTCGCTGAGTACCGGCTAACTGGCGACTAGCTTAACGGAAGCGGCATCGGCATTTTGGACCTGTGCGGTCTTTCTCTGTCTTTATCCTTACATTTTTTCGGAAGATCAGTAGTTGGATGCCTTACCGAAGCCATTTCGGAATACGGAGATCGAGAGAGAAAGTATTTAGCTACAATAAGGGCCAGATGACGAATAGTTCGGGTTCTGAACAAAGCATAAAACTGGCAGCCTGGGATGTCGTGGTCTGGGCCTAAACAAGTGATGCAGTAAGAATGGAAATCTCAGTGTGGTATTTGCTTTCCACAGGTGAGACAATTGTTAACTTTTTCTGACATCAGTTAGAGCAAGAAAAAAGGATCCCCAATGGGGTACTTAGCTTTAGAAGACTTCAACTTCAATTTCGGAAATGAAAACTCAGGTAGCGGCTGACCTGCACTCGTGCAAACTGCTTCTGCTTCGGGCTCGTCGGCAAGAAAGACTGATGTTATGGCGTCAGCTGCCTGTTTTTATACCACTGACGAGCTGACGCCAGTCCTGAAGCGATAGGAACCGATGCAGAAATACTAAGCCTCTGGTATTCGGGCCGACTGAGGGCTACCCCTGGTAGGATAACCCAAGTGTGATGACTAACAGTGAAACAAGAAGAACATCCCAGCTACCAGGGTGACTAGTAATAGACCCTTAAGAGAAATGTGATGGAGTTAGGGCAAGGAAAAGTAGACTAGACTATGCAGACTAAGAATTCCTGTAGGGTATTCTTCTCATTCTAGAGCAAAGAGAAGTCCATTAAAAGGCAAGCTGACCTCCCTAACAAAAAGAAGAGAGAGAGAGAGAGAGAGAGATGTCGATTATCAAGAAAAGCATTAAGCAGGGATTAGTAGAATGAGTCTGCTCCCAGATTTCTGAGATAAAATCAACAGAGGCTGAATTTAAGGAAAGAGTGACCAAGGAGCTTGAAGATGATGCATCCAAGGCCAAGGTACAAACAACAAACGTGGTACCAAATAACCTCTGTAAGGAAGGCTTTGTTGTCACAAAAAGTATGAAGAAAGTGGGGACTTCTACAGCTTTGTCTCAGAAATGACTACCCCTAACATCAACTAGCACAAAACAGAAGCCACATGGGGAGGAGAATCCTAACCCAACAATTATAGGGTCTAAATCACGCCAGGACCTGAAAGTTCATGAACATGCAACTGGTGAGAGCATAAACAGCTGAACTGGTAAAGAATGTATGAAAGGAGAAAGCCTGCTTTACAACAGGTATTGGCATCCAGCTGATATCCTGCACCCACAACTTAAGATTACAAAAAGAGAATTGCATCTCACATTAGCACCTCGTGTTTTATACTTCGACAAGGGACCTAAGCATGGGCTCATCATGCAATGAGTCCTCTACCACAGACAAGTTCAAATGGGCAGAATGGAGACCTCTTTGTGAAGAAAATTTGCATCAGTGGAACTCTAGTCCTATAAAAGGATGACTTCAGGGTTCATTTAGTACAATCATACTGGGCAGACTAAAGAACACACTGATCAGGCAAGGGAAAAGTGATGTTAACAATCACAGGCTACATATTCCAGGATGGGGGCCTTAAGTTTGCCTTTCCCAAGTCTCTCGCGCCCACAGGGGTGGAGGTGTGGAGTGGAAGCCAACCATTTGCTAGAAAGGGATGATCCCTGCCCTTGACTGACCTGAGAGGCAGTAAAGAAAGTAGACTTACCTTGACAACAAAAAAGCTCCAAACCAAATCTACAAGCAGACTCTCTGGAGCCACCATAACCCACTCATCATGTATTCAGAGGGACTATCATTCCAGTTTCATAAGCAGCCTTCTTCTGCCATTCCTTTCAAATTCAAATACGTAGCAGACTAAAATCAAAGGGCATGTGAAAATAAGAATATTTTTCAACAGCAAGACTGAGCAAAAAAAAAAAAAAAAATAGAATTTGGGGCAAGGGTGACGTACTCATGTAGTCATCAGTGATATGTCAGATTGTGACATCACCCATGTACATCTCCCCTTGAGTTAAGGAAGTTCAGGAGAAATATTTCAAATGCTTTTTACAGGACAGAATATAAGGATCCATATACGTTGTCTTTTTTAAACACCTTTATTAACTTCATATACTGCACAGTGGCATGGGTACACATGCAGTTATAAAAAAAAGGCAAAGAAACCTTTACATTGATTTTTCCTCTTCAAGTATTACATATATATGGTTTATTTCTTAATTACTCAATTTATCATTACTTAGATTGCTCAAGTCCTGCCTTCTCTGAAATTTCATTCCTCTTCTGAAGACTGTTCTGCATGTATTGTTCCCATAGATTTAATTTATTTCTATGCAGTTTCCTCCTTCCCTTTTCTAAAGACCCCAACTCCAATTCTTTTTTCTACTTTACAATATTCCATAATTCTGTTACATTTACTTTAATATCTAACATCCACTTTCTAGCAACTGTTTTTTTGTCAGCCAACAGCATTAAACTTAGTAGGCCTTACTATGTTTAGGGAATTCAGTTCCCATATTACAACTCAAAAGAATTATTTCTCAGGTTACAATAAAATGATCCATCAACATTTGTGATGTCTGATTAACAGGCATGTAGTTGCCCTAGCAGCTGATCTGTGAACAACCAGTGTGCAGTGGATAATGGCTGAGATTTATGTTTCTGTCTTCATCTTGGCAGTATTTCTTGTATGAGTTTGCTTTCTCTCTCTCCCTCACTCATTTCCATGCTCTGGGGAGCAAGCTTCTCCTGTTACTACAAACCATAGTATGATGTGCCAGGCTAACAGAACGCACCTAGACTTTGTGCTTCTCAGTATGGACACCCAACCCCTATATGAGTGGAACTTTCAAGACAGCACAAACATGAGTAAGCTGAACACGACTACAGCTGTAGGTAATGATGCTATATCTAGAAAACAAAATGTTCCCATCTCCCTTTACTACACCAGTGATGTTCATACCATTACTGATATCATTAGAACAAACTGGTCTATTTTACATCTTGATGACGAGGTTAAGACAATAGTGGGTGAGAAGCCGAATTTTGTTTTTAAAAATAAAAAAAAAAATCACTGAAGAGGCAGCTCTGCTACAAAAATTATATGAGTGTAGAGAGCTCTAAAAACCTGAAGGGGATGCACTGATGTCAAAAATGTAACTACTGTTCTTTTACTGATGCATCTATTTGTTTATACATCCAGCAACAATGGTTAATTTTAGGTTTAATATTAGTGCCAACTGTCAAAGTAGAAATGTGGTTTATTTAGCCTGTTGCAGAGCCTGCCCATTGGCAAAATGAATCGATCATTAATGGAACGTATTACGGAACATCTGTATTGCAAATCTATCATTAATGGAACATATTATGGAACATCTGTATTGTGCTAATACTGGAGATGAACAAAATGTCGTGCTAAACACTATTTAGGAGTGTGGATATGAACATTATTTTGGTTTTAGGGTGATTAAAAGTATTACAATGAGTAATGGTGATCTTTTACAGAAAGTCGTGAGCTTTACTGGATTGTAAAACTGAAGGTGCATAAATATCCTGGCTTAAATGGCAGGATTTCATTGAAGCCAGCCCTTAAAGCCACAGCTCTTTTTAGGTAATTTTAATATTAGATTGATGCTGGTTTTTAATTGGTTTGTTTGAAACTGTTTATTAAATTGGCTTTGATGTTGTGTACTTAAGATATCTGTTTTTGTGTGTGATAGCATGATCTGATGAAGCACTAAGTGTGAAAGTGCTTAACCTTCTTTTTGTTTTAATAATTCAGTAAGTTTTCTATTCATTTTTAAGCGTGTGCTCCCATTGTTCGTGTTTCTGTGTTTACCAATTTCTGCTTTATCCAAATGATACCAGAGTTGCTTATGCAGATCTAATATGTGAAGTACCTTCTCACTGGTAGGCTGTGAAGAAGGGAAAAAGGAATGAAGGTGAATAGACTGATTAAGGGGTAACTCATTAACCACTGTGGGCATAAAATGAGGATTAGTCTGAAGAGACACCTTCTCTCTTGTGAAAAACTAAAAAGGAGGAATAACCACGACAGCTTGAAGTTCAGACACTCTCCTGGCTGAAGTAAGAGCCGCCAGAACAATCTTCCAAGCGTAATGCTGCAAGGAAACTGAGGTAGCAGTTTCAAAAGGAGCCCGAGTCAATTTTTAAGGACAAAACTGAGTTCCCAAGAAGGCAGAATAGGTTTCATCAGAGGCCTAACATAACGGACACCTTTAAGAAATTATTTGAATCAAAACAGACCAAAGAAGGTTTCAAGGCAGACAAGCAGAAATTGCTGAAAGGTGAACTTTAACTGAAGAATATTTCAACCCAGCATGGAGAAGATCACACAAATAAGAGAACCAGAGGAACACCCTCAGATAGGGGATTTCAATAATGAGAAAGGCACCAGATAGAAAATCTTTTCCATATGGACATGTAAGAGTTTCTAGTACTGTATTTCCTGGCCTCCTGCAGTACCCACAGCACATCCTCAAAAAAGAAGTGCCTAAAAGGAATCAAAACTCTATTACCCAATAATGGATCCTTTATCGTGTGCGAGAAGATCCACCCAGTGAGGTAACCTGTGGTGACTATCCTTGGCCAAGTGATAAAGAAGGCAGAACCAATACTGTCTGGGCCAAAAGGGAGTTACCAGCAAGATTTTGGGAGAGTCCTACCTGATCTTGTGCAGAACTCATAGCAACATAGAAAGGGGAGGAAAGGCATAAAGAAATACTGCCTTCCAAGGAAAAGACAGCACATTTACTTTCCAACCCAGAAGATTTGGTACTTTTGAACAAGATAGAGGAAGTTGTCTGTTCAGTGGGGAGGCAAAAAGACCTACCTGATGAATACACCATCGATGGACTATGTCCAAAAATACATCTCGGTGAAGCATCCATTTGTAAGCCTGTGTTCTGGACCTCCTCAATGAGTCTGACACTAGACTGTGCTCTAAAGGAATGTAAACCATCCGAAGAGTCACTTGATATCGGACAGCTAGATCCCATGTCTGAAGAGCTAATCTGCAAAGGAGATATTACCTTTTACCCCCCCTGCTTGTTGATGTAATACAACATGGTGGCATTGTCTGTGAAGAATTTGGGAGGGGCCAGGGTGGAAAAAGGGAATGAAATGCTTGCAGAGCCAGAAGCAGAGCTCTCATCTCTTTTAGGCTGATATGACTTTACCTCTGATGAGGAGACCAGAGACTGCGGACCTTTACAGAGCCATAAGAAGCCCCCCACCCAAGTCTTAGGCGTCTGTGAACAGTTCATGAGAAGGATATGGAGCCTGACAGGGAAGCTCCAGATTGACAGAGAGTTGTCAAATCCACCACTGAAGCACAAGGCTGAGAAAAGAAAGCAAAATAACAAGGGACTCCAGAGGGTGGCAATGTTAAAGCCACACTGATCTGAGGTACCACTGCAGCTTCCTCATATGGAGCCTGGTGAGAGGAATCATGGGAATAGTGAAGGCCATAAATTCCAGAACTCTGAGAAATTCCCTGCCTGTAAGAGAGGAAAGAGGAAGGACAGACTGGAAAAAGTGTCAGAAAGAAAATCTTGGGAGCAGGAAGAGAAGTCAACATATGACTAGCCTGAAGCTTGCAACCCAGAAAAATATGATCCTGGGAAGGCATCAGAATTGATTTCTTGAGATTTATGATGAACCCCAGAGTTTGCAAAAGACAAGTGGTAAAGTGGAAATCCTCCAAAAGACTACTGGGAGATGGAACCCGAAGAAGCATGATATCCAGATAGGGGAAAATCTGTATCCATTTAAGCCTACAAAAAGCAGTGACAGGAGTGAGGCATTTGGTGAATACCCTCGGGGCAGTATAAAGAGTAAAGCAGAGAAGTGAAAATTAAAGGAAGAGAAAGAGACACACATTTTATGAACAGAGCGTAAACTGGGATGTGAAGGTCCTTGAAGTCCAGAGAAACCAAGAAGGCCAGCAGAAGAGGAAACAAGGTCTGAAGAGACAGCATCTGGAAAGAAGGGACCATAAGAAAGGTGTTGAGCAGAGAAAGATTCAGAATTGGTCCCCAGGTACCTCCTTCTGAGGAACCAAAAACATTTTGTAGTAAAACCCCTTTTCCTCTCGGGATGGTGGAAGAGGCTGAATGGTGCCCTGATCCAAAAGGAACTGCAAAACCTCTGAGAAATGAGGAAGATGTTCCAGAGGTGGTTGTGGAATGTCTGAGAGAAAAGGGTGGGGAAGGAATTTCCAAGCCATAAAATACCCTTGACACCCAGGAGTTTAAGGTGATCTGATGCCAATTTGGAAGGGACAGAGAAAGGTGTGGAGACAAGGGGGTCTGGCCCAGGAGAACAGAAGACCAAATGTCAAACGGAGACATGATTATACTGAAAAGAAAGCTTCTGAGACAAAGGAGTCTGAGTGGATTTAGCAGGAGGAATACACCTAAAACCGTTCTTACTCTTGGAAGGTGGGCAAGTCTGCCAAAAGACAAAGGCAGACTTAGAAGGGTAATTCCTCTGGAATTTGGGGATAGGGAAGACAAAATATATTTGAGTTCCTGCAAGGCCTCGCCCTTATCCTGCAGGACTTGAGCAGTTCTGCAGCAGCTGCCCCAAAAATATTTTTGTTATCCAGAGGGGAGTCCGAAAGCTTGGCTTTAATGTCATCAGATAAAGACTTGCAAAATATGAACATTTCATCACAGAACCAAAAGCAGCAGTCGTGAAAGAGGCATCAGCTGCATCTATGACCTGGAAAGTGAACCCAAACAGGGAAAGAGCTGAAGCTTTCCTGTCAAACTCAGGAAGGTCAGAGATCACCAAAACCACCTGAGAAAGAACAGCAACAACATACCTAGTCATGTGGGTTTGTTATTTAATAGCACTAAAAGACAAGGTAGCTGCAGTATATACTTTTTTTACCCGACCTTTCCATAGATGGACTGTCCTTGTCCGAAGGAAGGAGGTTAGTAGATGGCAAAAGCATAGAAGGCTTATCAGAAGAAAGTGAAAACACTGAAGGATCAGCAGAAGAGCACTTATACAAAAATTTGCAATCCTCAGGCATCTTGTAGAACGTGTCAGGTTTCACAGGAGTCTGGGTCTGAGAATCAGTAGCCACAGAGGCAGCAGAAAAGGTGTCCAAAAGGGCTGCCAAAATAGGAGGAATAGCCGATGGCTTAGACTCCATTTGCAAAAGCTCATAATGCCTTTTTTTAATGTCCGAGACCTGGGAGCAATCTCATTTGAAGTACTCCATCATACGAACAATAGGATCCCCAAATGATTCTTCTTCCAAGGGGGAGTTTGAGCTCAAAGAATCCTCTTCCTCAAAACCACAGTCTATAGGGAAAGGAATTTGAAGTGAATAAACTAGGGATTCCTCTCCACAGTTAAGTCCTCACCTGAGGAATCCAATTCCCTAGGCCTCTTAAGAGTGGAAGACCAGAGAGGAGAAAGAGCCGACACCCCTTGAAGAGGCTTCAAGGCCATCAAAACATTGAACAGACCTGACTAAAATCCTGCCATTCATGTTGGAGATTGTTACCAAGAGGGGTAATAGGTTTAGTTTTTTGCTCTTTCTTGATTGGGACATCCACTAGAAGGACTCTTGGTGGTTCAGACTCTTGGCAGGATAGGAATGTCTTCCCTCACTAAAAATCTGAATCCTCCCCCCCCCAGTCCCTATGAAATAATAAGCTTATCCTTTAAAAAAGGATAATTAATAGTGTATATTACAACTATAAGATTCAATAAGAGGAAATTAAAAAAGATTGCAGAAAAGAGTGGAAAGGAAATTTACAAAGAGACAATGGGAAGAAATCTGCAAGGTTCCCAAGTATGGAGCAGACTGCAGAAGGTTTAGGCTTTTTGCATGGAAGTGGTTTGTATAGTTTAAACCCAAGCAGACTTCTGACACTTTTTCTCAGTTAGGCAGCAACAGCTGGAAGCATGACGGGGAAAACAGAGGTAACTGGCAACAAGCTTCTTGAGGAATGAAATAAGCTAGCATATGTTAAAATAAATCCCTACATACCATGTTGATGGAAACTGTGCTGCAATATATGATCTGACTTGCTTACACACTGTAAAACCTTACTAAGTTTAGTGCAGTTAGCTGACAAAAAGTTACAATAAAATGGAAATTAAACCATAAACCATCTGTAATTGAAGCCCTGACAGTTAAAAAGGAGAAAAAAAATGGAAGTGGGATATTTACAACAAGGAAGGAGCAAATTTCACAGAAATACACGAATTTGTAGAAACAACAGACACAAAATAGGAGGGGTGAGGTTTAACAAAAGGCAGAAATTGAGCAACTCATGTAATTGTGGAGTGAATAAAATGAAAACACCTTCACCACTGAAAAAAGCCAGATGAAACCTTCAAAGCGTTTATATAACGCTTTGAAAGTTTCAAAATGAAAACACCATAATGACAACACTAGAATGAAAACCACAGAATTCACAAGCAAAGACACTATAAATAAGGAATCAGCAGACTGGAAAAGTAATTTGGTACTTTTAATTAAGGTTAATCAAAAACATTTCAGAATCAAAGCCATAGCTGGCTGATTTGGTACTTGGTGCCTCTCAACACTAGGTTAAGGAACAAAAAAGTCCCTACTCTAATCTGGCATTCCTCCTCTACTAAGGGCTTAATGCCCTACATGTTCAGCCTCTGAGAAAGAGCAAATAAAAAATCTCATTTCTACATTGTGGCACTCCTTCCTTTCTTCTATGAGGAGCACCAGGTCCTAATGAACTTGCTGTCTACTGCTGAGCACATTCACATTCTTTGAAAAAAAAAATAACGATCTGCTGATCACGCCCCCTAACACACTGCTCTCAGACCTTCTGCTCCCTTCACCCCCTCTCTAGCTACACTTTCGTTCAGAATACCAACTCACTACAAAATGGTTTAAAAAGAAATACATCCAAGTCACATGTTCTAAAACTAATTACTTTGATTCAAAATCTGTTTTGTTGCCACTATTTTTCAAATATACTAATCATTTATAGGGTTACTGAGGCCAAGAAATAGGTTTGCTCCTAATCTCAACTGCCAGTATTTTTCTTTGGTATCCAGCAAGCTACTTGTATGTCTTGTAATTACACAAACTATTTGATCTACGACAAAAAAAGAAAACTTGTTAAAATTAGTACAATTCTTAAAATCTTTACATACCACACTTTAGGTAATAATTTCTAATGGCTAGCACATGCTCGTGTATTATCTGCACTTTATCTACATAGTTTGCTTTAGTATGTTTCACGTGTCACAAGTGGCAAGTTATAAAACTGCTTTTGCAAGTATAATGAAACACTAAACAGCGCTTGGATGCATAAATAAAGGACTGTTAAACGTATAACTGTCTACTGAGTATTACTTGGAGTGTCAACTGGAAGCAGGCTGACTGGTCGGGTATAGAAGCTGCATATACTACCTATTAACTATTTGGATTTTGTTTATACTTACCGATTTATCTTTAAGCTTCCGGCAGGAAACAGAAATACTTCTTTTAAAAGCTTGAAGGGGTAGGACGGTGATGGTGAACCTTGTGGGCGCAGCGTGTCAAAAGGTTGGAAAATGCCTAACTGACTTTGCTAGTGTGCCCCCCCCCCCCAACACTTAAAAGAGAAAGAATTCTATACAAGTTTACATACTCATTTATTTAAAAAACATACAGCCCCAAACATGTATGGTATGATAAAAGCACAACAATCAGCAACTTACAATACAGAAAATGATTTCAACACTGATAACTGGACTTAAAATAGTGCACTAACAAATTACCCTACTTTTAACAGTAATTTTGAATTGAACTGAACAAAATATGGAACACACTGCATTTGATTTACTATCAGTTAATGACTTTTTTGTTGCTGAGTTTTCATAGATAAGTCTTTAACTGTCAGTTTTAATGTTGTTCACTGCTGAGAATAAGGTCTCGCAAAAGTATGTAGAGGAAAAAATTGTGAGTAAAGCCATTGCTAGATTTTGAAGGGTGCTCAAAGTTTCTGGTATTTGGTTCCAAGCATTCAAAATTTCTTGTTCATAGGGTCACTCTTCATTCTGCAGGCAATTTCTTTCCAGATCATCAAACATTCCTCAAACACTTGAGTCCAGATACTAGCTTGGAAGTCTGCTAACTGCAGCTCTAATCCTTCAATTTCTAGTCATTGGAAAGCTTTTAATTCCACAGTATTGTAAATGCCTACATCTGGATATTCAATTATTTGGTCTGTTCTAAATTTCTGAATTGACTCAATCTTCCATCAAACTGATAAATTATGGAGTTTAAAATGTGCTGGTACTTTATATTTAAGGGCTCCATTTCATTTTGCACATCCGAGCTGACCTCCTCGAAATATTTTCTTAGTCAAGGAAAATACTTATAACTTTTAGTCCCCACATCTTGTTTAAAATTTTGAAGTTTAGTTTCCAAGGCTTTTATGTATCCAAAGTCAAAACTTTTGCCAAAACCTTGTAACTTTAAGTTCAGTTCATTCATATGGACCGAGAGGTCTGTAAAAAAATATCAGTGTGCTGACCTAAGTGCAATAACTGAGCTGAGGAAACTGTTCCAAATTTTTATTCTCAAGATATAAGATATAACTTAATTTCTTCATAGCACTGCACAAATCTTTCAAGGACTTTTCCTCGGCTCAACCATCTCACATTGTTGTGAATCAGCAGTCCATTGTAAGTTGATTCAACCTCCTGCAAAAGTGCAGAAAATTCTCGCTTGTGAAGGGGTTGAGCAGATATTAAATTCACTATTTTTGTTACAACTGTTATTACATCATTGAGTTCTGTGAATCCTGCCTTGGCACACACCACCTCCGGGTGGATAATGCAATGAAACTACACAAGTGGATGTCCAATAGCTTCCATAAACAGTTTCACAAATCCGGCCTTTTTTTTCACCATACTGGGTGCCCCATCTATCGTCACAGATACAATTTTAGGCATATTAATGCTTAGGTCACAGAACAGTTTTAGAACAATGTTGTATATTTTGTTCCCTGATGTACTTATTGGCACTGTTTCTAGTTTTACCAGCTCTTCCCTCATTGTCTGACCGTTGGAAAATCTAGCAATGATAGCCAACAGAGCCGATGAGGTGACACCAGTAGTTTCATCAAGATAAATCGAAAACTATTTACAATTACTTTAGCCTCCTTTTAATTGTTGTACATCGAAGATCATTGTCACCACTCTGTCTTTAATGCTATTTCTGCTGAGTGGTAAATCATTAATACGCTTAATAATAACATCTTTATTTTGCATAACTTGAAATAAAAAAAGTTTACATTTTAGAAGAGTTTCTTTAATAAATTCTCCTTCACTGGAGGGCTGAAACTTGCTGATGCTAAATTTGTAGGGCCTCTTAAAAATTTAAGGAAGTTATTTGATTGATACTCATTGTGGTGTAGCCACTGAGAAATATATTCCTTCCTTTCATCCTCACTTTTCCCAAAAGCCAGTAATGATTTGTTTCAAAGTGTCTTTTTACATTCCGCTTTCTACTTACTACTGTTTCATGACACAACAGGCACAATTATTTGGCGTGTCTATTAACAATGCCATACTTCTCAGTTCATGCATCTTGAAAGCTTTGACCACTTCCTTTATCACTCAGTTGGGACTTTTTTAATTTGAGGTTCCTCCATAACAGTGCTAAATTAGAACATAAAGAAATAAAAATGTACAACTTCTGTAATATTCTACAAGTTCCGACAAATTCAGAATCCATTTCTCCTGACATTTCCTCATTCATGTCATCTTCAGAGGAACTTTATTACAAATATTATGATTCTTATACATACTGTATCACATTTACATTCAATAAACAGGTCAAGAACAGCAGGCAACTCAATACATAATAAGTAATAAATATACACAAAGGTCAGAGGAAAACTATGCCATCTAATCAAGAGCAAGGCATTAAGTGGCACTATCCCTGCTTAACACCATGGATTATGATCCTGGAATGACGGTCTCCAAGTGCTGTTTGGGCATGCATCAGAAAAGAATCAGAATAACTAATGCACGGTATTTTAAGATGCCACAGTGCAATGTAATCTATGCGAGATTTTTATACCTTTTGGTTTGTCTTCATCTGAAGTCAACTACATGAAAAAGGAAGGAATTCCCAACAAGCCCTGCAAATGGATCCAAATGAGAGGGTTGCATATTTACTTCCAGTTTTTACCAACACGTAAATAGCTGCATATATAAGTGTATACCAGTCTGCCCTAAATATTACAGTTGCAGTAAATTCAGGAATAAACCTTTAGGGTAGAGGTATTGTATTAATTAACTGTGCAACAAAGGAAAATAGTGAAAAGGTGTAAGAAATCTCCATCCCATTACCTGAAGGTCACACAGGAATATGCCAGCAAAGAACTTAAGAACACTGTTATAAAATGTAAAGCAGATTATGAACTTAAAGTCAGTGCAGATACCAAATTACAGTACAACGCTTTTTTCAGTTATGTCAGAAAATTAAGGAATAGTGTCCAAAAGATGGACCAAGCTTAGCCACAATAACAACACACATTCCAATCCCAAGGATATTATATCAGAATATATAATAGCCAACAAATGTAGCACCAACTCTCCGAGTGTCTGCCCTCAGCAGGGCATGAGACAACTGCTGTTTCAGCACATTGCCTTCCCTCAAGATGGGCATGCCCACCTTCTCTTGCATTTCGATCACGCGAAAAAAAAAAATACTGATTTATCAACGCTTTGTTTTGCTTTTCCATCAAGTGTCAAATCTACAACACTAAGGAAGAAACGCATGCTCGCCTGTCTGCAGAGACTCCAACAAAGTTCCACTAATACTCCAATTATATTTCAGATGAACCACTTTAAACCACTAATTATATTTCCAAACAACTTCTAATCTAGAACCAAATAGGAGATATAAACATGCGCTTTCATCTTTAATCATAAAGTGCCCAAGTCATTAATAAACTCATCTGTTGCACAGAAGACAGGTACGAGTGAAACAAATCAGTTTCTCAACCCATCTTCGATAATAATGCAGGGGTTCAGAGAAACAGACGAGATGCAAGGTAGAAAAATAATGCTCTCTGTAATGTGTTGCTGGGCTTCATTAACCTCCCCCAAAAACACACACAAAATTTACTATGAATGCACCTTAGCTATAGCACACTTCCCACTCCCACTTTTGTTATGCTTCTATCCATTCCAAACATACCCCTCCCCTTTCTGTTATGCTGCTGTCTAGTCCAGACCTAACCCCTCCCCCTCATGTTATGCTGCTATTTACTCCATACCTATCCATCCCCCTCCTGTTATATTGCTAGCCATTCCATACCTACCCATCCACCTGTTACGCTTGTGTCCATTCCAATATACCCCATCCCCGTTATGCTTGTGTTCATTCTATACCCACAATCTCATACTATGATTTTATCCATTCCATATCTACCCACTCCACTCTCTCTCTCGTTCATGCTGCTATTTCAAGCCCATCCCTTATCCTCCTGTTATACTTCTACCCATTCTATATCTACACTCTCCCCCTCCTGCTATGCTTGTGCCCATTCCATATCTACCCCATCATGCTATTTTTTTTTATTTTGTTGGTCTGATTAAGTTCTAAAATTTTAGGACAAAAGCATTTATCTTTAAATACATACTACTTCTTTAGTTGTATAACGTGTACCAAAAATAAATTGTGTAGTGCATACATCTCAACTCTTACTTAGTACAAGAAGTCTGGACAAAGGCTGACAAAATGGAGAGACAAAGGACCAAAAAGAGGAACAGATTTCAAATATTACTCTTATAAACTTAGTCGTAAAGCTGCTACAGTAACAGGGTTTGTGTTAGCAAACATTTTCTGAAGGATATGAAGTCTGAAACTATCTGTAAAAGACCCTTTGAATCTTTACATATACTCACGTCTGTGTAATAGGTTTTTCATGTAGTAATGAGATAAAAAAATGTTTTTAAGTTGCACGTTAGCTGTTTTATAAAATTCTCAAGATGAATTTCCTGTTCTATGTGATACGTAACACTGTGACTGGATTTATGAAGTTATTTAAATACTACATCACTGCCGTGATGTCGATCTGATGAATTTCTGTTTTAATAAAGAAGGAATGAAACTGCTCATTTTAGCTACTAAGTGCCTGTTTTTCCAGGTTGTTTTCTTTGTTGTTTTTTTGTTATAAGTGAAATATCTTGAGAGTATGGAACCTTTTTGTTCAAATCATCATCAAACATCACAAAAACATTCTTATACTCATCAATCAAAGTTTGAAGCGAATCCAACTGTTTATATACATCAGCTTGTTTAATCATGCCATTGACAGTAGACTGCAAACTGATTGCCTATCATAAAACCCAATGTCTTACCAAATAACATGGAAGGGGGGAGGCATTTTTGGATTTGTTTCCACTTACTCAACAACATCCCATCAGTCTGAGTAACATTCAGTTCAATGACCATCCTTAAACCCTTAGGTGCAATGTCCATTATACACTAACGCTGATGCCAAATAATGACTTTCAGTTTTCTACAATGAGCCAAGAGCTGTTGAAAAAAAAAAAAATAAATCAACAGAAAATTTCCACTTGAGACAGTACCTGTGTTTTGTATCATGTTCCCAGCAAAAATTTCCAAATCTTCCTTGTCGTTAATAAAGTCATTTGGAAATGTCAAAAACTCCATGGTTGATAAAGTACATAATGATTCCCAAAAATACAGTGGCCAGTGTAAAAAAATGTTCAAATCCAGGACCAACTGTAAATGCGCATGACCAAAAATGGATTCACACCAGTAATACCAACCTAATACCAATAATATAATATCAATGAAAGTTCACAGTATATAGCAAATAACAAGAAATATTCTGACACACAGGTAGATAACTAGGCTATCAGCCCAAGGGCCTAAGTAAGCCTAGCCAACAAGGTTCCCCGGGCTTACACCACCCAAGAAATATATTTTCCTGTGCCCCTGTTGAGCAGAGCCACAGAAATGATCCCGGGGTGCATTTCCTACTTCCCATCCACTCATCATGATTTTTCTTGAAGAGTGCTAATGAGGAACTTTGCTTGACATAGATGGGAAGCTTGTTCCAGAGTATGGGAAGTCTCTGGGACAGGAATCTATCCCTCCAGCATGTCCTCTTTATTGTGGTGACAAGGTTTAGGTCCCTAGAGCATGTAGCTCGGAGGGATTGGGATTTCTTTAGGTGCAGAATGTCCAACAGGTCTGGGTCTGACATAGCTTTATATGTTAGGCAAAGATCACCTCGGAGTAGGCGATATGCTACTGAGTAAAGCTGGAGTTTTTTGAGACGGTCAGTGTAGGGCAACTGTTTGAGGCCAGTAATCCTCATTGTGAGTTACTTCTGTAGCCGTTTCAGTTGTTGCAGATGTCTTGTGAGGTACATTCCAAAAGGG
Source organism: Protopterus annectens (assembly GCF_019279795.1). Taxonomy (NCBI): domain Eukaryota; kingdom Metazoa; phylum Chordata; order Ceratodontiformes; family Protopteridae; genus Protopterus; species Protopterus annectens. Next base: position 544,271,462 of record NC_056725.1, on the reverse strand, counting down.
GAATTGTACTCTACAATGGGTCTAATGAGTGTCGAGTAGAGGGGAAAAATGACTTTTTTTTTTTCCTGGATGAAAACCTTTTTGTGATGTGTGCCATGTAGAAGGATTTCCTGACTAGAGTGGCAATGTGATTATCAAAGGAGAGACTACTGTCCACCTGGGTCCCAAGGTCTCTTAGGTTCATAGGTTGGTACTAGGCTATTGGCCCTAGGGCCTATACAAGCCTAGCCATAACAATTCCCTGGCTATTTCTTCCCACACAATTTACTTTCTGGACCCCTGTCTAGCAGGGTGATTGACGTGATCCCTGGGGTGAATTTCTTTTCTCCCACCCAATCGTCAAGGTTCCTTTTAAAGAGGGCCAAAGAGGAGCTCTGCTTGACATGTACGGGCAGTCTATTCCAGAGTCTCGGGAGTCTCTGGGTCAGGAACCCATCCCTCCATCATGTTTTGTTTATTGTGATGACAAGGTTTAGATCCCTGGAGTGTGGCTCTGAGGGATTGGGATTTCTTTAAGTGTAGCATGTCCAACAGGCTCTGGATTTGACATGGCCTTGTATGTTAAGCAGAGATCGCCTTGGAGTAGACGATATGCGACAGAGTATAGCTGGAGTTTTTTAAGGCGGTCAGCATAGGGCATCTGCTTTAAGTCTGTGATTCTTTTAGTGGGGTATTTCTGTGGCCTTTCCAATTGTTGCAGATGTCTTGAGAGGTACATACCAAATGGGGCTTTATATTCTATAATGGGTCTAATGAGGGATGAGTACAATGGGACAATGACCTCCTTTTTTCTTGATGAAAAGCCCTTAGTGATGAGGTGTGCCACATAGAAGGATTTCCTGACTGTTGTGGCGATGTGGTTATTGAAGGTGAGACCACTGTCCACCTGTGTCCCTAAGTCTCTTATCACACTTTCGGTGTTTAGTGTACTGCCACCTATGTGGTAATTCACAGGTACTTGTTTTTTCCGAAAGGGGATAACTATACATTTCTTGATATTGAGCTTGAGCCCATTACTCTGGCACCAAGCATCTGTTTCTGTAAGGCCCTTTTGTAGAGTATCCACATCATTTGGGGATTCAATAATGGCTCCCAGTTTGCAGTCATCTGCGAACTTTGCTAGCCAGAGTCCATTAGTGTTGGCCTGTACTTCAAAGAAGTAGATGCCAAACAAGAGAGGTCCCAGGACTGAACTCTGAGGTACTCCACTTGCCTGAAGCTGGATTTGGAGTCAGCTACTTTTACAGTGTGGGTTCTGTCAGCAAGCCAGTTGGCAACCCATCGAGTGACATAGGGATTAATGCCCAGCTTAGTAAGTTTTTCTATGATTCCAGAGTGGGGGATGGTGTCAAAGGCCTTGGCGAGGTCCAGATAGGCTGTGTGGACTGCCTTAACCTCGTCCACGGCCCTGGAGACTGATTCGAAGAAGTCAATCAGGTTCAGGAGACAAGATTGGTCCTTCACAAACCCAATTTGGGTGGGGTTCAATGTTTTAAGGCTGCCAATTGTCTTTGTTTATAAGTTCCATGATAATACATTTGGCGTTAAACAGACTGCCGCCTATGTGGTAGTTCATGGGTACAGAGTTTTTACCAAAGGGAATGACAATGCACTTTTTGGCACTGAGATTGAGGCCATGGCTCTGACACTAGGCATCTGTCTCAGTGAGGCCCTTCTGTAGGATGCCCACATAATTTGGGGACTCGACTATGTCTCCTAGTTTGCAGTCATCTGCAAACTTTGCTAGCCAAAGGCCTTCTGTGTTAGCTTGTACTTCAGAGAAGTACATACCAAACAGGAGAGGTCCCAGGACTGAACCCTGTTGAACTCCACTTGTCACTGGTTTGAAGTCAGATTTGGAGTTTGCAACTTTTACAGTGCGGGTTCTGTCAGTCAGCCAGTTGGCAACCCATCTTGTGAAGTAGGGATTTATAGCTAGTTTAGTGAGTTTAGCTATAAATCCAGAATGGGGGATGGTGTCGAAAGCCTTGGCGAGGTCAAGATAGGCTGTGTGAACCATCTTTCCCTAGTCTATGGCTTTGGTGACTGCCTCAAAAAAGTCGATCAGGTTCAGGAGGCATGATCTGCCTTTCACAAACCCAAATTGGGTGGGCTCCAGAGTATGGATGTTACCAATGTCTTTGTTTATGAGTTCCAAGATGATACGTTCCATGGCCTTACAGACCAGGCTCATCAGGCTAATAGGGCGATAGTTCCCAGGATCATTGGTGGCTTCCCCTTTGTGGAGTGGGATAATGGTTGCTGTGCTCCATTCAGTGGGCAGAAAGCCTGACGTGAGGCTATGACTGAACATGGTGCCTAGGTGGGGAGCCAGTTCATTCTGAAGTTCATGTAAAATGCAGCCTGGGATGTTGTCAGGTCCCATGGATGCTGTGTTTTTGGCTTTAGAGAGTACAGCTTTTACCTGGGTAGTAGTGATTACAGGGACTCTGCATTCTTCCTGTATAAATATGGGCCCTTTAGGGCGTGTAAGGGGGGGGGGGTAAAGTTAGCACTGAACCTACCTGCCAGGATGTTGGCAATATCAGTTGATTCTGTAATTTTCGTGCCATTGTGCTGTAACTCAGAGCAGATCTTGGTGTTGCCATTGAGACATAGCTATAGAATGCTTTGTGGCTGTCCCTAGAATCAGTGGCAAATTTGTTTTCGCAGCTAGCTTTGGAGGATCTTATAAGGGATCTCAGCTTCTTACTGAGGCTGACCAAGGAGCTCCTCCACTCATGGGATTTTACCTTTTTTTGCAATGGTTTCTTCATTCTGTTGTACAGTTCATTTATGGCAGGGGACCACCACATTAGCTTTCTTTTTTTGGAGGATAACGTCTAGGTTCTGTCCATGAACTCGTGTAAGTGCGTATAGAGTGCATTTGTGTAGGATTCAGCAGTCGTAACTGTATTGTCCATCTGCATGGGTGTCATGACGTTCGCCACTTCTGTCTTAAGAAGCATGAAGTTGGCTTTGGAGAAATATTTTACCATGATTTCCTTAATGGAAGGTGGGGGCGGGATGTGGATATCCAGGGTGATTAGCTTATGGTCGTATCTGACCGAGGAGTGACTTCAGGTGTGGGACACCGGTCACTTGTGTTGATAATAACTAGGCTAAGGATATTGTTGCCCCTGGCAGGGGGTGTGGAAAAGTTGTTCCAGGGCATTGTAATTTATGAATTCCAGAAAGCATTGAGCGAAGGAGTTGGTACATGAGTAGTTTTCCCAGTTAATGGTGGGGTAGTTGAAATCGTCCATTATTAGGGTGTTTGGTTGAACCCTAATATTTTCCAGTATATCAAGAAAAGAGGAGTGGGAATCCTGGGGCATGGTGGGAGATCTGTAGCAAGCTACAATTTGGACTGCAATTTTTCCCAGAGTTAGTTGCACTTGGATAACCTCAGATGCATTATGCTGAGCAACTAGCCTGGAGGTGTGGATATCTTTAATGAACACAGACACACCTCTGCCTTTGGTGTTCCGGTCCAGATTAGATGGCCGAAAAGTGTGGTATGAGTTACAATCTGGTAGTGCCGGGGTGTTCTCCGGAGCCTTGAACCAGGTCTCAGTCACTGCACAGATATCAATGTTCTCCATTTTAAGGAGTGCCCCGAGGGAGTGCATTTTGAGATTTAGACTTCTAGCATTGAGTAGCATTACCCCCAGTTTTTGTTTGCCTGTTCCTGTTACAGTGGTGAATTTGTCATTTGAACCTTGTCTAAAAAAGGCACTGTAGGGGCGGTAAGAGCCTTAGCCAGTATCCGGAATGCCAGAGGTGATAGGTGCAGGCCATCTCTGGCAAAGCATCGTGGTCTGTCGACCATGTCGTCTCAGGCAGACAGATAATGGATCCCCACAGAATGACACCAGAAGTTTAGCCAATTGTTGAAGTCAATCATTTTCTCCTTGTACTGCAGTATCATTCTGGGCGATGGCAGGATGCTACTCCGGGCTAGGGTCATACCTACCTCGGCTATAAGAGCGGAGAGCTCTTCAATGTCTCTCTTCATGTAGTCCAGGGAGGTACATCTCAGGGCATTTACACCAACATGGACAATGACAGTCATATTTGTACTTGTTATGGAGTGACCTGAGTGCACGGGTTACGTGGTGGATCCTGGCACCCGACAGGCAGCTGACAGTCACCTTCTCCTTGTTTAGCCTGGAGAGTGAGACATCAGTGTGCCTGACTATAGAGTCACCTATGACTAGTGTTTTGGGTACGTTGTTTTGCCTTATGGGCTGTGGTTGAGTGGCACACTGAGTCTGTGGGCTATGTGTAATTTGGGTTGTGGTGGGAGGGAAGCTGCTTGCGTTTCTGCTTTGGAGGTCTCAGTTGCTTGAGCAGATTATTACGGAGAGCCTCCGCAAATGTTTTTGTGTTTCTATGTGTGGATTTTGGTGGTATAGGTTTAGTGGGACTATGTGATGAGTGTGGTGTGGTGCAAGTATTTACCTTCACCTCTTGACTGTCAAGTTCAGTACTGGTTGGAGAAAACTTTACCTCCAGTTTGGCTAGATAACTGCATCTCTCACAGGTTATAATGTTGGATGGTAGGAGGAGAGGGTTGTCTGTGTACATGAGGCAACTGCTACATTGACCCAAGATGTTCAGATTCATCATATAGACAGGAGAGAGCACTGGGAGCAGACCCTTGGACATGCCTGAATAAAAGACTATTTTCCTCTAGACAAGTGAGTACAAGAGCTGTTTTTCTCTAAGCAAGTGAGGAAAGAAAGTAGAAAAACTGTTTTCCTCTAGGAAATGAGGAAGGTTGAGTGCTGTAGTAATTTGCAGCTTATTTAGTGCTTACAACAAGTTCTGAACAAGTGCTGAGCACGAATAAGCAAATTCAAGTGCTAAAACTAAGAATCTGTATCTGAACTACACTACTTATAGGAAAGAAACAAGTGCAAATGCGGGCTTTTAAATCACAAAGTTGAGAGAGATGGAAAAATTGCCCAAACAGCCAATAACTACAATTTCTGAGCCAGAACCACTCTTTTTGTGGTAGACAGGTTAACATAGTGCTTACCACTCCCACTGATAAGCTAGAAGGCTTGCCTCCAACAAAGACAGGCTTCCGGGGGCCTCAGGAGCTTACACAGTCTTGGATACAGCAAATCTGTATCTGGACTAGACTAGTTACAGGAAAGGGGGGAAACAAGTGCAAATGCAGGCTTTTAAATCAGAAAGTTGAGAGAGACGGAAAAACTGCCAAAACAGCCAATAACTACAATTTCTGGGCCAGAACCACTCTTTTTGTGGTAGATAGGTTACCTAGTGCTTACCACTCCCACTGATAAGCTAGAAGGCTTACCTCCAACACAGAAAGGCTTGGGGAGCTCATGAGCTTAGAAACAGTCCTGGATACAGCAAATCTGTATCTGGACTAGACTAGTTACAGGAAGGGGGAAAAGTGCAAATGCGGACTTTTAAATCAGGAAGTTGAGAGAGATGGAAAAACTACCCAAACGGGCAATAACTACAATCTCTGGGCCAGAAACCACTCCTTATGTGGTAGATAGGTTACCTAGTGCTTACCACTCCCTCTGATAAGCTAGCAGGCTTCCCTCCAACACAGACAGGCTTGGGGGGGCTCAGAAGCTTACAAACACTCCTGGATATAGCAAATCTGTATCCGGACTAGACTAGTTACAGGAAAGGCAGGAAACATGCATCATTTTTTTGTTACAGTTAAGCAGAACACAGGGAGATTCTAGCAAAGCTTTTTTTTTTTTGTAATGGAAAGGGAGAGAGGAGAAGCAGAAGATAATTCAAGGTTAGGAAACTAAGTGGACTGGCCTTCTCAAATGTTCTCTCTGTATTAGGTAGAATGAGCTAATGACACTACATTGGGAGGAGCGTTCCAGATCAGATTTACAGTAGGGGTGGGCAACTGCAAAGCCACCAAGTATAACAGCAAGACACCAACAAGGAGGGACAGTGAAGAAAAATACTACAGCTACTAGCCTACATTCTTTTAGACAGTAAACACTACAGAAATGTTTATCACAGCAGATGAACAGCAGTGAGCCACAAAATGAAAGTTTTTAAACAGATAAAGGAGCAAGGAGACTCTACAGAATGCTTTTAACTGCAAACAAATCAGTTATAGGATGCACTCCTTGGCAGGAAATCAGAACAAACAAACAGGTGCTTAACAAGTAGAGAACATTTCCTGTTAATACTTTTTGTGAGGACTGGTAGAGATGGGTGAAGGCTGCCAGCCTAGCCAGATAGAATTGTGCAGATAATTCTATCATTTGTAAATATGAATGTTGAACTTAAAACAATGTGGCAACATTGCCATCTGCTGTAAAGAAAGCTAAGTCAAGCATTTCTTGTTAGTCCTTTAAAATTAAAATTATTTCATCACTGCCTTTGATGTTTTACAAGTCGGCCCCAGTCCGGCTAGATGAAGCCTTCCTGCCTATTATTTTAAGGCTAAAGTTAATGACCAGAATTTACATGTGGAATATCCTTTATTGCTCTAAGTGTAAAAGAATGTAAATGTAGTTAATGTGTAGCCTGGGAACTCCAGGAAGTGTAAAAAGATGATATAATGTTTATCAGGACTGAAAATAGCAATTTAAACAGAGAGAGAATCAGAGATTATTAAGCATTTTGATCTTGGACATCCAACTCAGCACTCTGCCTGTTGTCTATAAGTAAGTTATTTTAGAAGTATGTTTCTTGTAGCAATAGCTAGGAATTAGAAATATTAGACTAAGTGTTTTTCTGTGATGTCAAAACTATACTACTGATTTATTTTAAGTATTTCTGTGTGATCTCTGAACTTTTGACTAGCACTGACTGTGTACTAGAAAGTAATGTCTTGTGGTTTTAATTATTTATTATTAAATATTTTAAAACCTTTTAACTGTGGCTGGTTTGTGTAGAGATAAGTTAAGCTCTAGAGCACATTGCATATTTAGAGAGTTTACTGTCCAGGCCACTCTAACAGCTTTAGCCCTGGGCTACACTACCAATTGGATATTAATATTGCACAGTAATAATTGGACACCCTTTGAAAGGGCTTTTGAGTAACTGATAAATATTAGCTGGGTGGTGGCAAGTTTTACTACCGTACTGCCTGGGTAAAAGGGGCTTCCCCAGAAGTGTCTGTGTGGTTGTATAAAACCTCATCTCAAAGTGTGTGTGTGTCAGCTACTTGGGCAGGGACACGAAACACTGGTTGGACAGATAGGGTGCTAGAGATTTTAGCTTGCCCAGCTAGGCTGAGATCTGGACCCTACAGCTGTGTCAGTAGGGAGTATTATTGGGGACCTGGCGGGCAAGGGAGCGACCAGCCCCGTACTGACTGTGATCTATGTGTGCTCTTAAGGGAATTTGCACTTTACTGTGTATATTTGTTGTCCTTTCCTCTTATATGGGACGCCCTCTCTGGTGTTAGTGGTGAGGATTGAGGCTCCTTGATTGCTGGACTAGGAAGCGGGCGTCACATATTAATTGGTGGCAGTGGTTGGGATATCCTCACATATTAATTGGTGGCAGTGCTTGGGATATCCTCAGATATTAATTGTTTGGCAGAGGTGGGATACCCAAATCACAAATTAATTAGTTGGCAAATACTAATTGGCTTGTAGTGGTGTGGGTAGAGTGAATCCTGTAGCTTGTGTAGAGTGAGCTTTGAAGGTGTTTTTGTACTCTAAAACAGCCACGCAGTGACTATCAAAATTGTTTTAGCTTAGTTAGTCAGGGTGAGCAGGCAGCATGTCAGCAGAGGAGTATGGAAAGCTGACAAGGAACCAGCTGGCGGAGATGTGCCAGGCTAGGGGACTGGTGCATGGAAACCTGACTAAGGCAGACCTGATTGCAGCCTTGGTCACAGCTGCATTAGAAAACAGCAACCAAGAGGACGATCAGTCTGGCAGTGGAGCAATAATTCCCTCAGAGAGTGGACAGCTCAAACTTTCTGCAGTGGACTTAAAAATCCAACTGGAGCTAAAGAGACTTGAGTTGGAGGCCAGGCGTGTGGAATTAAAAGCAAATGAGAGACTGCTACGTTTGCAGGCGGATGAGAATGAAAAACTTTTACGTCTGGAGGCTGAGGAAAAAGAAAAGCAGAGGCAGCAGGAGAAGGAGATGCTGACTCTTCGCCAGAGTCATGGAGATAATGGGAAAGGGAGTAACTGGACCCCAGAAGCACAAAAGGTCAGTAAATTTCTTCCGCAGCTTAAAGAGGGGGATAATTTTGATAGTTTCATTCATATGTTTGAGAGGGTAGGTAAACAGTATGAAGTTGACCAAGGGCTTTGGGTACGGTTCCTGACCCCCTTACTCCATGGTAAAGCTGCAACAGCATTAGCTAAAATTTCTGACGTTGCATGTTTTGATTATACTGCTGTAAAGAAATATCTTTTAGAACTGTTTAAGCTAACACCTGAAAAGTATAGGAAAAAGTTTCGTGAGTGCAGACACAAGGCAGATGAAAGTGTGTGTGTGAATATGTTGCTGAATTGAGCACTTATTTCCATAGGTGGGTGAGTGGATGACAGGTCTCCACTTCTGTAGAGCTGGCAGACCTTTTGGTGAGGGAACAAGCCCTTAGCACTTTGCCTGAGGACATGAGGATCTGGTTGGCTGACAGACGATGTGCTACTTCAGATGAGTTGGGGAAAGAGGGAGACCTATATCTGGCAAGCAGGGCAGCCCTGCACAGGAAGGGGACCCCGAGTACTGCTTATGGGTCTAAAGGAACCCATGGTGGGCAGCACAGACTGCCCCAAAAGAATCTGCCAGTAACACGGGAAGCCACTAGTCCAGGTACACATCCAGGAGCTAGGGTTAAATATTTTGAATGCAACCAGTGGGGCCATGTGGAATACAGGTGTCCATGGAGGCAATGTGGGGTACCAAAGGTGAGGGAGTCAGTAAGTGAGGAAAGACAAAATGCCAATAGTGGGTTGTGTTGAGACAACAGGGGTACTAAACTACCACCCAGCAGATGTCCTGAGAGGGAAGGATTTGGATGAGGTAGTACCATGTGCTTATGCAGTTACACACGGTCAGGCTAGGAGACAAGCATGTGGGTCTGGTAGCCTGGGGGAGACCCAGACAGACTGCATACTTGCAGCCAGGACTGGTGAGGTGGTGATTTCAGGGAGGAAGCTATGCAGTAGCAGTGAGACTGAATGTGAGCCACAGCTGCTTGTGGGTACTGATGTTCCCTTGGACAGAGTGACTGCAAAGGTAGAGGTGAGTAGTAGTACCCAGGCTGACTGTGAGGCACCACTGTCAGAGGATGCCAGACTTCCAGTGGAAGGGGAGCTGTGAAGGGTTACAAGGAGAGAGTTGAGACAGGCTCAGCTCTCAGACCCTACATTGCAAGGCCTGAGGCAGGTAGCTAGCAAGGCACCTGATTCTCAAGGGAAGGGGGAATCTGTATACTGGGACAAAGGGTTACTATACAGAGAGTGGACCCCTGAGGGAGGGCTAGAAGGTGAGACAGTACAGCAGTTGGTAGTGCCTAGAACCTACCATATGGCACTTCTAGCCATAGCCCATGATATTCCCTTTGCACGTCATACGGGCATAAAACATACAAAGAGGTGTATTATGCAGAACTTCTATTGGCCTGAAATTTCCAGAGATGTAACAGGGTACTGCAGGCCCTGTGGGTAGTGCCAAAAGGTAGGCAAGACAGGAGACAAGGTGAGAGCTCCTTTGATGCCTTTGCCTGTGATTGAGGAGCCATTTCAGAGGGTAGCTATGGATACCAGGGTAGTACTGAGATTCATAAAACGAGTGAAGTAATTAGGAAGGAGAGGAAGAATCTTGGTAAACCTTATTTTTCCTCACCCCAGAGAAGAAATGTTTCAAACCACAGATTTAGAGAGAGAAAATTTTGTTTTAATTTAATATACAGTAGTGAAGTCAATGTTTTTAAGAATATAGTTAGTAAACATTGGCATGTTTTGCAAACTGATGAAAATACAGCTGGGACTCTTGGAACTAAGCCCTCTTTTGTTTACAGGAATAAAAAAATCTTTAAGAAGACAGTTAAGTTACCCTAAATATGAAGGACAAGATATGAACCATATACTGACAGGCACTAAGAGATGTGGTGCTTGTAATTTTTGTACCAATATAAATGAAGATCCGAGCTTTATACATCCTGACTCTGGGCATAGGTTCAAGCTTAATGTTAAAGCAGATTGTAACACCAAAAATCTAGTATATTTAGCTAAGTGTATGACATGTAGAAAATGTTATATTGGCAAGACCAACAGACGTCTCCATGAACGAATAAGAGACCACTTATATTGTATTAGTAAAAGATTAGAGTACAGTGCACTTGCTAAACATGTAGCACAGGAAGGGGATCAGCATAAATTTGCCTTTCAGGTATTCGAGGTTACCAGGACTGATATGAGATTAGGTGATATTATTAATAACACTGAATGCAATGAAACTAGATGGATTCTTAGACTCAGAGCTCATAAAGGCTCCAGTCTAAGTGATGTGGTTCCCCTGAAAACAGAATTAAAGAACAGGGGTTTGAGAAAGTAATTTTATATAATATTTATACTACATTAGGTAACACATATATATATATATATATATATATATATATATATAAAATATATAAATATATCTAGATTTTCAGTTCATTTACAGTGTTGTAGAAGTTTTAACAGTTTTTATGCATCTTGTTTATACACATGTTTTTTATGAAGGATGTTTTTTTTTAATGTGGTTGTCTTTTTAAATAGCTCTCTTCCTGAGCACTTTCACTACTGTTTTACATATCACATGACTAATTATTGTTAATTGATGGAGTATTTAAACCTGTGTTTTTTTGGTCTTTTTGTAATCTGAAGAAGCAATTGTTTGAATTGTGAAAGCACTCATATTTTTCATTAAACTTTTTGACTACACTGGATCTGGAATTTCGTCTTTTATCAGCCGTGGAACTGCACTTTTCTTGTTTTTTACCTGTTGACTGTTTGGTTTTGTGCAGCTAACCGTTGTGAGGTATTTATATTTTCTTGCATATTTATAGAGTTTACTGTCCAGGCCTCTCTAATAGCTTTAGCCCTGGGCTACACCACCAAATGAATATTAATATTGCACAGTAATATTTGGACACCCTTTTAAGGGCCTTTTGAGTAGCTGATAAATATTAGCTGGGTTGTGGCAAGTGCTACTACCGTATAGTCTGGGTAAAAAGGGCACAGCTGGAGAACCTGTGCCAGCCTTCCCCAGAAGTGCCTGTGTGGTTGTATAAAACCTTACCTCAAAGTGTGTGTGTGTGTGCGTGTGTCAGCTACTTGGGCAGGGACATGAAGCACTGGATGGACAGAGAGGGTGCTGGAGATTTTAGCTTCCCCAGCTAGGCTAAGATCTAGACCCTATAGCTGTGCCAGTGGGGAGTCTTATTGGGAACCTGGGCAGCAAGGGAACAACCAGCCCTGGACTGACTGTGATCTCTGTGTGCTCTTAATGGAAATTGCACTTTACTGTGCGCAATTGTTATCCTTTCCTGTCATATGAGACGCCCTCTCTGGTGTTAGTGGTGAGGATTGAGGCTCCTTGACTGCTGGGCTAGGGAGCGGGCGTCACACCTTTCACACAGTGAAACTAGCTAAAAAGCTTTACAAACAGTGTGACAGTAAAAACCTTATTTATCAGGCCCTGCAAGGCAAACAATTTTAGTTTAACCGTGCAGATTACTTAATAGCAATAAAATACAGTAAAAAGTATGCAGCGGGCAATAAAAAGTGCTATATATAAGCTGCTAGAACAATAACTAGTAAAAATAAGCAAAAATAACAAGATACTTATTGTTATATATCTCAAATCAGAGTTGCAGTCAATGCCTCTCCTCCACTCGGCTCAGTGTGTAAAGATAGAAATCCTCTCAAAGTTAGGGCTTAAATACCAGAAGATACAACCTTAAACAACTTTTTTAAAAAAGCTCAAAAGAACCAATGAGTGCTTACTCCAAGGCCTAGACCATCCCTAGACATACAAAATATGCACATTTCCCAACAGAGTTAGTGGAAACTTCGATGGTAAAAGTTGAAAGATTGGCACAACGGTACAGAGGGAATAGCAACTTTGATAGTGACTAGAGGGCTTGGGACTGACTAAATCTGGGAGCTTGAGGGGCCGGATGAGGAGGGTTGGAGTGAATAGCAGATGCCAGCTACTCGGGGTGATGGGAGGAGGTTTCACAGCTCACAGTGCTGGTGGTTTGTAGTGGAGGTTGGGAAAGTGATCCAGAAGCACTCAAGGGTTGCCAATCAATGCTTTGCATTGTAGCCAGGGAGATGCATACATCATAACAAACATACACCAAACAGGCCTAGCAAAGCATTTCACACTTTGACATAGTATGCAGCAGTGCAACCATTAGAGTAGTGGAAATGGACCATAAGCAGAAAATCTGTGTGTCTTCCTTGATGATATCTCACAAAAAAAGGGATGCTGAGGGTCTGCAAGAAGTGGAGAACAAAATAACTGAGGGACAAAGAAGGTCAGAAGAGTCCATTTTAATACTGTTACTAACTGTAACATATGGCCAAGAGCCACTTGAAAGAAAGAAATTCAAATATATGTCATTATTTGGAGTTCAGTCCTCACATCATTCTAGTGATTTACCAGAAAACCACAAATTTTATGAGGAATAGCCCAAAAATATAAAAAAAAAAATCTGGATATTCTGCGAAAATCTGTACAGTTGAGAGGTATGGTGCAGTTTTACTAAAGATTGCCTGTGCAGCGAACTGCCCATTTTTCTGCTCATTTAAGTTTGTCTGTTTTCAATTTCTTTTTAAAGTTATTTTAATGCTGCTTTTCACAACTCACCTTACCTTTTCCTTCCTGACACTGTGGAGAGATGATGCTGTCAATATTTTCGTGAAGCTCAGGAGGACTGGGCAGACTTCAGCTTCCTTCTCTCATGCGCTGCTGAATCTTGTGCTGATTGGTTAATCTGTAAGCTCAGATAACCAGTCAGTTTGAAGAAAGGTGGAGACAATGTTTCCGGGTTTATATCGGAAACTCTCAACAGCTGCACAAACCACTTTATTTCCAGACAATCCGGATAAAAAAATATGTAAAAATAAAAAAGCATACAGGTCTTGTCAAACTTTTCTGATAGGTCAGCGTTTGTCACTGAAAATGTTAAGGCGTGTCACAGGTTTGCCATCATGGGGCTAGGACCTCTTGATTCCACACCACACAGGTTTATTCCTGATCTCTGTCCCTTTGTGAGTTCTCCAAATTTTCATTTTTCCCTTGGAACTACATAGGCTAAGGGCTCAACTTGCAGGTCTGGGCCACTTCCACTGAATTGATACATTACTAGATGAGTAAAAGGTTAGAACACTTATCCCAAAAAAAAAAAAAAAAAAAAGGAGCACAGAGCCTCTGCAACTGTTCAGTTGAAGCGATCTGAGGTAATATGACAGTGATAATGGAACTATGGGTAGGGGAGGAGTCAGGGCACTGGATCAAAAGGCTTGAAGATGCCAACGTTAGATCCAAGTTCCCAAAAACTGAATCAGATATAATGGACAACAATGAATAATTTCTTTCAAAGCCTGTAGTTCACAGATGCATAGTGTCTTCTGTTGTTAAGCCTGAGTTTTAATATTATGTTTGATATACATGTAAATAAGTGTTGTTGGAAATGGAATTTCTGTAGATTTTAGACCAAATCACAGCCTTTATTCTTGGGTAACATCTTATAAAAATACCTGGGCTTTTAATCAGACACTTCAAAACATCAAGTAAGGTCACAGACAAAGTGTGTGTGTGTGTGTGTGTGTGTGTGTGTGTGTGTACGCGCATGCACACACACATACACATTTTATATACATTTATGTATGGGTCTTCACCGAAATCCCATTTCACCGAGTCCAAATCACCTAAAGTTCACAACACTGACAACCCATTTCACTGAATTGTAAGCTATAGACTTATGTGGCAGTGTGTAGGGTATTGTGAGGCAAGTAAATGGTATATGCCCTGTTCCCCACGGTAGTGCAACCTGGAGTTAGTATATATAGTTGGGGGTGTGGGGAGCACAGCCCCCTACTTAATTTGGTTTTACATTGTCTGTTTTTTGTTAAGAGGATATATAGTTTTTAAGTTGTGGAAAGAGATAGCCATTAGTTTTATGAGTTTGTGTATGGTTTTCCATTTAGTCTTGTGAAATTTAGCATTTTAAGCTATCGGTGAAAAGAGATTCAGTGAAATGAGTTGTCAATGTTTTGAAGTTTAGGTGATTTGGTTTCAGTGAAATGAGATTTTGGTGAAGTGAAGTAGACCCACATATGTGTGTGTGTATATAGGCTTTGCTGCTGTTTTTGATACGTTATTACAAATAAATTTTTTCCAAGAAACAAATACTGGGTTAGCTAGAGTGGGAGCTAACCCCTACCCACTCCACAAATTTGGTGATAAAATTTACCATTAAGCCCAAAACAGCTACTGCTGAACACAATGAGCCAGATTTATTAACTCCTACACTAAGGATGCACAATCTGTATTCAAGAACATCTCTACCATATTTTTTGTGCTGTCTATTCACTTAGAATGTTTATATTAAGTGTACACTTAGCCTACACTATGTGGTAACCCCTGTGAATACCCTTTGATAATTAAGGTTGCAAGAAAATCAGTAGAAAGAAGGTGGGAGTTATGCTTATGCTGTCTAGTCACTCAGAATGGTGTACACTTAGCATAGGCATTCAGGAATCCATCCCGATGTCTAACACTTAGATTACAAACAGTTTAATAAAGCTGTCAGAATTCAGGTACATGACAGTGTCACACCACCTCTGACTCTTGTGGGATGCCATCGTACAGAGCTTTAATATCAAATGTAAACAGCCAGGCATCTAGTTAAATATATATAAAATTCAACTGTTCCAAAAATGTCATGAGTCCCTGACTTAAACATATACCTAAGAGCTTACCATAACAGTAGACGTCCTACTGTTCCCTGTTGCAGTATTCATAACGGAGGAATTCCTGTCACAGATGTCTAGCAGAATACCAAAGCTTTACCTTCCCGACGGTGCAAGTCCAATGTGTTACCTCTGCTTATGCACACTGGGTTGTAACAGCAGGCATACACATGAGATTCTCAGACCATCTCCAAGCCTGTGGCCTGAAGACAACTGAGACAGGAAACTGGTCACCTAGGACAGGTGTAGTTCAAAGAAGTAGGGAACTTCCCCAAGAAAGGACATGTGTATATATGATCCATAGGCAAGAGACTAGACGGGAAGGAATACTGCAGCAGTGATCAGTAGGACATCTGCTGTTACGATAAGTTCTTACACAAGTGCACTATGTCCTAGCTTAGAACACTGTTGCAGTATACACAACAGATGGGTGATTCCCAGAGCTGGAGAGATAGAAGAGAAAAGTGGGATGGATGGCTACAGTGAAGAGGAAATGTCCTGGAGACCAGAGAGGACTGGTCTGGCAAAGGCAGCCCTACACCTGGATAAGGCATTCATTTTTGTAGTGGGTGGTGAAGGTGTGCACAGAGGACCAACTGGCCATTTCCAAGATGGACCTAGCATCAACATGCTTATGGAAGGCACTAGGGGAGGCAACTGCTCTAGTGGAATGTGCTTTAGAGTTGTATACAGCAGAATGAGACAGCCTTCCATATTCAGGATGCAATAGCTTGCTTTGAGACTGGCTGGCATCCACGAAAGAAAGAATTTGTCAGTTTTTCTGGTCATCTTTGTTTTGTCCAAATAGACCCTCAACTGCCTGTGAATGCCTAGGGAGTGTAAGATTATTTTCCCACCTATTTTGAAGACTGGCAAAGAAAGTTCATATGTGAATAGCTTGACTGAGAGACAGTTCATTCACTAAATCAGACATGAAACAAGGATTGGTCCTATGCATTACACTGCCTTTGTGGAAAATAAAGGAAGAAGTAAACATGAGTGCCTGGAGTTCAAACACCCTGAATGTCAAAGTTAGATCCAGTAGGTCAGTTTTCCAGTGCAGAATTTTAAGATGATACATGTGCTTGGCTCAAAAAGGGGTACAGTGAGCTTTTCCAAAACAAAATTAAGATCCCATGGTGGAGTAACTGGTTTTCTTGGAGGCTTAAGGTGCAAGACTCCTTTCAGGAAGAGCTTGACTTCTGTCCTGTACATGAGAGGAGGGTAAAGATACTAACAGGCATCGATGGCTGACAAATGGGCTTTAATGAATGAGAAGGCCAACAAAGAATGCAGAAGACTCTTTTTGTGAGTAGTTTTTGTACTTCTACTACTGATGCCTTCCTGTGACTGGGTGGAACATCCAGGAGTCTTTTTTGGGTTTTTGTACTTGAGGACAGTGGAATACTGTAACCTATGGAAATGATTTCCTGTGCCCATCTATCCAATTATTTGTTGTCTAGTGAAATGGTGCCTGGATAGTCGTCCCCTGAGTGCCTCCAGAGGAAGGCACTCGAGCCTCTATACAGGAGTGCTGATAGGAGTTACCAGAAAAAGAATCTTTGGATCTCGGATTCTGCAGGCCACCTCTGCCTCTAGAATGGTGTCAATTTGTACTTTGCCTCTGCCGTGGGAGAAATCTTTGCTGCCTGAGTCTTGAAAAGACCCTTGGGTTTTTTTATCCACAGTCTCCCACTTCTCTGGTTCCTGGGACAGGACCGCTGAGGAGTGGAGAAACGTACGCCTACGGCAGGAAATGTCTTTCCATCTTTCTCACATCTGGCAAGTGTGTCTTTCACTTTTGGTCCAAACAGGGATGATCCGTCAAATGAAGCGTTGATGAATGAAGATTTAAATGGCTCTTCAAAGTCACGCAACTGCATCTGGGCATGTCTCCTAAAGGCTACGCCTGAACCGGCTGCTCTAGTCATCTCTTCTGCTGCGTGGGCAATCAGTCTCATGGACATATTGGAAATTGCTTCAAAGGTAGTGAGCTGAGAAGTAACTCTGTCTTGTACCCCTCAACTACTGCTCCTGAGAGAGTATCTGACAGCTGTTTGATTAGATCTCTCTGCAATCTGTTAAAGTGTGCCATGTAGTTCAAAGGACCTGAGAGAAAAGGTCAATGAAGTGTAAATGCACTTCCCAAACCTATCCATAGTCCTAGACTTCTTGTTAGGAGGATGGCTAGTAGGACTCTCCTCAGCAAGTTTCTTCTTTGTGGCTGCCACTATTACCACGGTGTCTGTGGGAATACCTTTAGTCCAATGCTGTTCTTCTTTGGGAGCATAAAGGATCCGGTCAGGTCTCTTGGGGATTAGTTCAATGGAGTCTGGAATTTTCCATGCCCGCTAGGTGATCAATTTAATGAGGTCATCAGCGGGTGGTGAGATACAAAAGGTAAAGGGTTGGACATGAAAATCCTCCAGGTATACAGACTCCTCGGCTGAAGGTTGGAGTGAAGTCCAGCCACCCCTCCGCTTAAGAACGTCCAAGATGTCCCTGAAGGAAACATTATCAGGGGGTGAACAGGGGGAACCTTCCCCCTCTTTGAAATAGTATCTTCAGTGATGGACTCCTCTGGGGAGTATAAGTGCTTCCTCTTGCACTTTTTCTTCACAGGCACTTCTCTCAGGGGAATGTTCCGGGGAAGAATCCGAACAGGAAACTACCAAGGTTGGTCTTTCATGGAGTTTTTATGCTCTCTGTCGCAGGGATGAAACTGATGAAGCTCTGGTCGAGGGGAAGTAGACGTCTGGACTGACAGGGATAGCAAAGACAGAGTCCACAATGGACAAGGCCTTCTCCATGATTAGGAAAGCTGCCCCCCCCCCCCAATAGGGGGATGGGAGCCCAGAACTGTGGGCTCCCATCCCTCTATGGGGGATGGGAGCCCAGAACCATGGTCTCATCTCGCACAGAGGAGGCGACTCCCGAAATTGAAGCCTGCATTAATCCAATGAAAGCCAAAGCACAGAGGCGCATGGAAGGCACTGAAGTTAAAGAATTTGATCTCTGCTCCTCGGAACTGGCCACAAAGTCTGACCCATGAGACCTCTGGTTCTGAAAACCCAGAGGAACTCAAGGCAATTCTCAGTTCTGGAGATGATGTTCTTACCGGAACCAAGACAGTCAGAGACGGACACGGTGCCAGGGGCTCCAATGACTCGCTTGGAGTTGGAGGAGGAATCAAAGACGGTGTCAAATTAAGAACAGTCCAAGTGCCAACTTGGCTAGGAACCAAAGAGAAAGGTAATCCCCTTGCAGTCAGGAGCTGATTCACCAGTCTCATGATGTCCAACTCCAAGAGGCTCTTAGTGGATCAAACTGACGAAGTCAAAGGAGACCTAGGGGGTCTCGGTTCGACAAAGGGGCTTGGTGGTCGATCCTTGAATGAATCGATTGAGGGAGGATATCTAGACCATGGTATGGAAATTACATCGGTCTACTCTGGTACCAATGACTGCCTTGGTGCCGAGGCAGCTGAAGTCAAATCTGAAGGTTTGGTAGTTGCCGAATCTTTTTTGCAACTCTGTGCCGAGGGAGCTGTTGACACCGAAGGCTGTTTCGAAATGTTTTTAGGTGGTACTGAGGAAGTGCTTGGAACTGAAGTTCGCTTTTTGGAAGAGGAGGAGGAAGAGTAAGATGAACTGGTTTCGGTCCTGGACCCAGAAATGGCCTCTTCTATGTCTCCTTTCAGTAATCCTTTAAAATACGTTTATTTCTTCATTCAGTGTGTGTCCTGGCAGAGAAACCATGACATATCAAGCAATTTTCCTGCAGGTGAACTTTAACCAGACAGTAAACACACCAAACATGCTCATCTTAGTTGGGCATTTTGCAATCACATTTTTGGCACCTCTTGAAACCCGAGGTGCCCTTAGATGGACTTAGCTGAAGAGTCAGATTTTTCAGCCATATGCCAGAGATAACACACACACTAACCAACAAAGACATGAACACTGAAAGATATTTTTTTTGGTACAGAAGAGGAAAGAAGAAAGAGAAGATACCAACAATGTTATTCAAGAAATACCTAGATAGGTATAAGGAAGTACCAACAATGGTACATAGAAAACTGCCAACATTAGAAAAGGGGAAGCGAGGGACACACACGCACACGCAC
Organism: Protopterus annectens; assembly: GCF_019279795.1. NCBI lineage: Eukaryota > Metazoa > Chordata > Ceratodontiformes > Protopteridae > Protopterus > Protopterus annectens. The sequence goes on along the minus strand of NC_056725.1, from coordinate 544,252,382 downwards.
ACACACACACACACACACACACACACACACACACACACACACAGTAAAGATTTAGTGAGAGGAATGAGTAGAGAAATAAAGTCACCGGAAGGTAGAAAGGAGATTTATAAAAGTAGAAGAAAGATTTTTAAGGAAAAAACTTACTTTAATCAGAAGCCAAAGCTCGAGAGTGGTCGAACGCATCTGACACACGAAGCGACAAACGAGATCTGAGGTAATTTAGACAGGAGCATTATGGGTAAAGCCAAGCTCGAGAGTTTGGAAAGCGCGAGCTGAAGTCAATGGCAGAGTCTGTTCCCAGGCTTGGAACCAAGCCCACAGTCAAGGACTGAGTGACAACATCAGATCAGTCATTTTGTAAAATATTTTCAGTGCCTGCTGTGTACTACTCTGTGTCCATTAACACCAGTCCCAGATATTTATCTGTCTTCCTAATTCTTATCTTTATGTTTTTACCAAATTCTCTTCAAGCTTATTTCTCTTCTACAGTCATACTGTACAAGTTATGTTTGTTTTCCTTTCTTAGATATTCTCTAATCTTTTTTTTTTTTTAAATACTTTTATTCAATCACTTGTAACCTAGGCAAATTTACATTTATATAAAAGTAATCAAAATGTATTACCAGGTTCACGTTTACAAACATTATACTTCACATAAATTGCTATAGATCATATAACCTAAGCAACATTACGTAAATTATTCAATTTCTGCCTTTTTTTTTAAACAAGAAACATATTTATTAAACCATCGCTTATGACATAGGCAATCATACATTTATAGAAATGAAAACAAATCACACTGACACAATCCTAGTTGCAAGCATTTTACACGCAGCTGCAATTGTTAAACATTAGTTATAATCTATGGTCTCATTATCTTGTGCTCACAATCTTTTTCATAAGCTTTAATAGTCAGATTTTGGAAGTTTAACGGTATTTCTGCTTTAATGACCTCTGTTTCTGTATGAACAATTCTTGTTTCAGCAACAATATAATTCCACTTCAATTTCCTTGAGTACAACTGGAGTTCAATAAGAACATGATACAGAAGATTTTAATGTCATCTCTCTCACTAACAAAAAGGAAATTGTTTTAAAAGATGCTGATACAGGACAAATTAAACTGCAACCTAGTCACACCAGCACTGATGAAAGAGGTTGTTTAAAATGTAACTGTTGTCAGTCCTCTGTATACTGAAGTTAGACATGCTTTGCCTATAGACAGATTTTTTAGACTGTACTGAACAAGAGTAAAGAAACCTTCAGTTTCTGAAGTTTATAACTTGCAATTTCATATACTTAATGTGCAAATAACAGTGTTAAAGGGTTTAATTTTATACCTCCTTTTGTGCAAAACTAGACAAAACCTTGACTGAATTAAACTGTTAACCTTAAAAGATATGTTTGGCAGAAACAAAAATGGCAAAAGGAATAACAAGAATTCTGAAGTGAGAAGAAATGGCACGTTTGCATGCGAGTTTTGTAAGCAATGTCAATGCTAAAAAATTATGACAGAATAATTGGGGTTAAACATTGTTATACTTGCAACAACAATTATATCATTGTGACGCATGTGAAGCATACTATACAAGTATAAAACACAGAAAATTATCAGAGAATATATGAGCAATTGCTAGCCATCAAAAAGAATGCTCTAAAAAATGGATTATGTAAACATGTGAAGAACTCTACCAACTTTAAGAAGTTTTTTAAGGGGTGTATGTAAGTGGCTGAAAGCCACAGAAGTGCAGTTTAAAAATGAAGGCAGCAAAACCTGGAGAGTTTGAATGTTATTTGTTACAGTATGTGCCTTGGATGCATTTGTTTTTACAACATTTTGCAAAGGGAGTTGTTACTGTGAAGCAGTTCTGAGTAAACAGACAAAACCATTGAACGTTTTACTCTTTCCAGTCTGACGATTCCTTATTTGGAGTGTCTCTGTTTGAGGAGTGAAAGAAAACTGATAAAAAGAAAGCTTATATGTATACTGCATGATAACAATGGAAACTGCTATTGTGCTTTTTCTTTTCTATTAATGTATTGAACTCACGTTACCATTTAAAATGTGATGATTTAATAAAAAGGTTTGGGAAAAAGAAAATCATCATCCAAGTAAGTGAGGCCATAGAGGTCCTTCTCAAGTGAGGCCTCTGCCACAAAGGCTAGAGTGCTAGTAAACACTACAAATCAGGAGAATAGACCTATTTTGGGGGGGGGGCCTTTGTCGGCCCATTATTTTTGGCTCTGTCCCAGATTCTTGTGTGAAGTACTCTGCTTTCATCACAGAATGGACCTTAGCCAAGGTGTCATCTACTTCTGCACATGACATATTGCCTCACAAGGCCCTGACCCACTTACAGTGACCAATAAGTACCATCTTGTTGGGTCTCTAGTTTCCACTGTGAATTTTTTTTTTTCCAGAAAAACTTTATTTGATTTTACATATATAATTAACAAAGCAACAAGACTCATTAAAAGCAGGATAAATTAACATATTACAATGACAAAAACTTCAAAACAGAACAATAACTATGTTTCAGTTATTTACATCAGTGCCATTCAATTATGTAATTTAGGTAAACAAAAACATGTACTCCTGTTTTAAAACCTTTAAAAGAATTCCACTCTGAATTCTAACATGGGATGGATACCTTGAGAATGTGCACCTCAGCCCTCCTCAGACAGTGCTTCGTCCCTCCTCCTTTGACCTGTCAGCTTTACCAGTAACCCTCAGCCATTAGTCAAACCAGAGGTATCTGGAAAGTAGTCATGGCTTTACAGATCTACATTAAAGGAGCTAGCAAAACTCTGCAATTTTTGTTGCACTGCAGTAAATAACTTGGAGAAAGGCAACTATGACCGTCTCCACACTCCTACCACAAGCTTTGCTCTGAATTAAGTATGAAACCGGTCAGACAGAGACTTCAGTAAGTGCTAACAGACCTCCTAACACTCAACAATGCTCTTAGGAATCTGGCCATTTGTACAAAAACAAAGTGATTCAATAAGTTCCTGTTTAACAACCTGTTTTTTTTCTATTTATAACATCTATAGAAGTATATGACTAATGAAACATGAGCCAAGGTGGTGTTGAACTATCTAGCACATACTTCAAAGTGTTTAGTGGCTTTGTATGGGGAGTGCTTAGTGAGGTGACAGTATCCACTCTTGGCTGTGGGCAGCCAGAATACCAGCTAAGTCATTACGTGCCAGTCCAGTAATTTATACCCCTTAATAAATAAATTCCTAGAAAGTACTAGGGAAGCTGTGGTCTGCAGCCTAGAATAGGTTTTCCAGATCAGTTTCTGGATAAAGTTAATCAATGGAAGAAACGGAGGTACAACATGAAAAGGTTCTGAAAAAATCAACATAAAATTCAATCTTCCTTACCACCCAAGATGATCAGGAAAGACCACCCTGCAGAATTAAGAGTCTACAGGAAAGGGGCTGAATCACCCTCTCTCTCTCACCTAATACATCTGATGTCACAGCTCACATTTGTCTACAAGGCCAGAGCTAAAATAAGCTCTGGATAAAATACCTCATTACTGGACAGCACCTCTGAGAAAGAATGGGCTGCCAGATTTGAAGTAGGTCTGCAAAGGCTTTAGTAGGCTGTAGAAAAAAAATTCTCAGCAGGACAGAGAACAAGAAAATAAACTATGCTGGCTATTTCACAAGAAACTGTACTGAAAGGCAAAAGGATATGTAGAGGTCTGCCCTAAGCACAATGAATATTCTCTGGTGAGGTCAATCAAATTGGGCAACTGAAGAAACAGGGAAGACTACAGAAGCAAGCTACATGAAAACTTGTATTTAAATGAATTATCTAGCAAAATGAGGATAAGACAATATTAAATATGGTAAGCAGAACAGAGGGGAAGAAAGCATAAAAAAAGGAAAAAATATCCCACCTCATAGTACACCACCAAATATATTTAACAAGCATGCAAGACAAATGTAGGGAATAAGAGCAGCTATACTTGAACTTTGTTGGAGTTACTAAGCCTGAGTAGGAAAAATGAGTAAAAGTACAAAAACAAAGCAACTTTTTAACTGTATGGGTTACTCACCTACAACAGGCAAATATGTAAACACAGAGTGAAATATATTAACAAAAGGAAAATAAAAAGCCATACTAAAACCATTTTTTGGAACTTACCATCTGATATGTAAACATTTTCTGAAGTTCAAGAAGAGTAGTTTTGTGCTTTAAGTCATCAGCATACTTGATAGAAAGAGAAGGGAAAAGGTTAACTATGCAACTCAGCTGATACACATCTGTACAACTTACAAAACACAGAATAACAAATATATACTTATTAAATCAGATCATCTGTAAGAAAGACCCTATCCAGTTGGTGATTCTTAGGAAAGACCCTTTCTGATACATATACCCATTTGTTAATCCAGGTAAGCCCACTGGACATACAATCCCTTTTCAGGGGCCACCCAGGAGCAATGTTTGGTTAAGTGGCCTGCTCAGGGTCACACATTAGGCAGATGAAGACTGATGACATCAAATCCTGTACCACAAGAACTACAGCTCAAAGCCTTAATCCTCTTGGGTGGGGGTAAAACCCATGTTCCCAATGGAAGTAGCAGAGCTAACTGCACTTTTTATATAATGTAACCTATCCTAAGGATGCAAGACTTCTAGACAGGTTAAAAAATCTCATGGAAATGACCTTGATCTTTCACAGGATCACTGTGATAACAGACAACACCCTGAATGTGAAATAATGTTTGCTTTTCTGGTAAATCAGTAAGGACTACAGTCAGTCAATAATGCCAGTCATTAGAATTTCATAGACCTTGGGTTCAGAAAATGCTTGCCTATTAAGAGTTTCATAGCTTGCACTGTTCAGAAAAAGAAGTCATATTCTTACCATAACGTTCCATGTGAGTTGTTCATCTCGCCTTTGTTCTTACACACGGGTTCGGAGCCGATCCCTCGGTTCTGAGTCAGCCACATTCCAAGCTCTGCGTCTAAGAGAAGCTCGAGGCACAGTCCCTATCCCATGATCCTCTCCTGCTAACCCTCAGATCTAGTTTGCTATGAAAACCAGACAACAGAAGACATATTCTCTTACACATGCATACGTATTCATACACATATACACGTATATTACCTAGAGACAGTCAGTCTAAGGGGACGATGAGAAAGACAACCAGCCACCAGTCGTACCTGTTCTTCCAGAGCACGGAGGGGGAAGGAGGGTGGGAATGTAAGAACAAAGGCGAGATGAACAACTCATATGGAACGTTATGGTAAGAACATAACTTCTTTATGTGAAGTTGTTCGATCTCGCCGTTTGTTCTTACACACGGGTAGCGTCCCTAGCACCCTAAACCCTGAGTGGCTCACAGGAGAACATTCCTGAGACCAGTGGAACCAAAGGAGGCCCTGTCCACTTTGTAATGAGTGATAAAGGTATGAGGTTTAGTCCAGGTAGCCGTTGCACAAATGGTATCTATCGGTAAACGAGCAGCATGGGCTAGGGAAGTAGAAACAGTTCTAGTAGAATGAGCTTTAGCTTTGAGCGGAATAGACTGATTGGAAGATGAATAAACAAAGTTTATACAGTCCGAAAGCCATTTGGATGACGTGATTTTTGATACTGCAAGTCCTTTCTTACTATCCGCATGCGAAACAAAAATTTGATCTGATTTCCGGAATTCTTTTGTCCTGTCCAGGTAAAATCTCAGCTGTCTGTCCACATCCAATTTGTGTAACATGTATTCCAATTTATTGGTATGGTGCCTGAAAAAGGTAGGAAGTTCTATGGACTGATTAAGATTAGATTCTGAGCAGACTTTTGGTAGAAAGGACGGATTATTACGTAAGGAGGTCCTGTCTGGGTGAAAGATTAGATACGGGGGGTCTAATTGACAGTGCTTGCAGCTCTGAGACTCTGCGAGCTGAAGTGATTGCAACAAGAAACAGGGTTTTCCAGGAAAGATAATTTAAGTGGGCATGACGAGGCTGGTTCAAAGGGTGATAACATGACCTGAGATAGCATTAGATTTAAGTTCCAAGGAAAAACGAATGGGTGGTCGGAGATAAGTTCCCTTCATGAAAGCTCTACAAAGTCTATGAGACATAATTGTAGAGCCCCCTTCACCCATATGAAAATTAGATATGGCAGCCAGCTGTACCCTTATGGTGGATGTTGAAGCCCCTTGATGAAAAAGAGTAGATAGAAAATATAGAACCTTATGAATAGGAGCAACCAAGGGATCAATACCTTGTTTGGAAGCCCAACACACGAAACGTTTCCATTTGCTCTTGTATAATTTTCTAGTGGAGGCTTTGTGGGAAGAGATCAAAATATGTTGTACTGCTGCAGACAAGAGATCTGACCTGGCTAAGCTGGGAAGTGGAGCAGCCATGCTGTCAATTTGAGGGACGAAAGAGAGGGGTGAAGAACTCCTGACGAGTGGGTCAGAAGGTCTGGCACTGGGTCCAGAGTTCAAGGTTCCTCTATTTGGTAAGCTTGAAGAAAGGGGAACCAGATTTGCCGAGGCCAGAATGGTGCTATCAAGATGATCGTCCTTTCCAGACCTTTGGCTTTCTGCAGAAATTTCGAGATTAGCGGAACAGGAGGAAAAGCATATAGGAGACCCGGGGGCCAATCGTACACAAGTGCGCCCCTGGGGGCGGCTCCCGGAGGGGGAAGCAGGGCGAAATAGCTTCTGCATTTGGCATTCAGGGGGATGCAAAAAGGTCGCAGCAAGGCTGGCCCCATCTGCGGAAAATCCTTTCCGCTACTTGATTTTTGAGGGACCACTCGTGAGGTAACAGGATGGCTCTGCTCAACCTGTCCGCTATTACGTTGGATGTCCCCGGGATGTGCGTTGCTATGATAAAGCATCTGGTGGACACAGCCCATTGCCAGATTCTCAGGGCCTCTCTGCATAAGGGGTAAGACCTGGTTCCTCCTTGTTTGTTTATGTACCAGACCACTGACATGTTGTCTGTCTGAATTGCAACTGTTCCCGGAGTAAGTAGTCGTGAAAGTGTTGCAACGCCAGGAACACTGCTCTCAACTCCAGGATATTGATGTGCAGGGTGTACTCTAATTTCGACCACTCGCCTTGAACTGTTCTCCCCTGAAAAAGTCCCTCCCACCCTATCAGGGAAGCGTCCATGGTCACTGTGGCTATGGGGGGGGGGCATGAATGGGTGGCCTATTGTAAGCTCGTGGCTGTTCATCCACCATTGAAGATCCTGCTTGCAAGACTCGTGAGCAGGATGTTGTGCGACAACGGTAGCCGTTGGTAAGACCACTGTGCGAAGAGAAGCCACTGGAGGATCCTCATGTGCATTTTCCCTAGGAGGGCGGCGATAACAGTAGCTGCCATCATGCCTAATACTTTCAGGACCTGTGCAGCGGGGACTCTCTTGTTTTGTAGAAGAGTAGAAATCTGTTCACTTAAGGCTGAAACTCTTGTTTGGGGAAGTCTGATCAGAGTTAAGGTAGTGTCCAATTCCGCTCCTATGAATGATATATGCTGTGAGGGCGACAAGGCAGATTTTTCGAAGTTCAGTGTTATGCCTAAACGGGAACAGAGATCGAATGTATAGTCCCTGGCTTGCAATAGGTGATGCCTGGTGGTGGCGGTAAGGAGCCAGTCGTCTAAGTATGGAAACACCCGGAATCCTAGTCGTCTCAGGTGGGACGCCACTACTGCCATGCACTTGGTGAACACCCTGGGGGCTGAGGCGAGGCCAAAGGGCAGAGCTCGAAACTGAAAGTGACTAGCTCCCAGCCGGAAGCGCAGGTGATCTCTGGATGGCCTGGCCATTTTTATGTGGTAGTACGCATCCTTGAGATCTATACAGCACATCCAATCATTCGTTTGAAAAAACGGAAGGATCGATTGTAGCGTGACCATCCGGAATTTTCCTTCTTCACGAAGGTATTGAGTTTGCTGAGGTCCAGTATTGGCCTCCAGTCCCCTGTTTTCTTTGGAACTAAAAAGAACCTTAAGTAAGTTCCGGATCCTATTTGGACTGCCGGGACTGGCTGGATGACTCTTTTTCTTAACAGCCTTTGTATTTCTATGGCTGCCTGATCCCTCAGATTGGGTGGAACATCTGGGAATCTTTTTTGGATGGGGGGATTGTTTAAGAAAGGGATGTTGTACCCTCTGGTTATTATGCTTTTTACCCAGGAATCTGAACTGAGATTTAGCCAGGCCTCTGGGTATAAAGCCAAGCAACCCCCGACTGCCTCCAGAGCAGGACAGCCGGGCCTCCACTCAGGAGTGCTGGAAGGGCTTACCAGGGAAGCTATCCCTGTCGCCCTGGTTCTGGGGACCCCCCTCTGCCGCCTGGGCGGCGTCTTCCATTCCTTCCCCCTCCTCTGCCTCTGGAGGGGGTTTCACTAGGTGTGGATTGGAAAGCTCTCAGAGTCTTCCGGAACCACATTTGTCCACCTCTTTGCCCTTTGGGGTATGGTCTAGAAGGGGTGGAAAAACAGACCCCTACGGCAGACAGGATCTTTCCTTCTTGCTCACACCTAGTGAGCGTCTCCTTCACTTTGGGCCCAAACAAGGAGGAGCCATCAAAAGGGGCATTAGTAAAGGAAGACTTAAAGGCTTCCGCAAAGGAGCATAGGCGCATCCAGGATCGTCTCCTCAGAGCGATCGCTGAAGCTGCAGCCCTACTCGATCCTTTGGCTGCATATGAAATGAGCCGCATGGATGAGTTAACGATAGAGTTTAGGGTATTGAGCTGTGCTGTCACCTTGTCTGAGACAGCAGCATCTGTGGTACCCTGTAGAGTATCTCCCAATTCTTTGAGGAGATCTCTCTGAAGATGGGTAAAATGGGTGAGGTAATTCAGCGATCGCATGGAAAAAAATTGCTGAACTAAAAATGCGCTTCCCGTACCTGTCCATCATTCTAGAGTCTTTGTTAGGCGGATGAACAGAGGAAGATGCTTCAGACATTTCATTCTTGGTGGCCGCCACCACCACCATAGCATCAACTGGGACTCCCTTGGTGAGATGCGCTTTATCCTGGGGGGTAGTGATGTACTTATTAGGCCTCCGAGGGACTGGTTCCAAGGTGTCAGGGGACTCCCATGCCCTTCGAGCTATTAAATCCATTAACTCCTCGAAGGGCGGAGTTACCCAGGAGGTGGAAGGTTGAGCCCCAAAAGCCTTCAGCAACACCGACTCGTCCTCAGTGGGGGCAAGTGACTGCCAGCCACACCTCTGTTTGAGAATTTCCAGGATGTTGGCAAACGAGACATCCTTGGAGGAGGACCGTGGAGACCCCTCTGACTCATCCAAGTTGGTGTCCAATGTCAGCGATTCCTGTGGGGAATCAAAGTGCCTCCTCTTGCACAATCTCTTCCTCGGGACTTCATCAGAGGGGGCATCTGGTGAAGCTTCCGAGGAGCAGGGTTCACCCTCTGGGGCTGACTGAGGCTTTGGGTCTATGCTTAGTGGGGACCGGTGGTGCAGAAACAGAACGCGGACCTTTCGGGGAGGGAGAAGAGGAATCTGAAGATGTGAATGTCTTAACAGACAAAACCTTCCTCATGGCCTCGAAGGCACTGGAGCCCCGGGCCGAGGATTCCACCGGTTCCGAAGAACCTGGTATCCTCCTCGGGCCCAGAACCACGGGCTCCGATCCAGAGGACGGAGCCGAACTAATCTGCGCCAAGACACCGAGGGGAAGAGTCGGAACCGAAACTTCGGTTCGACTCTCCCCCCCGGAACCGAGGAGAGACTGTCGGCTCCGAGACCCCTCGATGGGTACCGAGGGTGTCGAGGTCAGTGGAGCCGAAAGCACTAACAAAGGCTTCGGCTCCGGGGGATCAACAATCATCAGATCCTCGACTCCCGGCTCCGATGACTCGATGGGTCTCGAAGGAGGATCTATGGATGGAACAGGAAGGGTTTCAAACTTCGAAACCAATTGGGACGAAACTGCAATTAGTTTGGATAAGGCCGTGTTCTCCATCAGCTTCTGCACTAATCGATCCACATCGGTGTCTGACAGTGGTCTGGAGGAACGGGTTGAAGGGGCCGAAGAGGTCACCGAGCGAAGGATCGATGAAGGGAGTACCTCTGACACCGGCTCCAAAACCTGGACCTCGCCCCGCGGCAGCAGTTCGATGCTCGGCTCCAAGGTCTGTAGAGCTGGCGACCAAATCTTAACAGAGGTACTCGGAGCCAATGTCTTGGGCTCCGACACCTTCGAAGACTTCGATGACTGGTCTGCCTTTTCCAATGCCTCTTGAAACTCCGGCTTCAGGAGACCCCTCTCAATAAGTTTCCTGTGTCTTTCCATCATCACTCTGCCACTAAATGAGTGACAGATGGAGCAGTCCTCCTGAAGATAGAGGGGGCCTAGACAGTAGACGCAGGAAACGTGGTCGTCAGTTATGGACATTTTCTGTCCACACTGGCAACACTTAAATCCAGATTTGGCTTTTTCTGACATTCCTGACTAGAAATTATAGTCTGCAATATTAATATGTAAAACACTATATATATATATATATATATATATATATATGTATACAAAACTAACCTTACTAAACAGGTAAATATTTATCAACAAGGTTAAATACTAAGAAAAAATGTAATTTAAACAGAGAAAATCTGACAGAAAGTTAGTGGCCTAAGGCCTAGGAGCAGCCGCTCCCACAAATTCTTAACACTAATCTAAACACTAATTTAACCTGACACGCACACACAGTAATACTAATATTAAGAAAAAAACTTATAATTTTTAACTTTTTAGAAATATATATATAAAATTTTTATATAGAGAAAAGGATACTGGCCCGAGCTCTCACTCGACGATGAGACCTGTTGCAGCGGCAAACTAGATCTGAGGGTTAGCAGGAGAGGATCATGGGATAGGGACTGTGCCTCGAGCTTTTCTTAGACGCAGAGCTTGGAATGTGGCCGACTCGGAGCCGAGGGATCGGCTCCGAACCCGTGTGTAAGAACCAACAGCGAGATTGAACAACTTCACATGAATCATGTTTATGTAAACACCCATTTGCCTCTTACCCATACAAGATTTTAAAGATGTCTCCAATTTTGCCTCAAATGTTTGCCCTCTCCTCACAAAATACTTGATTTTCTGATATGTTAATGAGGACTGCAGTCAGTCAATAACTCAAGTAATTAGCTTCACAGTTCTTACAAAATGTTTGCTTTTCTGCTAAACTAATGATGGCTACACTCCATCAATAAATGGCCTGTATTAGCCTCCAACTCTTGACTGCCTCACAATAGTGCTGTTTAACACACTCCGCTCTATATTTCCTCTTGTGTGACTCTGTGGAGTGAAACCTTTAGCATCCGTCATCAATACTACTAACTTTTTTCTTTTCTTTTCATATTCATTTTGCACAAAGCTGGCAAAACAGGAGGAAAATCCACCTGTTGCAAATCATATGTTTCCTAGCATTCTGATATTTGTTCCTGTTTCCAGTAAAATAACTCCTTCATTATGGAAACAGTATTGGAAAGGACATCTCTTCAGGTGGGATATTTGAAGAAATACTTTCCTCAAAGTCAGATTCCCACATTCTGTGGAGTAGAACCTTGGGAAATGTAGCCTAAGTCTAATTTCTGCCCCTCAGACTGAGCATCAGAATCTCAGAGAGAGGAAAATCTTTTCCTTTTTAAATGAAGAGAAGACTCAAAATGTAAAGGCTGAAAGATTTTAAATAAACCCATAGCAGAATCCAGCCAATCTTCCTTGTCTACCCTAGGTGACGGGGATACAGGTGTAGAAAAATGTATAGCTTTAGGTTTCTTTTTCCCCTGGGAGACACCCCAGAAAAAGCTCCCTGAATAATAGTCCTGCCTCTGGGAATCAAGCTCCTTACAGCAGCTCCACAAAGGAACGAAATCCACTACCTTCCTTCTCTAATCTCGACAAGAGTGTTTCTCCCTTCCATGAAGAGGACATCAGAAAAGCAACAGTGGACATGCATGCCTTTCAGTCCTTAGCAGCTTCATGAAGAGAGGCACCAGAGGGACACAAAGAAACTGCCAAATCTGGATAATGTATTCAGTTTCTGGAAAACATTAGAAAATCATATGAAGCCATTTGACTTGGGGATTAATGCAATCATTCACCCAGGGACTCCTCAGTAATGTTGAGTTCAAGCACTATTTTATTTTTTTATTCTTTTACTTACTTTATTTATTGATTTTTACTTCTTCACTTAATGATGTAATGTGGTGGTGGTGGTGCTGCGGTAGCGTTGTCGCCTCACAGTAAGATGCTGTCTGGTTCGATTCTCAGCTAGAGCGTCTTCTGCGTGGAGACATGCGTGAATTGGCGTACCTTCGTTGAAGGTTGTGTGTCAGGGCTAGTAACTCAGCACGTAAAAATCAACTACCAATCATTAGCGGACTGGAGTTCCGCTGTGGCGACCCCTAACCGGGAAAAGCCGAAAGACACAACAACAACTTCTTCACTTACTGCTTTTCCCTGGGACTCTTGTACCCTATATAGTTATAAGTTTGCCTTCTCCCCTAGCACAGCTTCTATATGATAACTGTATTATATCTGTTACATTAGGTAGTTCAGTAAAATCTCCATTTTGTCAGTAAAAGCTCTTTTTCTTCTTACTTATGTTTTTTTAGACAATGTTTAATCTACTTGAAAAACAAGGACAGAACTCCCCAATATTATCCTGTTGGTATCTATGTCACCTCATAGGCTGGATACAGAAGCTTCCTCCAGCTCTGTTTTTTTTTCTTTAACTCACTTACGTAATATTATCTGCTCTGACTCATTCCTTCCAGGTTTCTTATTTAGTAATTCACTTTGAGTTTCTGTTTCTCTACCACTTCAAAGGTTTACTACCATCAAGCTAGGAATTTACTATTTGACTTCAGAGAGGGAAAACTGAGATTCTGTTTAAGCATCCTTTCTTCCCTTAGTTGATTTACACCACAGGTCTTTTTGTCTCTGTCTCTACATAAACATCTTTCATTAAAGTAATGGATTGGGGGGTAGCAGCAGCCTGTCTCAGTACTGAATGGAGAAAGGGATAGATGTAGAAATTTCAAAATAAAGTAGCTTTGGCTGGAAGGGATGGAAAAATTATTATCAGAAGTTGGACCAGAAGCACCCCCCCCCATTGTTAAGCTAATGAAACAAACACTCACCCCAACTCCTCGGCCAAACAACTACAGAGAAAAAGAAAAAGTTCAACACTAACTCACTGCTAGTATTAGAACTGAAGCAGAACTAGCAGAGATTTTCTATGGCAGTCGCCACTCAAATTACAACTTGTAAAGTTATAATCTCTTCAGTTGTATCATAATTATCACGTGTTATTTAAATGAAATATATTAACGTAATTAGCAATGCAAATAAAATTGATATGCAGTTAAAAAGGTGTTTTACAAATTGCGAGTGCATGTTTTTGTCAAAAAAGAAACTTCAAAACTTTCTGTGTGTGTGGAGGATATGACTTAGCAGTCTAGACATTGTCATTTTTCTTTGGATTTGTATTACAAAATATGGCAGTAGTTTCTATAGTTCATTCCTTCATAAAGAGTTGGCTATTTTTTTGGTATGTCTTGTAGCCAGTTGCTGTAATCCAATGTTTAATACAGTCTTCCCCTCTCCCAGAGGACATGCAGCAGTTAAATATCAGATTTTTGGATTAGTCCTTCACTTTATGAACAGCTACAGTTAAGTCTACTGTTTTTTTTTCCCCAAACATCTTTATTAAATTTATACAAATGACAAAGGCAAGCTTACATTTATATAAATGAAAAACATACAAAATGTCACTTTAGTTGCAAACAGTTTACATCACAAGACACCATTGAAACAACTGTAGTTGTAAACATTATACATCACTTATAAACCATCCAGTAATTGTCAGTTAAGCATTATATAACTAATTTAAATTCTGCCTCTTAAACCTCATTCTTGCTCTGCATAAATTGTTCCCACAATTCCCAATTTTCCTAAGTAATTTACTCCTTCCCTTTTCTAAAGATCCCAATTCCAGTTGTTTTATATGGGTTACTATATTCACAACTTCTAATAAAGTTGGTCTAGACTTTGATTTCCATTTTCTAGTAATTGCTTTTTTTGGCAGCCACCATAATTAAACCCAGCAAGGCTTTACTATGTCTAGGTAACTCAAAAAAATCATCTCCCTAGTCAGTCCAATCTGCTCACCCAGCATCTCCAACAGAGCAGTCTGCAGGGAATCCCAAAAGTCTGCCAGCTCATCACACTTCCAAAAAACATGTTCCCAGCTACCTCTTTCCTGCACGTCACACCTCCAACATTTGCTGTCCACCTGAGGAAAAATTCTTTGGAGTCTACATAGGTATTTTTATACCCAAAGTAAACACTTTCAGGCAAAGATCGTAAATCTTTTAGACTTTGTTGCATATTTGGGAGATATACATATATTCTCCCATTGTTTCTTTGTGATTTGCTTATGCAATCTCTCTTCCCAATCCTTTATAAGCTCCTATGATCAATTCTTATAATTATCATGCAATATTTTATATGCTTTACTAATTATTCCTTTTTTAATGGCAGCTTCTGTTCTAGATTCTATTAAAAACTCTACCAGTGCTGGTCTTTCATTTAGGAGCCTCCTATTTCTTTCTCTTTGCCTATACTCTGCAGTCAAAATAAATTCTTGGCCTCTTCTCAGTCTGTTACTTTTCCCTTTCTACTTGTCTGCTCTCAATACCTTGGCTCCTTTGCCAGTTTTCTACAATAAATGTCAGCCCCCTCTTGCCTATTATCTGTATCCCTGACTGCAGTCAACCCTATTGGCAAAATCTCTCTTCTCCAAGTCAAGTCTACTGTTCTTGCAGTGTTTCTCTATCGCACACACTTCAATAAAGGTCCTGAGAAGAGAAGGGAAAAGAGGGACATTTTTTTACATTCTACAATGTTTCTTAAGCAGTAATAAGTCTTACATGCTGATCAGAAAAGCCATGAATCTCTACTTGATGGTTTATTATGGTGTGAACCGAAACACTAAAGAAACGTTCAGTGCGTTGTGAGTGTAGCAAGCAACTTCCAACAGTTACAAAGGAGCACATAAGGGCTTTTTTTTCCAGTTCAACTATGAGCTCTAAGTTGAAGTGGGCACCAGTTTTGAGAACTGTACTAGGTGGCAGATGATCTGTGTACGGTTCTGATCTCAATCTTTAAAAACTGTTACACCATCTAACTTCTTTTTCTTTAAACCTATAATACTGAACATTGTTTTTTTTAATTTAGTTATGTTTCTTAACATATTGTTCAATACCATCCTAGAGTTTAAATTTAAGACCTACTTGCAGCATCCCTACATATTTTCTTTTCTCTGTAAAGATTTTATCAAGTTTTAATGTCATCTGAGAACATATATTTTTGCAAGTACAATGCATACATTTCTTAGGAAGAATACATTCTTTAGTGGTGGTGCTCAAGATCCCTCAACAACACGACTACAAGAAAATTTTCCCACTTGAAATGGAAGGATGCCAATACATTTTTATTTATTTAATTTTTTGTACTTATCATTTTGTTGACCAAATTAGTGCCACTAGGCTAGTGTCCTCTTTTCAGGAAAAATCTGGGGTGGTGTTTCAATTACTAGTAGAAATTTGGCAAGCTGATCAGGGAACTTCTCTAACTATTTTCAGTTAGAGTAATGAAATCTTTTACATCCACCTGAGCTACCACCAACTCAAGCAGACAGGACCTCAGTTTAACATCTCTTGCAAAGGACAACACACTCAGCAGTGCAGTAGCCTACTGAATGCTGTACTGCAGAGTCAGTAATCCAATCACCTGTAGTGAAAATGGAGCCCACAGTCTACTGGTCTTTCAGCAACAAAGCCGAGTGTGATACCTGCTGAGCCACTGATACTACTATAAATGAGAAAGTGCTGCAGAAATTAAACTTGTACAAGTATCCGTGATTCCAGTTTCACAATATAATTTCATTAAGCAGTATCAAAAATGGCTAAACTATGCTCATATTAACAACATACCTTTGCAGCAAAAACAGCCTGCCGAGCTTCAGGTATCATATAAAGCTGCTGAATTGTAGAGGCTAAGTAACAAGTTGCTCCAAGATTTGTCAGCCCAACCAATCTGCATTCTGCTCGAACATCTTCGTGAGGCCAGTAGTCCCACTTGTAAGGTGCATGAGAAGCTAAAATACAAAAGAAAAAATATCTGTAAATAGGAGAACCTAGAGAAAGCCATGAGTATAAGACTTGTGTTAACATGCATCATAATCAACAGTTAATTACTAACATGCCACCTGAATGGGCATCCTTTAATTTTAGATAGTAATGCCTATGGGTACAGTCCCTGATTTGGGGCAACTGCTACTAAATGAAAGTTAAAAATGGATGGGAGGAAAATTTATCTAATTTTTTTGTGTGTTTTCACTGAAGCAGAAGGTCTTGAAAAATGAGACTGGTTCAGACAGAGAAGTAAAGAACTTGTCATAGTAAGTACTGATGTCAGTGGAACTAAAATGGATTAAGTAATATTTTACCAGTCTCCTAGTATTTCAAAAAAGATGGATGAGCAATGTTTAAATCTTATTAAGAAAAGTTTTCTAGATAATTTGGATTTAAATGCTGGGAACCTAAATGCTCCTAATGTAGACTGGGTTATCTCCTGCTACATCATCAAAGGCATTCATTATTTTGATAACTGAAAGTTCAACAAATGGTTATACTAAAATAGTTAATGAGTTAAGGAGGGGAGTGAGCTTACTGGTTGTTTGCATTTCTAAAAGTTTAAATCTGTATGGTGTAATGTAGGTCCTGTGTTCGGAAGATCTAACTACCCAAGTGTAAGTTTATGCCCTACGTTGGTTAAGCATTATGAAATTGTGAAAAAAATGTTATCAATTTGACTATGAGTCGATTAAAAATACTACTGACACTTGGGACTGATATGCTAGTTTAAAAATTAAAAATGTAAGTCAGACCTCTGATTTGTTTTTACAATTTTGTTAATAACTGTAAAGGCTATGATGTCCCAGTTAGAGTGAAAACAGTGTAAGGATGACATACGTCTCTGGTAGAGTTTGAAGTTATCTAAACCGAGAGGAAAAAATGTTTGTGGAGGCGATATAAAAATTCTCCTTCAGTTTCAAATGGGAACAATTACAATAAATTCAGAAAATGTATCTTATAACTATTAATTATGAGCTATATTTAACAACTAATCTGAAGGATAATAATAGTTTATTTAAACACTTAAGAAGTTATAACCTACATGATTTTTTTCAGTATAGCATTGAAAGATGGGACTCAAAATCACTGATTCAAATGTATTAGTGAACTTGCCTGCAGACGGCTTGTTTAGCAGTTGTTCCCAAGGGGTCTTGGGAAATAATTTACCTATACAGACCTATACATATAAAATGAGAACCATTATACCCTTCTTCCGCAGTTCAGGAACAAATGCTTCCCTGAATGATATTTGGGGCAAATAAGTTAAACATGGAATCAACTTTTCTGATATTCTTTTTAAGAAATATCCATTAAGACCATCAGGTCCAGCTGTTGAATTTTGAATTATTTTAGATAAAGCTTGCTTTTCCATTTCCTGATTCATGTTGGGACAAGTGCCTCTAACCTGTACCTGGACAAGCAGATTTCTGCTTTTCTAAGGTAATGACAGATCTAGGTATTATGGTAAATACAAATCTTATCTTTTGAAGTCAATGTGACAAACATTATTAGGAAATGTTATGCTCTTACAAAGAATGTCCTCAGTGTTTCTGAAGCAGAGACAGTTGGATGCTACTAAAAATCTATTTCACAAGTATAAGACTGTGGTGAGTCATCTGCGACTCGTTGGTCTAGGGGTATGATTCTCGCTTAAGGTGCGAGAGGTCCTGGGTTCAAATCCCAGTGAAGAATATTAGAGGGTTGGGAGGGTGGCCTAATGGTTAAGGTGTTTGCCTTACAAACACATAGTGCAGGGTTTGAATCTCACAAGGAATAATTGGCTAGGCTTAAAATGGCTCACAAGGGCAGTAAGCCTAGTACTAACCTATGAACCTATACAGGTTAGAGACACTTGTCCCATCATGAATCAGGAAATGGAAAAGCAAGCTTTATCTAAAATAATTCAAAATTCAGCAGCTGGACCTGATGGTCTTAATGGATATTTCTTAAAAAGAATATCAGAAAAGTTGATTCCATGTTTAACTTATTTGACCCAAATATCATTCAGGGAAGCATTTGTTCCTGAACTGCGGAAGCAGGGTATAATGGTTCTCATTTTAAAAAGTAAACCAGTGTACACATATGGTATGGAACTGTCACCCTATTAGTTTGACTTGCATTTTGGGTAACTGCTCTAAAAGGACACTGTGGCTTTCCTGTAAGCAAGTTCTGGACTTTAGCTCCGATATATATCATCATGGATTCCTTTCAGGGAGCTTATGTGTCACAAATCTGATACGTTTTTATGAGCAGAGAGCTCATTAGCTGCTGCTGATGCGCTTTTGGATCTGGCTAAAGCTTTTTACTCCATCCCCCCATGAAACAATTATACAAACTTTAATGAGAACCAATAACTCCAGCTATGTAGCTAAATGGGTATTCCAAATGGCTACTGGGTAGAACCTACCGAGTGAAAATTAAAAATTCCTACTCCTAAGTAAAGATTGATGGCTAGAGTTTTGGTGCCACTATTATTTGGTCTAGTGATTTCAGAATCTCCAAAATCTAGCTCTACATAGTTATGCAAGTTTGCTGATGATATTAAGATAGGGTGGGCAGTAATTAATACTAGTGATTTGTATCTACTACACTCTTACTTGGATAACTTATATGCAAAAATAACAACCAGTGTTATGCTTTAACGAAGAAAATGCACCATTTTTCATTTTGGGCAAAATAATCAATATTCTTATGCCCTGGACAAGCAGATTTCTGCTTTTCTAAGGTAATGACAGATCTAGGTATTATGGTAAATACAAATCTTATCTTTTGAAGTCAATGTGACAAACATTATTAGGAAATGTTATGCTCTTACAAAGAATGTCCTCAGTGTTTCTGAAGCAGAGACAGTTGGATGCTACTAAACATCTATTTCACAAGTATAAGACTACTACTAAGTATGGGGTGGGGGCTTTTATGGACATTAAACATTTTGCAACTGAAGAAACTGGAATGGATTCATAAAACGTTCACCAGACAGACAGTTGTCATACCTTATCCTATAAGGAAAGGTTCACATATCTGTCTTTGTATTTTTGGCTTACTGGTTTCTAACAGATGATATTATTATGATACATAGAGGCCTTAAGAGCAAATTACTGGCTGCCACATTAGATACTGACATTACTGATCATGGTACTGGTACATGGAATAAAAATTTAGATGTAAGAATTCCTATTTCTAATTCAAATTAAACAGATCACTTTTCATATTAGGGTAGGAAGGATGTGAAATTCATTATCTAGACATTTAAGATTGACAAATGATTTATCAATGTTTAAATGGGCATTAGATAACTGGTTTTCCAAAACTCTATACTCTGTAGTGATATCTATTAGGCAAACTTTAAACTGGCCAGTGTAGGGTTTAAGTTTAATCACTTGAACCAAAAGAAGCAAGATCAGAGATCACCCTGCCAAACATTACTGTATGTATTTAACTAAAAGTTGGAAACACATTCAAAAGAACTGTCATGTACAACAGGTAGCAGTAATACCTTTCTACTACAACAGCTATGTCCACATTATCATGGAATGCAAATGCATTTACAGATATAGACAAGAAGCAAAGAGTACTGAATTATACTACAAAGTGTGAGGCACAAATCGCACTAGGGCAGAAGACATATGTGGGTAGAAATGAGTATGTGAATTTGACAAAAAGGATTTCAGGGTGAATATTCCATAGCATATTAGGGAAAAAGGAAACTGAGATTAATAATACTGATTGCTAGTAGCTACATAATTGACAGTGGTGATAAAGAAGGGAAAAAAGACAATAATGGCAGATTTGTGGTAGTAAGGGGTTACTCAGGGGAGGAGGATAATGATGGCATGCATTTCTACTCCATCCAAAACTGCTATCACAGAACTTAATACAATTTTCAGTCAAGGGGATCTAGTAGGGAACATACAAAAAAAAAAAAAAAAAAAATAGATTTCTGAAGAAATACATGAGGAACTTTGGCATGGAAGATGTGAATTCAGTAAGAGGAACTCGGATCTAATTTACATATTATTCCCCAAGTACATCATCACGGCTCCAATGGATGAAAATTATATTTCACAGGAACATGCACATTTAACTGAAAGTTTTAAACACATCCAATAATCATTTCAGATCACGCACCAATAAAAACTAAGCTAAAGATGCAAGGTAACAAAGTAAAAACAAGACACTGAATTTGCTTTTCTGTTTAAGGAAGAGGAGTTTAAAGAATGGGTAGTAGAAATGACTCTAGAGTTATTAGGAAAAATAAAAGTTTCTTCAGAAGGGACAGCTGGTGTGTGATAAGTTTAAAACATGGTAGAAACAAGAAAGAAAGATATGGTAAAAAAAAAAAGTGATAGGAATTATTTAGAGGGGTTGACAAAGGTTCAAGCATTGTAGAATAAGGAAATTCTCACAGAATGAGAAGAGAAGAAAAGTACAGTTGTGTACCTACCATAAATGTAGATGTTCGAGTGTATTCACTGTTGCATTCATTACACTTGGGTTATCCTGTTGTTAGGCTACCCGCAGTCGGCCTGAATTCCAAAGTCCTGGTCCGGCGTCGGTTGCTGTCGCCTCTTCCCTGACGTCAGTGCGCCAGGGGTATAGAAGATGCAGCCAACGCCATTTTCTTCAGTTTTTCTTGCCCCAGATGTCAGGTGCCCCCAAAAGGGTAGGCTAAAAAAAATTCTGATCATAAAAAAGCATGCACATAACCTTCATCTACAAGCAAATACACCACATAGGTTGTATAGAATAGAGAAGTACAGATAAGTCCCAGCAATGAAAGGGGGATGGAGGGAGGGTAACCTGGACTACAACAGTGAATACACTCGAACATCTACATTTATGGCAGGTACACAACTGTACTATGTTTCACTGTTGCAGTCATTACACTTGGGTAGAATCCCAAAGCTGAGGGTGGGTGGCTGGGCCTAAATAGAATTAGGAGTGGCTATGAGGCCATGCAGATCTGCAGTGGCAAAGCCTGCTCTGGATTTAGAGTAAAGAGGTAAGTGGTAGTGCTTTGTAAAAGTGTGCACTGAAGTCCAGGTTGCAGCCTCTAAAATGTCCTTGGCTGGTACTCCTCTGAGGAAGGCTGCTGAAGTGGCTGCTCCTCTGGTAGAATGTGGCCTAATGCCCTTAGGCACTGATTTGCCATGTTGTGAATAGCAGAAACGAATGCAGTGGCCTATCCATTTTGAAATAGTCTGCTTTGAAATAGCTTTTCATTATGATCCTGCAGCATATGCCACTAAGAGTTGCTCAGTCTTTCTGAAAGCTTTAATTTTGTTGAAGTAAAAGCGTAGCTGTCTGTGCATGTCCAAAGAATGCAGAAGACTCCCCCCCCTTATTCTGCGGGTTTGGATAAAAGGTAGGCAAATGTATGGTTTGGTTAAGAGCCACACTGGACACTACCTTAGGCATAAATGTTGAGTTTGTCCTTGGAGAAACCCTGTCCGGATGGAAAATAATAAAAGGTTCCACAGCCATTAGTGCCTGTAACTCTGAGACTCTTCCTGCTGAAGTTATTGCTAGGAGAAGAGCTGTTTTCCATGATAAGTATTTTATCTCAGCTGTATTGGCTGGCTCAAAAGGAGGCAGTGTGAGTTTTCCCACAACAAAATTGAGGTCCCGATGCAGGTATTGGGGCTCTCCTTGGAGGTCTTCTGTTTTTGGCCCCTCTGAGATACTGCCTTAGCAGTGGATGAGAAAAAATAGGTGGGTTAGTATTGTAATGAGCTGAAATGGCAGAGGCATGGATCTTAATTGACGAGAAGGATAGGCCTTTGTCCAGCATCTCAGTTAGGTATTGTAAAATCGGAGGAATATTTGGTACAAGCATGTCAATTCCTTGTGCCTGGTTCCAAGCACAGAATCTCTTCCATTTTTCTGCATAAGATTTTCTGGTGCTGGGCCTCCTGGCCTCCAAATTAACATTCATAACTGCTTTAGAGAGAGGTGTGTTCTAAATGGTTACATTATCCGCCATGCAGCCAGATTTAGGGTTCTGAGTTGGCTGTGTAGGATCTGATTGTTTTGTTGGGTCAGCAAATGAGGAATATGAGGTAATGTCCAGGCTGGGCAAGCTCTTTAGGATTGGGTACCAGTGCTGGCATGGCCAGTCTGAGGCAATCAGGATCATTTTTGGCTTCTCTTGTCTGACCTTTAGGAGTACCTTGAGGAGGAGAGGCAGAGGAGGGAAGGCATATACTATAAGGGCTTTCCAGCTGAATGAAAGGGCGTCCACTTTCCATGCTTGTTCGTGATAAGTCCAAGTGCAGAATCTCTGTAGCTGACAGTTGTGAGGGGAGGCAAACAGATCTATGTCTGGGCATCCCCATTTCCCTGTTATCATTCTGAAGATTTGTGGATCTAGTTTCCACTCGTGAGGATCCATGAGGTTTCTGCTTAGTTCGTCTGCCAAAGTATTTGTCTTTCCTGGCAGGAATTGTGCTTGCAAGTGTACTTGATAAGTCAATGCTGTGTTCCACAAAGTCATCGCTTCTCTGCAGAGGGGGTAGGAATGTGTGCCTCCTTGCTTATGTACCACATGACTGTAGTACTGTCCGTCTTTATCAGCAGTTGTCCTGGATGAAGTAGGTCCTTGAAGGCTGTCAGGGCAATCTGTACAGCTAGCATCTCTTTTTGATTGATATGAAGATGCACTTGGCGTGTGGGCCATGTCCCTGAATACATTTCCCTGACATGTGTGCCCCCCAGGCATAATCTGATGCATCTGTTGTTAGTGTCTGCCTGGCTGTGGGTAAAGCAAATGGCTGTCCTTATTTGTGGTGACAGGCCTGTGCCCACCATCAAAACTCCTGTTGCAGGCAGGGAATGAGAGTAATTAATGTTTCCAGGCTGTGGCAATGTTGAGTCCAAACACTTTTTAGATACCATTGTAGTTTCCTCATATGCAGTCTTGCATATGGAATTAGTAGAATGCAGGATGCCATGTAGCCCAGAGCCTGCAGAATTTTTCTTGCAGATAACTGGGTCTTTGTTGCCATGTTTTCAAAGTAAGAAGTCAGTTGCCTTTGTTGTCTGGCGTGAGATAAGCCATCTGGGCAGTTGTATTTAAGCTTACACCCAGGAATATTATCTCTTGAGAGGGTACTAGTTTTGATTTCTTTTCGTTTACTGTGTACCCTAGGCAAATTAGTAATCTTTTTACAAACGCCAGATGCTTTAATAGAATGTCTTTGGTCTCTGCTTGAATAAGGCAGTCGTCCAAGTAGGGATATATTTGAATTCCTCTTTGTCTGCAAAATGCAATTACTGGTGCCAGGCATTTTGTGAAGTCCCTGGGCGCAGTAGATAAGCCAAAGGGCAGTGCAGAGAATTGGTAATGCATTGAGCCAGCTATGAAACTGAGGTATCTTCTGCAAGATTGTCTGATTGGGACATGCAGGTATGCCTCTTCGAGGTTCAAAGTTACAAGCCAAGCCTTCTTGCCCAGCATGGGCAGAAGCTGCTGCAGAGTCAACATTTTGAATTTTGGAACGTCCAGAAAAGTATTTAGAATAGACAGGTCCAGAATTTGTCTCCAGGCTTTGTCCTTTCTTGGTACTAAGAAAAGTCTTGAGTAAAATCCTTGTCACTGCTCTTGTTGTGGCATTGGCTGAATAGCCCTCATGTCCATGAGAGATGAAACTTGTTTTTCTGCCTCTGCCCACTGATTGTGTGGCAGGTCTGGCATACCTTTTGCCTTTGGAAGGGTGTGAAAGTGGAACCTGTAGCCCTGAGAGACTATATTTAAGACCCATTTGTCCTGGGTGATGCTGTGCCAATTTTGTGAAAAAAGTGCTAGCTTTCCCCCTAAGGGAGCTGCCAAAAGATAAGTGCTTGGCATTGGCAGAGGGAAGTCATTGGGAAGGTTTCCTATAAGGCTGTGATTTGTCTTCTCCGCTTTTGGAGGTAGAAGCACCCCATTGTTTTGGACTGTATGAGCCCTGGGGCTGTTGCCTGCCTCTAGGGTGTCTGAATCTGCCTCTTTGTGGTCTGTCTGACACTGGAAAGGACCAATTCTTAGAATGCCAGTTCCTGCTAAATCTGGGTGGCTGTACCTGTAAGAAATCATTTACTGTCTGCATAGACTTAGCTTTATCCTCCATTTTCTTCAACACCTCTTCTGCCTTAACAACAAACAAAGTATCATGCTGTAATGGAGCATCCAATAATTTTGCTTTAACATGATCAGGCAGATTCTGTTCCTTTAACCAAGCATGCCTTCTAATAACAGAACCTGTAACAGCGGCCCTGCACGAGGCCTCCAGTGAATCATAACCACATTGCAAAGTATGTTTTCCCACTTGTTCAGCTGCATGCGATAAGTCCTGCAAATCTTTGTTCTCAGAACATTCAGAATTTGTCAACATTTTTTATTTTAACAAAGACATTAAGTATTGCTGATATTTGAGCATATGAAACTGGCAATTTAAAGCCCTTACAGCCAAGGTAGCAGAAGTGTAGACTTTTTCCCCCATCTGTCCAAAGCCCTAGAATCTCTATCTGAGGGGACAGGGTTTTTAGCAGTAGCAGCCTTGATCCCTTTGGGACCCTGTGAGTTAGTTTCTGTGTCAGCAGCAGGGTTTTTTGTATGGGAATCTGGAACCCTGTAGTATCTGCCCGGCTTAACAGGTGCAGGAGGTAAAGAGTCTGGAGACAGGCCGGGCTCTGAAAATACATCATCTACTATGTCTAGAACAGGAGGAATTGCAAGAGGTCTATGCTGAGGAAGTAAAAGAAAGCCACTAAGCCTTTTTTTAGAATCTGAATAATCTTGGCTCTCCCAGTGGAAATGCTCCCTCATGGTATGCAGGGTTCCCCCAAATGAGTAATCCTCAGGAGGAGAAGCTGAAGGAATAGAATCTTCAACATCAGAATCCTCATAGGGAATAATAGAATATTCCCTGTTCTGAAGAGGAATCAGAGGAAATGGAAACCTGATCAGAGGAATCATATTCAGTATCTTGCCTAGGCCTCTTATCAGAAGGGGGATGGGAACCCCTGATCAAAGTAATTAGGTCTTCGGCCATTTTGAGCATCTGTTTCTTAGGCATGGAAGTCTGTCCTGGAGAATGCTGTACTTGTTTCCTTGTCTTTGAAACTGTTTTAGACTTTGTCTTGGATGCTGAAGTAGGCTTTATATACAGTTGTGTAGGTGTGAAAACACCCTCAGAAGCTGATGCCTGCTCAGCGGCTCCGGACCCATCTGAGGGATTAATTTCTGAAGGGCCAATACCTTGAGTATCCAGAGGCCTAGCTGTCTCCACATGGGAGTCGGAGGTGGCCTGTGGTTCTGAGATAGCGGGAGTCAGGGGTTGCGAAAGCACCTCACTGAGCATCGGCGAACCGGCGACTGGCCTAGAAGAGGCTTCGTCGTCGGTTTTGGACCTCGGATGCTTGTCCTTTTCTTTATCCTTGCGCTTTTTATGAATCCCGGTCGTCGGTTGTTCCGACGGCATTATATAGTTAAACCTTCGGCCAAAGTAATGAAAAGCAAAATCGTACCGATGCTTTATCGTGCTTAGTTAAATCTAGCACAAAACCGACAACTAGCAACGGAGTGGTCAGGGCCTAGGCAAGGAATACAGTAAGAATGAAAATCCTTATGAGGTATTTGCTTCCCACAAGAAATACAATTGTTAACTTTTTCTGACATCGGTCTGGAGCAAGAAAAAAGTTTCCCCAACGGGGTACTTAGCTTTATTGAATATTTTGGATCTGAAATTCAATTTCGAAAATATGAGTAGTCTGCCGACCGGCACTTGCGAACTGCTTTTGCTTCGGGCACCGCGTGGCAATAAAGACTGAAGAAAATGGCGATGGGCTGCATCTTTTATACCCCTGGCGCACGGACGTCAGGGAAGAGGCGACAGCAACTGACACCGGACCAGGAGGGCTCATCTTCAACAACTTGCTTTTGAACACAGGAACTGGGCAAGGATATACTCTTGCATCGTTTTATTTGCTTTACATGTAAAGCCTTTAGCAAAGAAAATAAAGGACTCACAAATTCAAGGATATAACTGGTATGGTAATTAAGAAAAGTTAGCTTTATTCACAGATGATATTGTTTTGTACTTGACACATGCAGAAAAGGGCATTTCAGTGTTGTGGAACATTCAGAGACAATTTCAAGTTTTTTTTTCAGGACATAACATAAAAGAAGATAAAACAAAGGCTATTAGTGGTACACAATGTACCCACACATGAACTGGGTTAGCAATACCCAAAATAATGGGGACACAAGATTAATATATTTAGGTGTATAGATTAAAATGGATTTTATTATGGCAGCAAAGGATATGCTGGAAGAGAAAAAAAGAAAATACACAAAACTTGTTAAACTTGAACCTCTTGATGGTGAATATGAATAGTAAGACACGCACTGAAGTCCCTTCGGCATTATATACAGACATCAGGCATATTTTTTATCAACCAGAGGAAGTTTTTGGCCATAATTAATAAAAAGCTTAAAAATGTGTTTGGCAGGAGACGTTTTTTCCTGAGTTGCCTGGTCTGGGGAGCGAGTCTTAGAATTCTTAGTTAATGAGTACAGGGAATGGAACTTTTTTGGAAATTCTTCCCCATCATAGAAAGATTGCTGTGATTCTCATCCCGGTGGTATTTACTCCTAAAAGAGGATCTGAGCCTCCTCCTTGGAAGCGCACCTCTTTTAGTAAGTACTTTGTTATAGTTACATCACTAGTTTTTGATGCAATGCATTTTTGAAATTATTTCAGCTGACTGTTTTGGGACTTGGATTCACTTTAATAACCCTGACTTCTGCTTTTTGATTAATATGACTTTTTTGATCTCCTGGATTAGGTTGTGTTTTTCTTCTGTTTTATCCCTTCAGTTTAAATGATGTGTTTTACTAACCTTTCATACAATATTAATGGTCTTCATAATCCAGTTAAACGATTTAGGATTTTTACATATATAAAAATGTGAGCTGGATTTTAGTCCTGCTTCAGGAGATTTATCCCTTGTAGGAGGAACACATTAAGCTCATGAGATCTGGCTATTATTTAAGGGGCTTTCTCACATCCTCTCATTCTTTGGATAAATAATTACATTATTTAAGAAGTCCTCAGCATTTACTCCTACTGAGGAGCATATGAACAATTTTGGAATGGCTGTCCTCATAAAAGGCATTTTAGCTTTTAGAAGGGATTATGATATCTTTACATTTTATGTTGTTTGTCTTGTGGGGACATTTCCCCTTTGTTGAGGACATGGGTGGCAGCATAGCAGACAGTTCCCTTTTGATAAAGGAACTGGAATAGTATGCTGGGGAGGGGGTTTAAAGAGGCTTGCAGTTCCAGTGACAGGGAAGATGGCAACTATATTTATATTGACCATGGGTCTTGCTGATGTTTAGAAAAAGCTCAAGGGATTAGGGAGTGGATATACCTTTTTTCTTAAAAATATTGGTCACTATCCAGAATTGATAAGGCCTTTGTTTCTAAGGAACAAACTAATTTTATAAATATTACAGGCCTAACTCGGGCTTTCTGGGATCATTTTCTTTTGCTCACCTGCAACTGGGACCATCGGGGAAGAGGGGTATGGAATACAGAGACTGAACTTCTATTTTTGCAGGGCTGACACCTTTAAGAGGAAATTAGTGCAATTATAGAGTAGTCAGTCAGATGTGGACAGCCACTAAAGGTCCTCACCCGTGGTGGTGTGCAAAAGCTTAAGTGTAGGTTGACCTACTTCCTTTAATCTTAGGAGATGTTCTTACCATACCTTACAGAATTACTCGTATTTTACCGAGTTTTGGGGTCCAAATAATGGGGTGCCA
Source organism: Protopterus annectens (assembly GCF_019279795.1). Taxonomy (NCBI): domain Eukaryota; kingdom Metazoa; phylum Chordata; order Ceratodontiformes; family Protopteridae; genus Protopterus; species Protopterus annectens. The sequence goes on along the minus strand of NC_056725.1, from coordinate 544,224,354 downwards.
TGATTCCCGAGTGGCACCCCTTCATTTCTGATTTTTCTTTATTTTTTTCGCTTTTTATTTAATTTTTCGGTCTTTAGCTGATGTCATCGTGTGCACGATGACGTCAGCTCATCAGGGTTACCAGCCTGATGGAATTGAGCTCACAGCACATGTATTTCCGGGTTTCTGGCTGGTTTCAAATGCTTAGCGAGCAGGAACGACTCTGGAATGGATGGTATTTTATTTAGGAGCTCGCCTGGCTGTATGGGTGAAACAGAAGGCTTTAGTTTATTACTCGGAAGCTGCTAGGGTGAAACAGAAGTATTTAGTCGCCTGGCTGAAACGGAAGGATTTATTTTATTTAGAAGCTCACCTGGCTGGTGGCTGAACAGAAAGGATTTATCGCAGAGAAGCTGAAACTGAAGTTAAGTAAGCTGAAACTGTATATATCATTTTCAAAGTGTGTGTGTGTGTGTGTGTGTGTGTGTGTGTGTGTGTGTGTGTGTGTGTGTGTGTGTGTGTGTGCGTGCGTGTGTTTAACCACGTATCTCTGCTTCTCTGTGTGTGCATACAATTGCAAAGACATGAGTGAGAGCTTCAGTACAAGCAAAGGTTTATGTACTGCAGCAGTAAACTATTTTACCTGCTTCCTATATATAAAATGTTAAAATGTAAAGCTCTTCTGTGTAAACAAAGTATTTCTGACCTACATCAGACTTAGTTCTTTTCACTGAACCTTTAATTTTAACTGCTTATTATGACGAAATAGGGCAAAAATAACGTAAATGGTATAACACTGGTCACTGAAAGATCATTTAGCAAGACATTCCTCAACAAATGTTTGTATAATTCTTATAAGGATGACCTTTGAAAGCATTTTATTATTTCACTGGGTTTTGTGCTAAGCAGGTGTTCTATTAATCAACTATCATCACAATGACATTTAGCTCTGTGAGAGTTTATCTGTATATATGTACAGTATTTATACAACACAAGCAGTGGACAAATGCTGTTAATTAAGATACTGTTTGTATAAATGAATATTCAGTCATAGTCGCTAATGTCAGTCTTCAGTATTCTGTATTGTTACTATATCTCAGTTTCAAATGTTAAGTTTGCTAAACAGTACTAAAAATATTCCGATTTAACTAAAAATTAAAAACATGGTGTGCTTTCAATATCATTGTGTATAAGTGTCTCTATAAAATGTAGGTAAGTAAGGTTATTCTCACATACATACACACCCTATTAATTTGATTTTTAATAAGCAGTGAAATTAGGTAAAATGAATGTTTCTGTTTTTAACAATTAAAGATGGCAATAGGGTTATGTGAGCATGGAAGTTAGTAGTTCCAAATATATGTAAAGTGAGACCTGTTTTTGATTTATTGATTTTTTGAAAAAGGCAGTAAAATTTTGTTTACTTTTCAGATAAATATCAGAGACTTAAATAACTGGGTAATTCACAAAGATGAAATTGTTACAGAGGAATGTGCATAAAATGAGTGTTATTTCGTCTATATATAATGAACATCTTCATTTTATTTGATGTTCTTTTTTAAAATTTGATAGGCAAAATGAATAGTCCTAAATGAAAAGCCAACAGTAACACTACTGTCATCAAGAAAGCTATCACCAAAACTTATTTATCAATTACTGTTTTGCTGACAAAAATGCATGTTTTCTAGATTTTATAATCAGCAAAAAGTAAGGAAAATAACCACACCTTACATTTACTGTATTTTAACAAATGCAGGATAATTTATAGCTTTCCATAGTATATTAATTAAATATGCAACAAATGAGCCTCAAATGACTCATTTATCTGGTACAATTGTTTGTGAACTCAGATAACTTCTTTGTTAACTGTTATGTTATCTGAGATCACAGACAAAACCCATATGTGTACAACATCATCTTAACACTTTAGATGCTGTTGGTCTAAGGACTAAAAAATCAGGCATACATACTTGTGATTTTTTTAATGATACTTATAAACTGAAACTCTTATTAGACAATTAGTGTAAACATGCATGCTCTGAGAAATAAATCAGAATAAAATAGGACATGTCTACATGACTAAACCGAAACGCCTGACAGAAAAACAAGACAAAGTTGATTGCATCTGGCAAGACTCAAGTGTGACGTTTTTTAAAACTTTCCGGCACTTTACTCAATTGTTATTGAGTTATACAAAGAAGCACCATAACATTTGCTCCTACAGAAGGTGTTATCACACTTTTATGACTTTCTGCATGAATGTTTTCAAGATTAAAATAAGACACTTGTTTTAAGTTTCAGAATGCAAAAATTATTTGTATTCTGTTGGCATCTATAAGGTCATTTTTAAAAGACGAGCATCAGAAGGTTATCTGATTTGCCATATATGATACTTTCTACCCATCTACAACCCCTGGTTCCCATCTCATGCAATGCTGGCACTTTGGAAGGCATTTGCACACATTAGTGTTTATGGTAAATGGGGTGAAATAGCCAGGTAATGGGACACTGGAATGCCTGGAGGGGGACTCTGGTGCCATATTTTGCTTGTCTGTTCTTCAGTTTGAGTTTGAAAGTTATCTCACAATTCCATTGGAGTGGGCAGGATTATGTAATTATGTATGCAAATTTTAAGTTAAATCGGCCTACAGATTTGTACCTTTTTTTCATGGGCCTTGTCCAGATTTTTGATGATTCCAAGTTGAGAGGTATGGTTCTTACATTCACTGCTGCAGTATTCTTTACCATATGGGATTCTTTGCTACGGAAGCCCGAACATCAAGCCAGTCTACCAGACTACTAGATGCTTATTTAAAAAGTATGCTGAACTTCATCCAAATGCTCCTTGGATAGCATAGGTCATAAAGGTGATGTTCATGCCTACCATAAACAGAATTTCTTTGCTGTCAGTTCCGAACGTACTTTTTACCATCGGTCTGTTTTCCTCCAGCCGTTTCTGCCAGTTGAATACATTTTTGTTCTACAGAGACTACCTACGCCTGCTTGCTGACTTCCTTGCAGTTGCAGATAAATGCCCTGTTGGGGTTTTTGTTTCTTCTTAGTGCTCCTTGAGGTTGATGTCATCCAGGAAGGGTAAATGCCACTGTGGGAGACAGATTCCCCATAAAGACCACAATAAGTGTCTTTTTTTGCCTAGGAGCTTCTCATGACCATACACCTTTTTCTGTGTGTCAAACATTTGCTCCCAAAACCCTTCACAGCAGATTTTCTTCACTTTCCTTGTATCTTGAGAACCAGAGTCTTAAGCTTCTCGCTAAAGATACATTGGGAGGAATCTCCCGTCCCAAGGGTCAGCCATTAAAGAAAAAGAAGGTGAAAAAGGTACAACCAGAATCTTCCTCTGTCCATCCTCTGGCAGGTGATTCGCCAGAGGATGTTAAAGGCTCACCCGGCTGTGCTGTCAAATCACTCTACTGCAACAGTGTCTGAGACTAGTGAGAGTCTGCCTGGCACACACATCTGGAGAGGCTTTGCAGGCATCTGTCTTGAATGTTCAGGGGAACCACAGTTGATTTTTTCTGAGGAGGTTAGGGGAGTTCCTCAGTCTTTAGTTGGGGAAGAAGTTCTGAACTACAGTTATCGACTGCTGGCCCGGGTCTCAGCCTTCTCAGTTTGTTGGAGGGGAAGTTCCTTTAAAAAAAAAAAAAATTAAACATTTCTTCTGCTCATAGTCATCCACAAAGTGAGTGGCAGGCCTTCACTCAGGGATTATTTACTACTTTAATGTCCTTAAAACCTTCTTAACAGGTTTCAGTTCCTGCTCCTCCTTAGTCCTTTACTCCCCTTAAAAGGCCTAAAGAACAGGATTCTTCTATGGATGAGTCGGATTCTGACAATGAATCCCTGACTTATTCTACTCAAATTCCTTCTCCTTTGGACTTTGGGTCAGACAGGTGTTCCTTTTGAGGAAATTTCCTTTGGAGATGCACTCTCTAGGATGCTGGATTTTTTAAGGGGGATTGTGCTAAGGTCTCTGACATCCATAAAAGGTACTACGAGTTGCTGCAGCTAGAATCTCCTAAAACTGCACATATTCCTCCTGTTTTGGCTGCTTTGTTGGACACTTTTCCAATGCTTCTCATGTGCCTAATTCTCTGCCCCCTGCTCCCAAAAAGCCTAATGAGTTTTGTAGGGCGCTGTGTCTGAGGATTGTTCTTTCCTATATAAATGTCCTGCTGCTGACCCCTCTGTAGTGTCTGTGACCTCTGACAAGCCATCTCAATTGCTTCCTTCACCCAAGTTACTGCATTCTGACAAGGACAGCAGAACTATGGAAAGGTTGGGTAAGAAGGTTTACACTTCTGCTACCCTTTCAGACCCATATGTCTAGGTTTGTGTTGGCTCTTCTTTCTCAGGCCTGTCAACTTATTTCTGATTTTCCACACTCTTAGGGTAAAACTTCTGTTCTTTACTTCCTAGGGACTTCCTCTCAAGTTGTTCATCATTTTATTAAATGTAGTTATGATGCAGCAGATGCCTCTTCTAGGGCTGCTGTCTTTGGTTCTGTGATGAGGAGGCATTTTTGGCTAGGCTTCAACCTCTACCTGATGATATTAAAGCAAAGTTGATGGATGCTCCTCTGGATTCTAAACTTTTGTTTGGGGAAGATGATGCTGATTTAAGTCCCTTAAGGATAAGAGTATATCCTTACCGGAGCTTAAATATGTGTTTGTTTCTCCTATGCCTAAATTTCAGAGAAATTACCCCACTAAGCCTGCCTTTGTTCATAGGCAATCCCACCCTTATACTAAAGGTAGGAAGAGTGGCAAACAGGCTCCTCCGGCTAGAGCTACTCAGTTTTCAGGGATTCTGAAGCCTTCCTTTCCAGACAAACAAGGTGCTGTGTGACTATATGTCTCTTCCCAACCACATTCCTCTTTCTCTTCATCTTTCTCTTTCTGTTCTCAAGTTTCTTGGGTTCTATCGATCATTTGTCAGTGGTACTTCATGGTGTGGAAATCCCGTCCTCCTTTTATTGGCATTGCTGAGCCTCCTTGGGAATGACTTCCCTTTTTCCCCAAAGGTCCTTCAAAATCTCCTGTTTCAGGGTACTATTCAAGTTGTGCCTGTGGTCCAAAGGGGTACGGGTTCTACTCCAGGCTGCTTCTAGTGCCCAAAAAGAAGACACTTGGAGACCTATTCTAGACCTCTCTCATCTAAACACTTTTCTAAAAGTGCCTTCCTTTCAGACATTGCCCCTTCAGGTTCTGTTTCCTCTCTTGCTTCCTCAGGCCTATAAGGTGTCTCTGGATTTCAAGGATGCTTATCCCCACATTCTGATCCACCCTCTTTTCAGGATATTCTTGCATTTTTCTGTTTCCTGACATTTTCAGTTCTCTGCTTTGCCCTTTGGCCTTTCCACTGCCCCATGGGTGTTCACCAAATGCCTTGCTCCTTTGATTGCTTTTTGCAGGTTTTGAGGGATCCAAATATCTCCTTACTTCGAAGACCTGTTGATTCAGCTGTCCTCTCCAGAGACCCTTTTGCAAAACCTTCATTTTGCAGTTTCCCTTCTTCAGAGCCTGGAGTTCACTAGAAATTTCAAAAAGTCTTCTCTGACTCCTTCTCAGGATCATGTTTTTCTTCTGGGTTGCAGGATTTAGATGGTGCCAGTTCTTGCATTCCTACCCCCTGCAAAGCCCTCAACTTTCATTTCTTTCACACTTTTTTTCCACTGACATCCACTCCCACCAGGGAGTTTCTGAGAGCTCTGGGTTTCACGGCATCTACCATTCCGATGCGTCCTCTGGCTAAACCTAGCATGCAAAAGTTTCAGTGGCTTCTGAAGTCATTGTGGTTTCAACATGTTCATCCTCTAGACTTTGTAGTTCCTCTTCTTCCTCATCTCAGACAGGAACTTCACTGGTGGATTCAACAATTGTCTCTAAATCCAGGGATTCCTTTTCATCCCCCTCTTCCCTCTCAGGAATTGTTCACAGACACTTCAGACATCAGATAGAGGGGCAACATTTGGCTCCCTGAAGGTACAGGGGGTGTGGTCGCAGAGGGAACACATCAATATCAAAGAGATGAGAGCGCTTCTGCTGGCTCTTCAGGCCTTTCATCTTCATTTCTCTCCAGGGCCTCTCACAGTTTTCTCACATAATACCACAGTGATGTGGTATATCAACAAACAGGGAGGAACGAGTTATCTTCTTTGCCAGATGGCACTTCTGGTACGAGATCTTGCTGTTAAGTACCAAGTGACTCTTCAGGCAGTTTATATCCCTTCCGTTCAAAACACTATGGCAAACACTACGAGAAGGTCTTAACTCAGTCCCACGAATGGATGTTTCACAGGGATGTGTTACTGGACATTATCCACCAGTGAGGTACTCCTAAAGAGGACCTTTCTGCCTCCCCTCTGAAAAGACAACTTCCTCTATTCTGTGCCAGAGTCCGATACGGAAGGTGGACACACACTTTTACTTCTTGGAAGGGGATGTTTCTTTACGCATACTCTCCTCTTCCTCACATTCTGAAAGTCCTGTTCAAAATTCAACAGGATGCTCCCAAAATCTTGTTGGTGACTCCCTTTTGGCCAGGACAGCACTGGTTCCCTCTACTTCTGCATCTAGCCAAGGGCAATCATCACAAGTTACCTCACAGGATGGATCTAATCACACAAGCCAAGGGATCTCTCAACCATCCCTATCTCTCCATGCTTCAAATGACAGTGTGTGTGACAGGATTTTGATTCCTCATAGACACCTGTTTTCAGAGGACATATTGCAAGTCCTGCAGGAGGCCAAGAAACCTACTACTAGGAAATCCTACTTATCAAAATGGAAGAGGGTTTCTATTTTGTGTCTCTCTTGCAACCTGGACCCACTTACTGTGGATGTTCCCTTGGTTCTCTCTTATTTGTGAGAGTTGCTCAATGCGGATATGGCTTATTCTTCTATTAAGGCCCACTAATCAGCTATCTCTACTTGTTTACCTTTTTCTCCTCCTCTAGCTTCTAGATTTGAGGTGAAACATTTTCTTAAATGCATCCTTAATACTAGAACTCCCAGGAAGCCTGTTCCTCCTCCCTGGGATCTTAACTTGGTTTTGGAGATGTTGACTCAGGCTCCTTTTAAGCCTGCTGCTTCAGCCTCCTTGTGTCACTGTTCCTGGAAGACTGTTCTATTGTTAGCTCTTACTTCTGCTAGACTGGTGTCGTGAGCTGCAGGCTCTTATGGTTTGTACTCCTTTTCTAATCTTTCATGAGGACAGTATGTCCTTGCACACTAACCCTTTTTTTATGCCTAAGGTGGTTAATGAGCTTTCATTTAGTCTATTAATCTGCCTACTTTTTTCCCCTGTCCGCAAGATGACAGTAAGAGGGTGCTGCATACTTTGGACATGCACAGGCAATGCAGGGTTTATTTGTATAAGACTAAGGCTACCGGAAAATCTGATCAGTCTGGTTTCTTTTCATCCTAGATCTTTGGGACTTGCTGTATCCAAGCAAACTATTTCTTCTTGGATTTTGAAGGCTATTTCCTTTTGTTACACTTTTCATAGCGACAGTCTTCCTTCTTCAGTCAAGGTTCACTTTACTACCGCTGTGGCTTCTTCTGGTGCTTTTTTAAACAGCTTAGATACAAATTCTATTCTTGAAGCAGCTACCTGGACTTATGTGCATACCTTTATCAAGCACTACAAGTTAGATGGTATCTCTAGCGCTAGGGCTGGTTTTGCTAGTGCCGTTCATGGCTTTTTAGGGGAATCCTCTGCTCCTTCCCCCTCCCAAATTTCCTTGTGAGCCTTGGCACTCTCCCAAATGGTAAAGAATACTGCAGCAGTGAATGTAAGGACATAGTACAGCTGTGTAAAATGATCATAAACCGAACTAAATAAGATAAAAACAAACAAAAAAAAAAAAAACAGAGCAACAGGAGGATAAGGACATGTCAGCACCACACAGAGATTTATTAACTACATTAAAACAAGGATTAAGCACTTTCTTCAGCCTGTACCACAGACTTCATCAGAATCCATAAAAACCACAATGTTACACAATTTAAAATTCCTGCCTTAACACCATGCGACTACTAAATGACCAACAGTAACAATCATACCTCTCAACCTTACAGAATTTTTTGGTAAATACCGGTTTTGAGGGCAAAATATTGGGGTGCCATGAATTTCAGAGTGGCCCTGCGTTTTTTTTTTTTTTTTAATTTTTTTTACTCCTGATGTCATTGCATGCAGGGCGTGCGCGATGACATCAGACTCACAAGGCTGCCCAACCAATTTGCATTCAGGGCTTCAAGCACAACTTCCTTCCCCCGCTTCTCCTAGCATTACATTTAACAGTGGTTAATGGCTGCTATGTGCTTATCTGGCTTCAAGCACATCTTTCTTCCCTTGCCTCCTTCTCCGGGTAGAGAAACTGCAGGCATTACATTTATTTAATGGTGGTGGTTATATGTGCTTAACTTTGTGTGTGAACATTTACCTAATAGTGGTTAACAGCTGCTATGTGATTACTGATTAATGGCTGCTACGTACTTAGGAGCAGGAGAAACTTTTTACGGCTGAGCTGCTTTACACTTAGTTAGAATTAATGGAGACATTACATTTGAGCTGCTGACTTAACGGAACTTGGTGTGTGCTCTGCTTTACATTTTCAACTTAAACTTGCAGGCCTCATTACATTTACTTATCCTTAACAGCTGAGCTGGTTTGCATTTACATTTTGAACAGAAGTTGCTGTGTGTGTTCAGCTGGTGACTTGCAGCATTATTATTACATTTAATTAACCTTAACGGCCGAGCTGGTTTGCATTTTGAACAGAACTTGCTGTGTGTATTGAGCTGGCGATTTAACGGAACTTGAGTTGGTGTGTGCTGCTCCTGCTTTACATTTTAGACATTTTGAACGGAACTTGCAGGCAACAGCTGAGACTTTGAACAGAACTTGCACGCATTACATGTTTACATTTACAGCTGGTAAACCGTGAACTGAACTTCTAGGCATTCATGAGCTGTTTACATTTAGACTTTGTGTATGTGTGCCTGTGTGTGAAAATGCTCCAGTTAAGTATAACTGCTGGATCTCTTTAATGTGGAATCATTTAGATGACTTTTACTTCTGCAGAGATTGTGCATACCTACTGATACTGGTGGATTGTAAAGGTTTGAGTAGAACTGGATGATGGAAATGGTTTGAACTGGGAAGTTTTGTCATTATTGGTTCATGCATTTTGTTTCATTGCTTACTGGAAAAATGTTAAAAACAATAAATTTAAAACGTGTTCTAACAAGTGCACTTTGTTATACAAGGAATGTAATTTAATACAATCAGGAAGGTGCATCAAAGAACACATATGCTTTGTGTGCAAGAGGCCTATGATTTGAAAACAGCCCAAAGTTAATCTTTATCCGCCACTGGCCAGATGCATTTCTTTGAATATGTGTTTCAATGAATATGAGTTTCAAGGGCAGAGAAGTTTTAATGCTAAGTCTATTTTCACTGTGAAACTGTATTGCTTTGTTTAGCAGATGTGTATTATTGTTTGTGCTATAAAATGTAAAATAAAAGTTTTAAATTAAATCCAAATAATCATCACAGAAGTAAAGCAGTATGCACATTACAGTGTTTATGGTAAATGGGGTGAAATAGCCAAGTAATGGGAGACTGGTATGGCTGCAGGGGGGAAGGCTGTGTATGGGGGCTCCATTCAACCATGATTTTGTGAGGAGGGGAGGGCAGCAAACTCAGCCCTGGGTGGCACAAACTCAAGCTACGCCACTTATCAGTAGGCCATGAAGAATGACTTTTGGAGGTCCTAGCAAACTATAATGTTCTTCTGCTAAGATTAGAATATTACCTGCCATTAAATGGCCTACTTTTACCACAAAACCCACATACTGCAAGTCACCAAAAACAAAATCCTAAGGTTCGTCTTCTCCCTTCCCAATGAACATCATTACTACACATAAAAAAAGGTTACCATTTACTACAGGGTCTGGAGCCATATTTTGGTAGTCTGTTCTTCGGTTTGCGTTTGAAAGTTGGTATCCCACAATTCTGTTGGAGTGGGCGTGGTTACACAATTATCCGTGCAAATTTTATGTTAATTAGTGTACAGATTTGTACCTATTTTTTTTATATCCAAAAGTAAGCTCATCTACTCCCATGTCTTTAAAAGTAGAAATGTATTGTAACATGTACCAGTGTTTTTTAATAATATCCTGTATTAGAGGAGTATGAACATCATAAGGTAAAACACACCTAAATAAAGCTGTTTTTGTGCCCTTAACTTTATTATTATTGCTTGACGAAGTGATGTGATTATCAGAAAATATAGGTTTAACACTATCTTGCTGTATTTGTGTTACTATATTCATTATATTCCTTATAGCCTCTTTTAAAAAAAATCATTGGCCATGTTATTAAACTGTATATCCATGTTTGCTATTCTTGTATTCAGTCTAGCCACACAGGTAAACTGATTTTTCACTATATTTCTAAAAACATGAGGAGGATGCATACTACTCTTGGGCAGATATCTATTTTTCCTGACATCCTTCTTAAATAATGTAGTTTCATTTTACCAATGGTTCTCTTAAACAATCTAATGTCTGAAAAGTCTATTTGTGTATAATGTATGGCATGTTTAAACTGTAAAAATTCAGTAGTTGAATTTAAATATAATAGAAAGTCTGAAAATGCAAAATATGAGCCATTCCATATCAAAAACAAATCATCCACAAACACAAAACACCTATAAAACAGAACATTAAGAAAGCTATTATTCGTTTCAGAAAAAATAAATTAAAATTCCCATTTATTCAAAACTAAATTTGCATACTATTAGCAATGGGCATACCCATGCTACACCTTTACACTGTTTATATATATTTTTAAAACCAGTTCTACTTGCCTCTACATCTAATGTAATAAAGTAGCAATCAACAATGTTGTTATGAATCAGTCACTCCCCCACCATTAAGACTGATGGTCTCAACAAAGGGTTGGATTACAGAACCAATCTCAAACTACATAGAGCATAAACTTAAACATGCCCTAAGATATTCTACAATAATAATTAAGGATACATCCCATTTTTAACACACCTGTATGACTGTCTAACAACATTGCTGATTGCTACTTTGTTACATTAGACGGAGAGGCCCTATTAATAACAATACCAAATGATACTGGAATTTATAACACTGCATGCAGTTTTTCAGCAGCTGAGACTACCACCATTTGTGACTTAGCAGAACTGGTTTTAACTAATGTTTTTTTTTGTTTCATAAAATATACATGAACGCCCACGGCTAATGGCTATGCAAATTTAGTTATGAGTAAATGGGAACTTGAATTTATTTTTTCTGAAAAGAATAGCAGCTTTCTTAATAATGTTTTGGTTTATAGGCATTTTCTGGATGATTTGTTTTAGATATGGAATGGTTCTTTTTATGCATTTTTCAGACTTTCTATTATATTTAAATTCAACTACTAAATTTTTATGGTTTAAATACATCATACAGTGGATATAAAAAGTGTACACACCCCAGTCAAAATGCCAGGTTTTTGTGATAAAAATGAGACCACAATAAATCATTTCAAAACTTTTCCCACCTTTAAATCACTTAACCCATGGGGCTAGACTGAATACAAAAATAGAAAACATGAATATACAGTTTAATAACAGGGCCAATTATTTTTTTTTTTAAAAGAAGCTATAAGGAAAATAATGTAATGAATATAGTAACACAAATACAGCAAGACAGTATTAAACCTATACTTTCTGATAATCACATCACTTCATCAAGCAATAATAATAATAAAGTTAAGGACACAACAGCTTTATTTAGGTGTGTTTTACCTTACGATGTTCATACTGATCTAATACAGGATATTATTAAAAACACTGGTACATGTTAAAATACATTTCTACTTTTAAAGACATAGGAGCAGATAAGCTAACTTTTGCATATAAAAAACCTAGAAATTAAAAAAACATCTTATGTTATAAGGAACAGGAGAAGTATATAAACACCGCATCTATATTAAAGTACGGAACCCAAAAATGCAACAATTGTCAATACTGCGGGTATGTCCCTACAGAAACAACTTTTAAGTACCCAGTTAGTTTAAAACCATTCCATCTTAGATGCCATGGGACATGTAACACTAATATACATGGCAAAATGCCTGAACTGTAGTGCCTTCTCTATATGTAATACAAACAGAAAGTTCAAAGAGATAATATGTGAGCATATATTTGACATAAGACAGCTAGACACAAATGCATTATACAGGCATATTAAACAAACAGACATCCCACAAATTTTGCTTTTTCATTTTACAAAATGTACAGAAACACTTAAGAGGTGGTGACCTGAAGAACCACACAGAAATTATTGAAAATAAGTGAATAATACGTTTTAAAGCACACTGTCCACCTGGTCTCAATGAAAGTGTGACAATAAAGCCAGTTCTGAAAGATAAACAAAATAAAATTAAATAAGTTTGATATACAGATGGATGTAAACGTTTTAACATATGGTTTTTAGTTACATGTAGATATTTGTATTTTTTTTTAGTATTCTTAGTATGTGTAAAGCAATTCTTAGTATGTGTAAAGCATTACATAACACTAATCTCATCACTGCCCCTCTTCAAACAAAGAATAAAAGAACATCTGAAAAGTCACTGGCTCTGTTCCTGCACTAAACCTGACTAAACTTCTATCGCTCTCTATCTTCATTTCCTCCCTTGCATCTCTCTCCCCCTACCCTGAACAATTTATCTTTTTTACTTACCTCTTTTCCCCTTCACTGAAAATGTGTTTAATCCTTTCTTTTCCTCTCTTTTTTTACATTACTCTTACTTTCCTCACACTTCTCCTCCCTACACACCTTTCGCTAATTTTTGCTTCTCTGTAGTTTATTTATTTATAGGTAATAATATTAGTTCCTATTAGTAAATTGTTTTTACATGCAAATCTTTCCTTTTTTGACTTTACAATTATTCTGGAGTTTTTTTGCTTGTATTACACTTCAAATGTTGTATGTTTTTTATATATACTGTGGAGCTTTTCTCCCCGGGCCTCTACTGAAAATGGAAATATATCCAGCTAGACTAGCCCGGTCAACAAATGTAAAATAAATAAAAATAAATAAATAATGTATTGTTTTTTGTATGTTACCTCTTTAAAGGTGGACTCGCATTACCTTTTCCTTTTTGTATTTAAGTCATGTGTTTTAAATCAGCTAACTATCTGCCTGAATAAGCCTGTATTGGTGAAAGTCTAGTAGTAGCAAGCTAAAACAAATTTTCTGCTGTTTAAGTATAGAGTGTTGTGGTGCCGGTTTACTTTACATTTTGCTTTATTTTACTTGATGTTTTAGTACACTGGCTTTAGCTACATGACGGAATTATTTTATATTTGTTATAGCAGAAGATGTCTGGTTGGGGCGGTTATGAGCCAGTTGTCCAGATATGGAAACACCTGGAATCCTCTGCATTTCAGGTGAGCTGCCACTACTGCCATGCACTTGGTGAACACTCTGGGGCTGTAGTGAGACCAAAGGACAGTGCTCGAAACTATTAGTGACTGGCTCCTAGCCAGAAGTTCCAAGAACCTTCTGGATCACCCTTCCATCTGAATGTGGTAGTACGCATCTTGAAGGTCTACAAAGCATATCCAAATGTCTTTTTTCAGGGATGGAATTATCGACTGCAGTGTCACCATCCAGAACTTGGTCTTTTTTACACATTTGTTTAGATTGCTGAGAGCCAAAATGGGTCACCAGTCCCGTTTTCTTTAGAACTAAAAAGAATCTTGAGTAAGTTCCGCATCCTCTCTGGTCTGTGGGGACTTCTTGGATTACTCTTAGCAACTTTTGGATTTCTAATGTTACTTGCTCCTTTTGACTGAGGGAGCATCTGGAACGGAGTTGTTTACAGGAGTGGGGGAGGAGAAGGGAATGATATAACCCCTGGATATTATGTCCTGCACCCATATGTCACTTATCTTTTGCCAGGTTTTCAACTGCAGAGACAATTGACCCCCAACTGCCTCCAGAGGTGAGCAAATCAGGCACTCCCTCAGGAGCACTGGAAGGGTCTACCAAAAAAGATTCTCTGGAACACTGATTTTGCGGGCCTCCCTCCCACGAGGGCGGCGTCTTCCATTATTGTTACCCCCTTTGCCTCTAGGGTAACTTTCATCCTGTGCATCTTGGAATGACCTCTGTGATTTTCTGAACCACATCTTTCCACTACCTCTCTGACCTTGGGGAAAGGGTCTAGTAGGCGTGGAAAAATGTATTCTAATGGCAGATAAGGTCTTGCCTTCTTGTTCATACCAGGTGAGCATTTTTTTTTTTTTACTTTAGGTCCAAAAAAAGAAGAGACGTCAAAAGGGGAGATAATGAAGGAAGACTTGAAGGTCTCTGTGAAATCGCAAAGGTGCATCCAGGCCTGCCTCTAGAGAGAGACACCTGAATCTCCTGCCCTACTTGTTCCATCTGCTGCATACGATATGAGCCTCATGGATGAGTTAACGACTGAATTTAGGGTGGCGAGCTGAGTACTGACTATCTGCTGCTGCATTAGCTACAGCTCTTTGAAGGGAGTTTGACAGTTCCTTTAGCAGATCCCTCTGCAATCTAGTGAAGTGGGTAAGATAATTCAGTGACCATAAGACAAAGGTTGCTGACAAAAAGAAGCACTTCCCATACTTATCCATAGTCCTGGAATTCTTATTCGGAGGATGGATAGAGGAATTGGTCTCAGAAAGCTCCTTTTTAGTGGCCGGCGCTATGACCATAGCATCAACCACTACACCTTTCGTCAAAAAATTCTTGTCCTTATGGGTTATAATACATTTATTTGGCCTTCTAGGAGTAGCCTCTATGGTGTCTGGGGTCTCTTAAGCCTTCCAAGAAATTAACTCAATAAGCTGATTGGAAGGAGGGGTCACCTAACACGTTGAGGGGCGAGACCTGAAGGCCTTCAGGTAAACAGAGTCTTCAGCTGAAGGGGAGGTGGACTGCCAATCAAATCTCTGCTTTAAAATGTCCAGGCTGTCTCCAAAAGGGCATCTTCAAGAGGTGATAGTTGGAACCCTTCTACTTCCTTTAGGTCGGTATCAGATGTGATGGACTCCTCAGGGGAGTTGAGATGCTTCCTCTTGCATGTCCTCTTCCAGGGGACCTCCACACTGGGATATTATGGGGAGGTTTTGGAAGAGAGGTGAGTCCCCTGCTGGACATCCTGAGGCCTAGGGTCTCTGTGTAGCTGGTTGATGAGAAGGCAAAGACACCTGAACAGAACTGAGAAGGAAGATCCTAAGGAGACTGCGTCTCAGACTGAATAGTAGTCAGAACCCTCCTCATAACTTCAAAGGCAGTCCGCCTCCACTATGAAGGACTCCAAGGACCTGACAAATGAGTTGTTAGAGCCAATGGAACCTCTGCAGCAGAAGACAGAAGCTCCGGAGCCAAGGTAGGAGCAGAATTCACCTGTGCCAAGACCCTCCCCAGAGGCAGGATCAGATCCATAGAGATCCGAACCAGCTCTGCGGATCCGACCAGAGACTGTTGAATCCCAGAGGTCCCCTGCTCCAAAATGGCAGAAACATTCGTGGCAGATACCAGATCTGAGGAGCCTATGGGTCCTGGACCTGATACAGACACAAACTGGATATTGGAATCTTCAGTTTCCAAAGCCGAAGGATGGATCGGAGGAGGAACAGGTAATGAGGAGGAAGACTGTGTGATCCGATTCCCCTGGGCCCAGATCCAACAATAATTTCACTAAGGCCGGTGTCTTTAACAGCCTCTTCACCACCCTATCCAATTATTCACTGGAAAAAGTGCTGGCGGACCGAGTAGAGAGGAAAGGTGACCTCATCTTGCTAGAAAGGATGATGGGAGCACAGAGTGGACTGATTCCAAGGAAGGCAACTGGCTCTTATATGTAAACTCAGAAGGTAAGGTCGACTTCGGAGCTGAGGGCTCTTGTTGCTCCAAAGAAGCCTTGGATCCGACTTGAGTCATCTGCTCTGGTATTTCCTTTAGCGCAGGCAGCTTAGGAGCTTTCTGCTTCGACTCCAAAGAGGATCTTGGCTCCGAAGAAGCTCGTTTTTCTGGTCTATCCAATTTTTCAGATTTTGAATATGATTCCGGCGATACAGCCTCAGAAAAGGGGGTCTTAATCATACCTTTTAGAATGAGCTTATTTTTGTGCTCCATCAATGCCCTATGGTTAAATCTGTGGCAGATGGAGCATGACTGCTGTAAATTAAAAGGCCCCATGCAATACACATATAAAATGTGAGAATCGCTAAGGGGCATCTTTTTCCTACATTTCTCACACTTTTTAAAGCCCAGAGGCTTTCCTTCCTGCTTGAGAGATGCCTGTGACACAAACGATGAATGGAACACACATTCACAACATACTCAGAAACAGTCCTCTACATTAAACGGACAGAAAAATTCTAAACTGAAGAGATTTTTTTTTAGTTAGAAAGGAGGGGAAACGGCAGAGAAAAGAACATCTTCTAATTTAAACAGACGTTAGTTAGATGTCCTCTAAATCAAACGGACACTAATAACTAAGTAAAATAAGATAACACAAGTAACAGACGTATGTTAAAGGGTAAAGATATACAAGATAGACTAATAAAAATAAATTTTCAACTATTGGGAAGTTGGATATCTATAACACTAAGAAAAAGAATATCAAAAACACTTAACCCAGAGCTTGCTAGACAACTTCCTCGCTGTGTGGCAAATGAGATCTGAGGAAGCTAGGGTGTTGCATTATGGGTAAAGGATGCCCACAAGCTTTGCTGAAGACCTCGAGATTGAGAAATGGCTGAGACGGATCAAAGGATCGGATCCTACCCATCAGTGAGAATAAAGACGAGACTGACAACATATAACATCAATTTCTCAGAATAGGGTACTTTTTGTAATTTTAATAAAAAATCCCATGAGTCACGACAGACGCGTGTAATCAAATAAAGTTTTTAACTTCATGTCAATATATTTAGTCAATGGATGTATTTTAGAAATACCAGCATTTCCAATGGGTCTCACTGGAGGGTCAAAGTTTTTATGGCTCTTCGGGATTCCAAATATTGTTGGAACAATAGGGAATTTCACATTAAAAAACCCACCAAAGACTGCCTCACTAATTTGTCCCTGTTCAACCATATCCCAAAGAAAAAAAATAAACTTTCTTGTAAACAATGTAAATAAAATCCAGGGTGGTTTCTTCGTAAAAATCATCATCATACAAATATTCAAACATTTTTCCAATGTAATCAATCTTATACATGATTACCACACCCCACCCCCCCTTGTCAAGTTTCAAGACTCTTACACTTTTATCTTGACATAACTGTTTAAGTAACACAAATCCATGTTGCTTAAATTAAATTGGGATAGCCGACCTATCTCAGCTAGAAAGTCTCTCACCTCAATTTCTCAAATAAGATATGTGGTAAAGAAAGTGGTGGATTAAATTACTGCTCCTACGTAACAAGTTGATTCATAATCAATGTTCATACCATTAAAAAACTTTCAAATTCAATTTTCTGATAAAAAGCTTTAAATCAAGTAACACTGCCTCAGCTTTAGTGCAGACTGTGTGAAAAGAGGTATAACCTCTACTGAGCAATTCAGCATGTCCACACTCGTAAACATTAGAGGTATAGTTGCAAATTTTAAAGTCACCTGTAGAATTAAGAATGATTTCAGGTCCATCAACTCCATCTAGGGCAACATTCTCAGGTCGATCATGTATAAAAATTAGTTCCGCCTCCATTTGTTGCATCTCCTCACAGTGTCCCACCATCTGGTTCGATTTTGGTTGTTCCAGTTCTGTGTTCTGAGGAGAGTCCTGAAAGTTGTTCCTCTGGTTCTTTAAATGCTCCGATCTCCTTGGTGCAGGTTGCTCTAAAGGGCGGAATTAGTCTTCAGTAAAACTTAAGTTCTAACTTCAGTTACTGTTTCCTCATCCACTATGGGCTGGTCCTACCTCTCTTGCACTCATAACTGGCTGGGGATACATTCTACCTTTTCTTGACACTCTTGCTCTTTCCATCTTTTTTTCTTTTCTCTTTTGTATATCACTAATGATCTTATCAATTTTATTATAAATATTGTTATACTGTGCATGCCGAGTGACAAACAATAAGTCATTCTTAACTGAATCCAGCTTAACTTAGTCAATAAGCTGGTCAGTGGACTGCTGATTATTCTTTACAAGTAATTCAATAAGTTCAATACCCTGTTGGTCGAATAAATCAAGCAATTTGTCCGACTGGTCAGAATGGTCTCTGAAGATGAAGAGTATAAGACAGAAGGGCACAAACTGGTAGAGATGTTTTATGCGAGGGGTTATCCCGAAAATTTAGTGATTAGAATAAGGCAGGAGGTGGACGATAAGAGGAGGGTCACTGATGCCCCAGTTTAGATCTCCATAGGACAAACCCCTAAAACTTAATGAAATAATCAAAATAATTTCAATTGTGCCTTTATAACTACTTATACTCAGGACCACTGCCCTATATTGGGTATTCTTGCAAAGAATTGAAATTTTTTTTCTTATTTTGGAAATACTGTTGACACCCTGGGGAAAAGACCACATATGGTATATAGAACAGGGAGATCCTTGAAAGGCTTCCTGGAAATGGAATAACAGCTTTCCCATTTAACTAATAAAAGAAACAGTACATTCAAATGCGGTTTTTGCAGGCAGTGTAAGTTTATTTTGGAACAAGACAAGGTTCCTGTAGATAAGCAAGTAATATACACCTCTTTCCACTGTAGGTGTAATTCCATGGGAATTATTTATATGACCAAATGCTTACACTGCAATAGTTTTTATACTGGCAAAACACAGCATAAATTTAAAAATCAAATTTATGAATACATGAAGGATGTAAAAATATAAAAATCTTAAAAATTCATTATACAGGCATATACTAACCTATCCCGAATATAAATTTACTTTTTTTGGTATTGACTCCATACCCAAAGATGCAGGGGGAGGACCTTGGGCAGATTTGATTGAGCACAGGGAGATAATATGGCAAATAAAATTGATTGTCTGTGCTTCCCAGATCTCAATAAGCATATTTCAATTGCTAGTACACTAAGACTAAAATCTTACAAGAAATAAGTAAAGTTTTTTTAAATTATTTTACTGAAAAGGTGTATAACTTTTTTTATACCTTGGGCTATTTAACTGAATATAATAGGAATAAAGTTTTAATTAGTACTTACAGGAAGTACTGTTACTACTGGTCATTTAGTAGTCACATGGTATTAAGGCAGGAATTTTAAATTGTGCAAGACTGTGGGTTTTATGGATTCTGATGAAGTATATGCTACAAGCTGATGAAAGAGCTTAATCTTTGTTTTAATGTATTTAATAAATCTTTCTGTGTGGTGCTGACATGTCTGTATTCTCCTATTGCTCCATTTTTTGTTTTTATACAGCTGTGTAAAATATTACCATAACAGTAGATGTCTTCTTCAGTGCTGCAATATCCACTCCCTCCCCTACACCCACCCCCCCAGTCTCTTGCATTCATGGATGTACAAATTACCTCTTTGATTCCCTGGACTGGTGTTCCTACTGGTGCAATCAGTTCTGTTTATGGTAGGCCTTAATGTCACACCTTTATTCCCTATGCTACACAAGGAGCATTTGGCTGATGTTCGGCGTACCTTTTAAATAAGCAAGTAGTAGTATTTGGTAGACTGGCCGAACATTCTGGCTTCCACGGCAGGAAATCCCATATGGTAAAGAATACTGAAGCAGTGAAGGCAAGGACATCTACCATTATGGTAATATTTTTACACAACTGAACTTCTTTAGCTAAGAAGCAGACTAATCATTCTCTGGCAGATTCAGTCAGCATTATTTTTAGCCAAACTCGGCAGACTGAACAACTCTGTGACACAAAAAACAGACTTGAGAAATATTTAGACTATAAAACAGAATTTTTTAAACATTCTCCAAGAATAAAACATTTTGGAAATTCCCAGCTAGCCAAAAGTTTTGTCCCCAACTCTTAGACCTCAGACTGTTGCACATCTAAATACTAAGTTAAAGGACTCTGAAGTTTGCACATTTTACAGCTTAAGATATCAGGATGAGCTATCTTCTCAGCTGAAAGTAACGCCTACGGTCCTAACGGCTCACCCACTTAAGTATACTTAAAAGAACTGAGCAGATGTATCCCTAACCTTTTTAAACTAATTATATACAAGAGACTAGAGTTATTCCACAAACAAGGAAGCAAGCAGCTGTCTCTCTGAATCTGAAACCAGGTGAGGGACCCTAAATTATGTCTATCTTACAGGTTAATTTCTATTCTAAATCATGACTATAAATTATGTGCCCTAGTCCTGGCTAAAAGAATTGGGAGGTTTCTCTAGTTCCTATACACAAGGATCAGACTCTGACGGTCGGAGGTACCACAATTACTGGTTCCCAATCAACATCGATGGTAGTTTGGTGTCTGGGCAAGCTCTGAGGACGTGCCTGTTATCGGTGTAACGGCTTCCTCAAAGAGAGTCGTTGAAGTCAACGGATCCGCTGAGCACTCAACTCCTAGATCGGCAGTTGGCGGGGCTTTGGGAAGCGGAGCAGAAGGCAAAAAAGTCCTAGGAATCTTGGCCTTCTTTTGCAGAGGTTTCGATGCGGCCTCCGATGCGGGATCCATTCTAAGGGCTCACGGTTTAAGGCGCTAGTTTTCTAGGTAGAGATTTAAAGTGGCCAGATGGCTGTGGAAGGTCTTCGGCATAAAATGATTGACAAATTGAGCAGGAGGAATGGTCGTGTTCCCGGCCTAAGCAAAAAAAAAAAAAAAAAACTATCATGAGTGTCTTTATGGGGCATCTGGCGCCCGCACTGGCACTTTACCTTTTTACCTGACATTAGCTAAAGGCTACAACAACCAAGCCCAAGCAATAACAATAATTGGTAAAACATGAAAAATTGAAAACCCAATGCGTTCCTTAGCTTTACTGATGCGACATCTGTGAAGGAGCGATCATAAGATGCGTACATCATCTGCGGCTTAAAGGCTCTGGGCATGTAGACGTCACATTTAAAGCCCCAGGTTTATTGCCTTATATCTGACATCCCACGCATGCTGCAATAGCAAAGCTGAAGCTTTTGCATAGGAGCCGACGTACCAGTCGCCTGAGGGCAGGAAATCCCACAACTAGAATACTGCAACATAGGAATAGATGCACATACATTAAGAATCCTAGCAGTCTCAAGTGAGCAGCCCCCATTGTGAAACATTTGGTAAACACCCTGAACGCTGTGGTGAGACCAAAGGACAGGGCTCTGAACTGATAGTGACTGCTGCCCCCCCCAGCCAAAAAGACAGAAATAGTACAGTTGTGTACACTTATCATAAATGTAGCTGTTTGAGTGTATTCACTGTTGCAATAATCACACTTGGGTTATCCTGCCAGGGGTAGCCCTCAGTCGGCCAGAATACCAGAGGCTTAATATTTCTGTGTCGGTTGCTGTCGCTTCAGTATTGACGTCAGGTCATATAAAAACAGGCAGCAGACACCATTACATCAGTTTTTCTTACCCCAAATGTCAGGAGGCCCCAAATAGGGAGCTAAGTTATGGTGGAAAAACACCACCAGTAAAAAGTAAATACCAATAGCCCTGTAAGGAGTGAGGAAGAGAGAGAGATACAAGGGGGCTGGAGTGTGGGAAACCAGGACTCCAACAGTGAATACACTTGAACATCTACATTTATGGTAAGTGTACACAAAGTACAGTTGTGTACACTTACCATAAATGTAGATGTTCGAGTGTATTCACTGTTGCAGTCATTCCATTTGGGTAATCTGCTTGCAGGTAAGCCCTCAGTCGGCCTGATTAACAGAGTCTTGGGTCCTGCGTCGGTTGCTGTTCCTTCTTCCATGACGTCAGGTAGTCAGGGGTATAAAACATGGAGCCAACGCCATTACATCAGTTTTTCTTGCCCCAGATGTCAGGTGCCCCCCCCTTAATGGGAAGCCATTAAATATAAAAGTACAAAGATATACCTCCAACAAAAAAGCAAATACACCAAAAAGGCTTTTAAGCATAGTAAAGGAAAGTAAAGGTATAGCCAAAAGAAGTTAGGGGGCTGGAGGGAGGGTAACCAGGACTGCAACAGTGAATACACTCGAACATCTACATTTATGGTAAGTGCACACAACTGTACTATGTTCTTTGTGTTTCACTGTTGCAGTCATTACCTTTGGGTAGATTCCCAAAGCTATGGTTGGGAGGAGGAATTTAGATAGCATTAGGGCCAGCTACAAGGACCTGCAAGACTGCAGTGGCAAAGCCAGCTCTGGATTTAGAGAAAATTGGCAAATGATAATGCTTGGTGAAAGTATGTACAGAACAACAGGTAGCAGCTTCTAGGATGTCCCTGGTAGGGACGCCTCTGAGAAAGGCTGTAGAGGCAGATGCAGCCCTGGTGGAGTGAGGTCTGATCCCCTGGGTGATAAATTTTCCATGGTGCTTATAGCAGAAATGAATGCAATGGCTTATCCATTTAGAAATGATTTGCTTTGAAACAGCCTTCCCCTCTGCCCCTGCAGCAAGTGCCAATAGCAGTTGTTCAGATTTCCTTTGAGGTTTAGTCCTGTCCAAGTAGAATCTAAGTTGTCTGTGCACATCTAAGGAATGCAGTATATGTTCCCCTTTATTCTGTGGATTGGGAAAGAAGGTTGGCAAATGAATGGACTGATTAAGAGCCACACTAGATACCACCTTGGGCATGAAGGATGGATTGGATCTGAGGGACACCCTGTCCGCATGAAAGATGATGAAAGGCTCCACTGCCATAAGGGCCTGTAATCCAGATACCCTTCTAGCTGAAGTGATTGCTAAAAGGAAAGCTGTTTTCCAAGAAAGAAATTTTAAGTCTGCAGTAGCAGGTGGCTCGAAAGGAGGTACAGTGAGTTTCTCCAAGACAAAGTTAAGGTCCCAGGCTGGGGTTGGAGCTCTCCTGGGTGGTCTCAAATTTTTGGCCCCTCTGAGGAACTGCTTGAGCAGTGAATGAGAGAAGAGGGGAGGTTCTGTGTTATAATGTGCCGAAATGGCTGAGGCATGGATTTTAATGGAGGAAAAAGACAGGCCCTTGTGAAGCATCTCAGTTAAGTATTGTACAATCGGAGGTAAATTGGGCACTGCTGTACTCATCCTTTGAGATTGGTTCCAGGCACAGAATCTTTTCCATTTTTCAGCATAACAATTTCTAGTACTAGGCCTCCCTGCCTCTAAAATGATATCCATTATAGGTTTGCTGAGGGATGGTAACGGAGAGATTAAGTAATTAGCCAGGCTGCAAGGTTCAGTGTTAGAAGCTGAGGATGCAGAATCTGGTTCTCCTGCTGAGACAGCAGCGAAGGAGTCTGAGGCAGGTGCCATGGAGATAACCATGACACACTGCACAAGAGCTGGCACCAGTGTTGGCACGGCCAGTCTGGAGCAATCAAAATCATCCTTGGTATGTCCTGTTTGATTTTTAGTAGTACTTTGGAGAGCAGAGGCAGAGGAGGGAAGCCATAGACTGTTTTTTCCAGCTGAAGGACAGAGCATCCACTTTCCAGGCTTAATGGTGGGGAGTCCTTGTGCAAAATTTGTCCAATTGGGAGTTCTGGGGAGAGGCAAACAGGTCTATATCTGGGCTCCCCCATTTGCTTGTCAACATGCTGAAAATCCTTGGTTCCAGTTTCCACTTGTGTGGGTCCATGAGGTTTCTGCTTAGTCTGTCTGCCAATGTATTTAATTTTCCTGGCAGGAATTGAGCTTGTAGGTGCACTTGGTAGCTCAAGGCTGTGTTCCAAAATGCCATGGATAGTCTGCAGAGGGGGTAAGAATGTGTACCCCCTGCTTGTTTATGTACCACATAGCAGTGGTGGTGTCCGCCTTTACCATTACTTGTCCTGGAAGAATGTGGTCCTTGAAGGATGTCAGCGCATTCTGTACAGCTAACATTTCTTTTTGATTGATATGCAGATGCATTTGACTTGTGTTCCATTTGCCCTGAATGCACTTCCCTGCCAGGTGAGCCCCCCATGCATAGTCTGATGAGTCTGTTGTTAGGGTTTGGGCGGCAGGGGGTGGTGTGAAAGGTAGTCCCTTGTTTTGGTGGCAGGCCTCTGCCCACCAAAGGAACTCTAGGCATACGCAAGGTAAGATAGGAATCACTGTTTGTAGGTCTTGAAAATGTTGACACCATAGGCTTTTTAGATACCACTGTAGTTTCCTCATATGCAGTCTTGCATATGGAATTAGAAGAATGCAGGAGGCCATGAACCCCAAAGGCTTGCAATATTTGTCTTGCAGATAGCAGGGTGTTTGTGGCCACTTGTTTGAAGTAGGTTGTCAAATGAATTTGTTTCTCTGGCGTGAGATAAGCCATCTGGGAAGTTGTATTCAACTTTCTCCAAGGAATATAATTAGTTGACAGGGTACCAGGTGTGATTTCTTTCGTTTATGGTGTACCCCAGACAAGTTAGAACCCTTTTTACAAATGCCAGATGATTCAAAAGTATGTCCTGGCTTTCTACCTGAATTAGACAATCATCCAGGTATGGGTATATCTGAACATTTATTTGCCTGCAAAATGCAATAACTGGAGCTAGGCACTTTGTAAATACCCTGGGTGCAGTAGATAAGCCAAAGGGCAGTGGAGAGAACAGATAGTGCATGTAGCCTGCTTTGAACGTAGGTATCTTCTGCAAGATTCCCTGATTGGGATGTGCAGGTATGCTTCTTTTAAATCTAGTGTTGCCAACCAGGCATCTTTGCCTAGCATAGGAAGTAATTGGTCAAGAGTCAGCATCTTGAATTTTGGAATCTCCAAAAAGGTGTTTAGAGCAGACAGGTCCAAGATAGGACGCCATGAATTGTCTTTTCTGGGTACCAGGACAAGTCTCGAGTAGAAACCTTGTCCCTTTTCCTCTTCTGGTACCATATGAATAGCCCCCATGCTTAAGAGAGAAAGTACTTGTTTTGCGGCCTCTGCCCCCTGATGTGGGGGTAGGTCCGGCCACCCACTTGGTGTTGGCAACGTGTGGAAGTGAAATCTGTATCCCTGGGACACTATATTTAAAACCCATTTGTCCTGGGTAATGAGTTCCCAATTCTTTGCATGAAGAGCAATCTTTCCCCACAAAGGGGCAGTCAGTTGATAAGTGCTTGGAAATTTTAAAAGGAAGTCATTGAGACAGTTTACCATGGGGGGGGTCTTATTATTCCCAGATTTGGAAGTGGAGACCCCCCACTGCTTAGTTCTGTGTCCCCCCTGGGACTGAAACCTGGGGTTTTTGCTGTGGCTGGGTTTGGCTTGAGAAGACCTGGAAGGGGACAGAAAGGACCAATTCTTAGAAGGCCAGGGCCTACTAAATCTAGGAGGTTGAACTTGTAAGAAATCTTTTAACAGTTTGCATAGATTTAGCTTTATCTTCCATCTTTTTAAGAACTTCTTCAGCCTTGTTGCCAAACAGGAGGTCCTGATTTAAAGGAGCATCCAACAATTTAGCTTTAACATGATCAGGCAAAGATTGCTCCTTAAGCAAAGCATGCCTTCTGAGCACAGACTCAGTAACAGCAGCCCTGCAAGAGGCCTCTAATGAATCAAAACCACATTGCAAAGTATGTTTTCCAACCTGTTCAGCAGAATGCATTAAATCCTGTAATTCTTTATTTTCCACAGAGTCAGGAATCAACATCATTTTCGGTTTAAGCAGTCCAATAACATGTTGCTGATATTTTAACATATGAAACTGGCAGTTTAAAGCCCTAATGGCCAAGATTGCAGAAGTGCAAACCTTCTTACCCCATCTATCCAGCGCCCTGGAGTCTCTATCAGAAGGGGTAGGATTTTTAGCAGTAGAAGCCTCAATGCCCTTGGGCCCCCGGTCAAATAGTCTCTGGAGCCGCAATAGGATTTTTGAAATGGAACTTGTGGGACTCAGGGACCCTGTAGTATCTGTCAGGTTTTCTGGGAGCAGGAGGCAGGGAATCAGGGGCCAAACTAGATTCCAAAAAAGCATCATCAACAATATCTAGTACAGCAGGAATAGCTAAAGGCCTATGCTGAGGTAGGAGAAGGAAATCCCTAAGCCTCTTTTTTGAATTAGAAAAATCCTGGCTTCCCCAGTGGAAATGCTCCCTTAGAGTATGTAAGGTTTTCCCAAAAGAAAAATCCTCAGGAAGGGAAGCAGAGGGAATGGAGTCCTTTGCATCAGAATCTTCATAAGTAAATAAGGGCAAATCCAAATCATCAGAAGAATCAGAAAAAACAGAATCCTGATCAGAAGATTCATAATCAACTTCAGTCCTAGGCCTCTTAGAAGGGGGGGGGGCGGGGGGGGGTTGGCTACCCCTGATTAGAGTTATTAGATCTTCAGCCATTCTTATCATTTGTTTTTGAGGCATAGAGGCCTGAGCATGTGGCCTGGGCATCGTTTTTTTAGGCATGGATCGAGATTTAGGCCTAAGTAAAAAAAGAGGCGTCTGTTTAATATGCAAGTTCGTAAGCCTGAATACACCCTGAAAAGCCGGTGCCTGCACAGCAGCTCCGGACCCATCCAAGGTAGAGTCATCCGTGGGTTCCATAGTTAAAGCATCTCGCTGCATACCGGACTCCATATGGGTCTCAGTAGAGGCCTGCGAATCAGAAATAGTGGGTATCAGGGCTGCGAAAGCACCTCACTGAGTACCGACGAACTGGCTTAGGAGAAGCGTCATTGGCAGTTTTGGATCTCGGCGGCCTGTCTCTGTCTTTATCTTGAAGTTTTTTTTTTTTTTTGGAATCCCGGTAGTCGGATGGCTAACCGACGATATTTCTGGATAATTAAACTGAAAACCGAAATACTTAGAGGCGAAAATATATCAACGACAGATAGTGCGTTGATTAAATAAAGCACAAAACCAACAGCAAGGTACATCGTGGTCAGGGCCTAGGCAAGGAGTACAGTACGAATGAAAATCTTTATGAGGCATTTGCTTTCTACAAGTAATGAAATTATTAACTTTTACTGACATCGGTAAGGAGCAAGAAAAAGTTTCCCCAATGGGGTTCTTAGCTTTAGTTGAAGACTTCGGTTCTGCAACTCGAAAACGAAAATTTCAGGAGTCGGCCGACCGGCACTTGTGAACTGCTTCTGCTTTGGGCACCGCACGGTAAGAAAGACTGATGTAATGGCGTTGGCTGCATGTTTTATACCCCTGACGTCATGGAAGAAGGGACAGCAACCAACGCAGGACCCAAGACTTTGTTAATCAGGCCGACTGAGGGCTACATGCAAGCAGATAACCCAAATGTAATGACTGCAACAGTGAAACACGAAAAACATCTGTACTATGTTCTTCGTGTTTGACTGTTGAAATCATCACACTTGGGTTGACTCCCAAAGCTGAAGAATGGGTGGAGGCAGTCAAGAAGCGTTGGGGCTGGCTAGTATGCCCTGCAGGACTGCTGCTGCAAAACCCGCCATGGATTTGGAAAAGATAGGCAGGTGGTAATGCTTGGTGAAGGTATGAACAGAACTCCAAGTAGCAGCTTCCAGAATGTCCCTGGTAGGAACTCCTCTGAGAAAGGCTGTAGAGGTTGAAGTTGCCCTAGTGGAATGCGTTCCGACTCCCTGAGGGGGTGGTTTCCCATGGTGTTTGTAACAGAAATGGATACAGTGTGCCATCCATTTAGAAATAGTTTGTTTTGATAAGGCCTTGCCCTCTGCCCCTGGTGTAAAGCTGACTTGTAACTGGTCAGATTTCCTAAAGGGCTTAGTCCTATCAAGGTAGAATCTGAGCTGTCTGTGCACATCTAAAGAGTGAAGGATCCTTTCTCCCTTATTTTGAAAATTAGGGAAAAAGGTGGGCAAATGGATAGACTGGTTGAGAGCCACACTTGACACCACTTTAGGCATGAAAGTTGGGTTAGTCCTGAGGGAGACCCTGTCAGCATGAAAAATAATGAAGGGTTCCACAGCCATAGGTGCTTGTAGCTCAGACACCTTCTAGCTGAAGTGATGGCCAGAAGGAAGGCTGTTTCACAAGAGAGGAATTTTAACTCTACTGAAGCTGCAGGCTCAAAGGGGGGGGGGGGTAGAGTGAGCTTTTCCAACACAAAGGTAAGGTCCCAAGCAGGGGTGGGGGCTCTTCTTGGTGGCCTTAAGTTGTTAGCCCGTCTCAGGAAAGTACAGTTGTGTAGACTTACCATAAATGTAGATGTTCGAGTGTATTCACTGTTGCAGTCATTACATTTGGGTAATCTGCAAGCAGGTTAGCCTCAGTCGGCCTTGATTAACAAAGTCTTGGGTCCTGCTTCGGTTGCTGTCCCTTCTTCCATGACATCAGGTCATCAGGGGTATAAAACATGCAGCCGACGCCATTTTCATCAGTTTTTCTTGCCCCAGATGATATATATATATATATATATATATATACACACACACACACATGTAATTTAGAACACAAACAATATACCTCCAAATAAAAGCAAATACAACAAAAAGAAGGCTTTTGAGCATAGTAACAGAAAGAAGAGGTATAAAAAGAGAAAAGTAGGGGGCTGGCGGGTGGGTAACCAGGACTGCAACAGTGAATACACTCTACCATCTACATTTATGGTAAGTGTACAAAACTGTACTATGTTATTCGTGTTTCAATGTTGCAGTCATTACATTTGGGTAGAATCCCAAAGCTATGGTTGGGAGGATGGAATTATACAGCATTAGGAGCAGCTATAAGGCCCTGCAGGACAGCAGTGGCAAAGCCTGCTCTGGATTTAGAGAAGAGAGATAAATGGTAATGCTTGGTGAATGTATGAACTGAGCTCCAGGTAGCAGCTTCTAGAACGTCTCTGGTAGGAATCCCTCTGAGAAAGGCTGCAGAAGTAGATGCAGCCTTGGTGGAATGGTATCTGATCCCCTTGGGGACAGGTTTACCATGATGCATGTAGCAAAAACGAATACAATGGCTTATCCATTTTGAAATTGTGTGCTTTGAGATAGCCTTTCCCTCTGCCCCTGCAGAAAAATGCCACTAGTAGTTGCTCAGATTTTCTTAGAGATTTTGTCCTGTTCAAGTAGAATCTTAGTTGTCTGTGTACATCCAATGAATGCAGAATCCACTCCCCCTTGTTCTGTGGATTTGGGAAAAAAGTTGGCAGATGAATGGTCTGATTAAGAGCCACACTAGATACCACTTTAGGCATAAAAGATGGATTGGTCCTGAGTGCTACCCTGTCCGGGTAGAAAATAATAAAAGGCTGCACTGCCATGAGAGCCTGTAGTTCTGAGATCCTTCTAGCCGAAGTGACTGCTAAAAGAAAAGCTGTCTTCCAAGAGAGAAATTTTATGTCCGCAGTAGCAGCTGGCTCAAAAGGAAGCAGAGCGAGTTTTTCCAACACAAAATTGAGGTCCCATGCAGGAGTTTGTGCTCTCCTGGGAGGTCTTAAATTTTTGGCCCCTCTGAGATACTGCTTTAGCAGGGGGTGAGAAAAGAGGGGAGGCTCTGTGTTGTAATGAGCTGAAATGGCAGAGGCGTGGATTTTTATGGAAGAGAAAGATAGGCCCTTGTAAAGCATCTCAGTTAAATATTGCAGAATCTGAGGAATATTGGCCATTTCTGTGCTTATTCTTTGTGCCTGATTCCAGACACAGAATCTTTTCCATTTATCAGAATAAGATTTTCTAGAAGTAGGCCTTCTAGCCTCCAAAATGACATCCATCACAGGTTTCCTGAGAGATGTAACTGGTGGAATTAGTTGATTAGCCATGCTGCGAGATTCAGAGTTTGGAGCTGATGTGTATAATTTAAAAGTTCTGCTGAGACAGTAGATAAGGTGTCTGAGGCAGGTACCACAGAGGAAGGTGTGACATATTGCGTAGGAGCGGGTATCAGTGTTGGCGAGGCCAGTCTGGAGCAATCAAAATTATTTTTGGTTTTTCCTGTGTGACATTTAGTAACACCTTGGAGAGCAAAGGCAGAGGGGGAAAAGCACAGACTGATAGGTTTTTCCAGCTGAAGGATACAGCATCCACTTTCCAAGCTTTTTTGTGATGGATTCTTGTGTAGAATTTGTGCAACTGATAGTTTTGGGGTGAGGCAAAAAGATCTATGTCTGGGCTCCCCCATTTGTGTGTCAACATGCTGAAGATTTGCAGATCCAGTTTCCATTCGTGTGGTTCCATAAGATTTCTGCTTAGTTCGTCTGCCAGAGTATTTTGCTTTCCTGGCAGGAACTGAGCTTGTAGATGTATTTGGTAAGTCAAGGCTGTGTTCCACAAGGCCATTGTTAGTCTGCAAGGGGGGTAGGAATGGGTATCCCCCTGCTTGTTTATGTACCACATCACTGTAGTGTTGTCCGTCTTTATCAGTAGTTGTCCTGGATGAAGAAAGTCCTTGAAAGCTGTCAGAGCATTCTGTACAGCTAGCATCTCTTTCTGGCTGATATGTAGGTGCATTTGATTTGGGCTCCATTCGCCATGAATGCATCTACCTGCCAGATGCACCCCCCCCAAGCATAGTCTGATGCATCTGCAGTTAGGGTTTGGGTGGCAGGGGGTGGAATGAATGACAGTCCCTTGTTTTGGTGACAGGCCTCTGCCCACCATAGGAACTCTTGCTGCAGGCAAGGAATGATAGGAATCATTGTTTTCAGGCTGTGACAATGTCGACTCCATAAACTTTTTAGGTACCATTGAAGTTTCCTCATATGCAGTCTTGCATATGGAATTATTAGAATGCAGGAAGCCATGAACCCCAAGGCCTGCAGAATTTGTCTTGCAGATAACTGGGTTTTTGTGGCCACTTGTTTGAAGTAAGTCATCAATTGGATTTGTTTGTCTGGCGTGAGGTAAGCCATCTGGGCAGTTGTATTCAAGCTTGCAGCCAGAAATGTAATTTTTTTTTGAGAGGGTACCAGCTGTGATTTCTTTTCGTTTATGGTGTACCCTAGGCAAGTTAGAAGCCTTTTTACAAACGCCAGATGCTGTAGAAGAGTGTCCTTGTTTTCTGCCTGAATTAGATAATCGTCCAGATAAGGATAAATTTGAATGTTTCTTTGTCTGCAAAATGCAATTACTGGTGCCAGGCACTTTGTGAAGACCATGGGTGCAGTAGATAAGCCAAAGGGCAGTGCAGAGAACTGGTAATGCAAACAGCCTGCTTTGAAGCGGAGGTATCTTCTGCAAGATTCCCTGATTGGGATATGCAGGTAAGCCTCTTTTAAGTCTAGAGTTACCAACCAGGCATCCTTGCCTAGCATAGGCAGTAACTGTTATAGTGTCAGCATCTTGAATTTTGGGATGTCCAGGAAAGTATTTAGAATGGATAAGTCCAGAATTGGATGCCATGATTTGTCTTTTCTGGGTACCAGGAACAGTCTAGAATAAAAACCTTGTCCCTTTTCCTTTTCTGGTACTGGCTTGAATAGCCCCCATATTCATGAGGGACATAACTTGTTTCTGGGCTTCTGCCCACTGATTTGGAGGCAGATCTGGCCATCTGTCTGGAATTGGCAACGTGTGGAAATGAAATCTGTATCCCTGGGATACTATATTTAAAACCCACTTGTCGTGGGTAATTAGATGCCAATTTTGTGCATGAAGTGCTAGTTTCCCCCCCAAAGGGGCTGCCAAAAGATAAGTGCTTGGAAATGGCAGAGGAAAGTCATTGAAACTGTTTACCATAGGGAGGTGCCTTGCTACTTCCACATTTGGAGGTGGAGGCACCCCATTGTTTTGTTCTGTAAGTTCCTTGCGACTGAAACCAGGAGCTTTTGGAGTGTCTAGGTTTGACCTGAGAGGCTCTGGTGGGTACTGGAAAGGACCAATTCTTAGTAGGCCAGTGCCTACTGAACCTGGGTGGCTGCACTTGTAGGACATCTTTTACAGTTTGCATAGATTTAGCTTTGCCTTCCATCTTTTTCAAATCTTCTTCTGCCTTATTACCAAATATACTGTCCTGTTGTAAAGGAGCATCCAACAATTTTGCTTTAACATGATCAGGCAGATTTTGCTCCTTGAGCCAAGCATGCCTTCTTATCACAGATCCAGTTACAGCGGCCCTGCAAGAGGCCTCCAAGGAATCAAAACCACATTGCAAAGTATGCTTTCCAACTTGTTCAGATGAATGCAATAAATCCTGCAAATCTTTATTTTCCACACAGTCAGAAATCAACATAATTTTCTGTTTAAGTAAGTCCATGACATGCTGCTGATATTTAAGCATATGAAATTGGCAGTTTTAAGCATATGAAATTGGCAGTTTAAAGCCCTGATTGCCAGGGTTGCAGACGTGTAAACCTTCTTACCCCATCTATCCAACACCCTGGAGTCTCTATCAGAAGGGGTAGGATTTTTAGCAGTAGAAGCCTTAACACCCTTGGGACCCTGAGAAATTGTTTCAGGGTCAGCAGTAGGGTTTTTAAAAAGAAATTTGTGGGTGTCAGGAACTCTGTAATATCTGTCTGGCTTACTAGGAGCCGGAGGCAGGGAATCAGGAGCCATGCTGGATTCTGAGAAAACATCATCAACAATGTCTAGAACAGGAGGTATAGCCAAAGGCCTATGCTGAGGGAGGAGGAGGAAATCCCTAAGCCTCTTTTTGGATTCTGAAAAAGCCTGACTCTCCCAATGAAAATGCTCCCGTAAGGTATGCAAAGTTTCTCCAAAAGAAAATACCTCAGGAGGAGAAGCAGAAGGAATGGATTCTTCTGCATCAGAGTCCTCATAAAGTGGAACAGATAATTCCTGATCAGAACAGGAATCAGAAGAAATGGAAACCTGATCTGAAGATTCATAATCAGTGCCTTGCCTAGGCCTCTTAGCAGGAGGGGGTTGGGAACACTTGATCAAGGTAATTAAATCCTCAGCCATTTTGATAATTTGTTTTTTGGGCATAGGGGCCTGTGCACGTGGCCCATGCATCAGTTTTCTAGACACAGAAGTTGGTTTTGGCCTTGTTTTTGAGGATGGAAGTGGATTAACATACAAATCTTTAGGCCTGAAAACACCTTCAGAAGCCGGTGCCTGCTCAGTGGCTCAGGACCCATCCAAGGTAGAGACATCCGCGGGTTCAATAAAAAGTGTCTCGCAGCATACCAGACTCCGAATGGGTTTCAGTAGAGGCCTGTGCATCAAAAGTAGTGGGTATCAGGGGCTGTGAAAGCGCCTCACTGAGTACCGGCGAACCGGCCACTGGCTTAGGAGAAGCTTCGTCGTCAGTTTTGGACCTCGACGGTCTGTCTCTGTCTTTTTCTTTGCGTTTTTTGTGAATTCCAGTAATCGGATTGCTAACTGATGACATTTCTGGATAGTTAAATCTTGAGCCAAAATATTTAGATGTAAAAATATACCGACGCTTAACAGTGTGTTGGTTAAATTTAGCACAAAACCGACAGCAAGGCACGTTGTGGTCAGGGCCTAGGCAAGGAGTACAGTACAAATGAAAATCATTATGAGGTATTTGCTTCCCACAAGTTATACAATTATTAACTTTTACTGACATCGGTAAGGAGCAAGAAAAAGTTTCCCCAACGGGGTACTTAGCTTTAGGTTGAAGACTTCGGATCTGAAACTCGAAAACGAAAATTTCAGGAGTCGGCCGACCGGCACTTGTGAACTGCTTCTGCTTCGGGCACCGTGCGGCAAGAAAGACTGATGAAAATGGTGTCGGCTGCATGTTTTATACCCCTGGCGACCTGACGTCATGGAAGAAGGGACAGCAACCGACGCAGGACTCAAGACTTTGTTAATCAGGCTGACTGAGGGCAACCTGCCAGCAGATTACCCAAATGTAATGACTGCAACAGTGAAACACGAAAAACATCTGATAGATGAGAGGGTGAGAGAAGAGAAGTGGCCCAGTGCTGTAATGAGCAGAGATGGCAGAAGCATGGATCTTACTGGAGGAGAAGGAGAGGCCTCTGTGGAGTAGATCTGCTAGTTAATCCAGGATGTGAGGTAAGGAGGGCTGTGCTGTATCCGCTCCTTTACTGTGAATCCAGGAACAATACCTTTTCCACTTGTCAGCATAGAATTTCTTTGTACTGGGTCGTCTGGCTTCACGTATGATGTCCAGTACCTGCTTGCTTAGGCTGGTCACTGGAGGAGAACTCAAGGGATAAGCCAGGCTGCAAGGTTCAGGGTCTGCAACTGTGGATGCAAGAACTGTCCCTTCTGCTGAGTCAGGAGAGTAGGGATTTGGGGTAGGTGCCATGGAGGAAATGGTAACAGACTATGCAGTAGTGGGTACCAGTGTTGGTGTGGCCAGTCTGGGGCAATCAGGCTTGCCCTTGGTCTTTCCTCCCTTATCGTGAAATATACTATTGTAAGAAGAGATAAGAGGGGGAAATGCATAGATTGAGAGGTCTGCCCACTGGAAGGATAGGGCATCCACTTTCCAGGCCTTGCTGTGGGGTACCCTGGTGCAGAATTTGCTGAGCTGGTGGTTGTAGGGGAAGGCAAATGGGTCCACCTTTGGAGCACCCCACTTCTGGGTCACAAGGCTGAAGGTGTTGTGGTTTAATTGTCACTCATGTGAGTCTAGGAGATTTCTGTTCAAGTTGTCTGCCACAGAGTTTTGTTTGCCTGGCAGGAATTGAGCTTGCGGGTAAATATGCATGGTTGAGGCCGTGTTCCACAGGATCATGGCTACCCTGCGAGTGGGTAAGACTGGGTTCATCACTGTGGTCTTGTCAGTTTTGATTAGTAAGGGCCCTGGAGAGAGTAGGGATCTGAAAGCTGTCCGAGCGTGCTCAACAGCTAGCATCTCTTTTTGGTTGATGTGCAGATGAATTTGATTTCGGCTCCAGTGGCCCTGAATGCACCTGCCATCCAGATGTGCACCCCAGACATAATCTGATGCATCTGTGGTTAGTGTCTGGGCGGCGTGGGATTGTCTAAAGGGAAGCCCCTTGTTGTGGTTGCATGCTGCTGCCCACCAAAGGAACTCGTTCCTTAGACAAGGCATCATAGGTATGACTGTTTCCAGGTCCTGAGATTGTTGGCACCAAAGACTTAAGTACCACCGAAGTTTCCTCATATGCAGTCTGGCATATGAAATTAGTAGAATGCAAGATTAGTAGAGCCTGCAGAATTTTCCTTGCGAATAGCTGCGTTCCGGTGGCCATTTGAGCGAAATAGCCTGTCAGATAGGCTTGTTTTTCTGGAGTAAGGAATGCCATCTGGAATGCTGTATCCAAGCTTATTCCAGGCCAGATGTCTGGCCAAAATACTAAAGCCTTTAGGTTGCTAAGGTACACTGTATGTCACACGTACGGTCCCCACGTACAGCATAGGACATTAAAGGTGAAGTCTGGACATACCATCCTCAAAACTGACAGCCCCAGTAGGAATACAAGTCCAAGGATTAGAGAGGTAACAAGCACATCCAGAAGGGAAAAGAACCAGGGGGAGGAGGGAAGGAGTGAATAATGCAATAGTGAAGAGGAGGACATCTACTGTTATGGTAAGATTTAGACAACTGCATTATGTCCTTCTAGTTCACTGTTTCAGTATTCTTTACAATACGGAAAGTGAAAATGCTCAGAAAAAAAAAAAGAGTAAGAAAGACCAACAGAGCCCTCTAGGAACCCATTAAGAATGGCCCTAGCAAAACCAGCTCTAGCTTATACCCATCTTATATCTATCCAACTTACAGTGCTTGGTAAAAGTGTGCACATTAGTCCAGGTAGCTACCTTTATAATAGTTAGTATCCAAAGAGAAGCCCCAGCCCTAGCAGAATGAGCCTTAACAGAAGGAGTAGAACTCTCGCCATGAAGAATACCAAAAAGAAATGGCTTTAGATATCCAAGAAGAAATACTTTGCTTGGAAATACCCAGTCCTAAAGATCTAGGATGAAAAGAAACAAAAAGGTGATCAGAATATGGGAAAAGCTTTGATCTTACTCAAATAAAATTTGAGTTGCTTATGCACCCTGTGATGTAACTTGGGATGACAGCCCTTGGCTACATGCACAAGAGGAGGTGAAACAATGCTGTCTGGGCCAAATGGGAGTCATTCTGAAAGTATCCTGCTTTATCTTGAAAAGGACTTTTGAAATGTATAGAAAGGGAGGGAAGGCATAAAGAAACATCCCCTCTCAGGAAAAAGAGAGGGTGTCCACCTTCCAGACCACAGGACATGGGGCTCTGGCACAAAAAAGAGGAAGCTGTCTGTTCAAAGGGGAAGCAAACAGATCTACTTGAGTAACTCACTGGTGGACAATCTCCAGACACACACCCATGTGAAGCATCCACTCATGGGATTGTGATGTGGACCAGCTCAGAGTCTCTACCACAATGTTCTGACCTGAGGAAATGTAAACTGCCTGAAGTGTCACTTGATACTGGATAGCTAGCTCCCACATGAAGTGCTAACCTGCAAAGATGATAATATCTTGTCGGCATGTGGTATTGTCTGTAAGTACCTTTAGGATTCCTGGAGTGAAGAGAGGATTAAATGCTTGAAGAGCCAACAGAAGAGCTCTCAGCTCTTTGACAAGGATGTGGTCTTTCTTTTGTTGAAGTGACTAGAGGCCCTGCATTTTTAGACAGCCGAAGGAAGCCCCCCATCCCACGTCTGAAGCTTATGTGAACAGCTCTTGAGAGGGCAGTAGAAGTTAAAAGGGAAGCCCTGGAATGAGTGACAACTGCCAAATCCACCAATGAAATTCCAGCTTGAGGCATGGAAGTAGTGGGACTATGAAATCTACAGAATCAGAATGCTGAAGCCAAACTGACTTTAGAAATCACTGAAGCTTTCTCATGTGGAGTTTGGCTACAGGGAGCTTCGGAATGGACGCCATGAAAACCACACACTCAGAAATTCTCTGGCTGTAACTGAGGTGAGAGGAAGAAGGCATTGAAAGAAGGCAATGACAGATAAGACCTTGGGAGGAGGCAGGGATGCCAGCACCAGAACAGTCTGGATCATGATCTGGTGAAGGAGTCAGGAAGAACTTTTGGAAATTTATAGTAAACCCCAGGCTTTTCAGGACAGAAATGGAAAAGTGAAGATGCTGCAGTAGAATCTCTGGAGAGGAGGCCTGAAAAAGTAGGTCATCTAAGTAGAGAGAATCCTGTAACCCCCTTAACCTGCAAAAAGCAATCACAGGAGCGAGGCGTTTGGTAATATGAATACCCTTATGGGCACAGCAGAGAAGCCAAAGTGCAAAGCAGAGAACTGAAAATGACAGGAAACAGAGAAATGTGAAAACTTTCAGAAAAGGGGGTGAATAGGGATATGAAGATAAGCATCCTTGAGGTCCAGACAAACTAGAAAAGCCTGAGGAAGCAGCAGAGGAAACAAGGTTTGAAGGGACAACATCTGCAAGGAAGGGATCTTCAGAAAGGTGTTTAGGTGAGAGATCCAGAATGGGTGTCCAAGTGTCCTCTTTGGGGACAAGAACATTCTGGAATAAAACCCTTTCCCCTTTGAGAAACTGGAACTTCCTGAATAGTTCCCAGAGTCAAGAGACCCTGAAGCACCTTCAGAAAAAAGGCTAACTGTTCCTCAGGGAGCTAAGGAATGCTCATGAAAGGGGAAGAGATTTCCAGATAATGTAGCACCATTGTTGAAGATGGAAAGAACACAGGAATCCTGAGTAATCTTTAACCAAAAAATAATTCACAGAGAAAGATGATGGATGAGGAGGATTGTGGCTGAGAAGAACGGGATAGTCAGACAACACCTGGTTTGTCAAGAAAAGGAGATTTCTGAGCTAAAGGAGTCTGGGTAGCCTTAGTAGGAGGAGCCCTTCTACCACCTATCTTACATTTGGGGTGGGGGTGAGGGCGAGACTTCCTACAAATAAAGGCCGGCTTATAATGGTAATTCCTTTGGAATTCAGATAACAGGAGAAACAAAGACATGTTTTAAATTTTGTAAAGCCTTACCCTTTTCCTAAACAATTCTAAAGCAGCAGCATCAAACAAATGCTTGTCATCTAGAGGAGCGTCCACCAACTTAGCCTTAATATTATCAGGCAAAGGTTGAAGCCGAAGACAGGAATATCTCTTCAGCATAGGACCAAGAGCAGCAGCCCTAGAAGAAGTATCAGCTGCATCATAACTGCGTTTAATAGAATGGCAAGTCACCTGAGAAAAACTGCCTAACAGGGAGACAGCAGAAGTCCCCTCAGAGTCAGAAGGTCAGAAATTTTGATGGTTTGTCAGATGCTAAAGACACCACAGAAGGGTCAGCAGATGGGCATTATAGGGGAACTTGCAATCATCAGGCACCTTAGAAAACCTATCATTTTTTTGGGGAACAGGGGGCTGGGAATCAGGAGCCTGAGATGCTATAGAAAAGGCATCGAACAAGGCAGCCAGAACAGGAGGAAAAGCAGAAGGTCTAGGAGAGTCCATTTACAGAAGCTCGTAATACCTCTTTCTGAAGATGCCAGACACCTGGGCAAAATCCCGTTTGAAAAATTCCATCATTCTGGAAGTTGTGACCTCAAAGGAAATTTCCTCAAAAGGAGAGTCAGGACTAGTGGACTCCTCTTCCTCAGAACCATAGCTTAAGGGAGAAACAATCTGGGAAGAATAGGCAAGGGATTCCTCCTCCTCCTCACATGAATCTGGTTTCTTAGCCCTCTTAAGGGGAGTAGAAGACCAAGGAGGAGCTGGAAAAGAAACTCTTTGAGGAGACATCAAAGCCATAAAGGCATTAAACAAACCTTGAGTGAAATTTGTCATTCACTCTGAGGGTCCCTCCTCTTTAAAGGGATGTCAGCCTTGTAAAACTTAGAAGGCTCACACCACATACGACCGTCTATAATGGTAGTTGTGGGAAGTACCTAGACAAAATAAACACTGCTCGTGATGATCTTTATGGGGACTCTGTCTCTCGCACGGGCATTCATCCTTTCTGGATGACATGAACCCCACAAGCAACAAAAATAAAGGAAAAAAGATAAGAACAAAACCCCAATAGGGCACTTATCTGAAAACGGCTTGGTGAACCATCAAACAAAGTGACTGTTCGGACATACGATTGAAGATGGTATTCAGACTGGCGGCAAAAGTTCTGAGGATGGTACATCCGTATGTCACCTTTATGCCCTACGCTGTATGTGGGGAACATACATGTGATGTATGGCATACCCTCAGCAACCTAAAGGTTTTGGTATACTGGCCAGATGTTAGACCGCCCTAGGCAGGGGATCCCTACTGTAAGGAATACCGCAACAGTGAAATGGAAGGACTTCAGATTGTTCCTCTCTGATAAGCTGGGTTTCAAAAAAGGATTCAGGCAGGGATGTCCAATTTCCCCACTGTCATTTGCTTTACATTTACAGTTATTGGCAAAGACAATAAGAGATTAAAAATTCAGAGATATTACTGTTATGATAATCAAGAAAAGTAGCTTTATTTGCAGAAATTTTCTACTTGATAAATCCAGAAAAGGACAATTTAGTACTGTGGAAAATTTAGAGAATTTTTCAGGATATAAAATAAACAAAGTTAAAACAATGGTTACAGCATTAAATAATGGACCCCCCCATAAACTGATTCAGCAATACCCATATTTTTGAGGCCGCTATAAGGCAATTTATGCGCATGGATTTAAAAAACCTGGTATTGCAGCTAAGGATATATGGGAAAAACTAAACAAAAGAGAACACAAAAAATGAGAAACTACAACCTCTTGATTAGGGATAAAGTACAATATAAGCAGTGATCATATGTTTATTCCTTTTAGTGTTATATACAGGTCAGGTATATTTTATCAACCACATGAGACGTTGTGGGTGACAAACAACTGAAGGAATTGATTTGGGAGGGGAAAAGAACATGCTGATTCTCCACATAAATAGGGTGGATTAGGGTTACCTGATTTGAAGGGGTATTTCAGAGCTACTTATGTAAGGCTCATAAACACAACTCAAAAGAAGGTTATAAATCCAGCTGCAAAATGATAATAATGATGATGAAATGCGAGGAGGGGTTTAAGAAATTAAGGAGGACTAAGATATTAGTTGCAAGTCCTTAAGGAGAATAACCACCACCATTACATTCATAAAACAGCAAAAATTGTTCTAAGAACTAAGCCAGCATGAGAAAGGGGAAAGGAGAATTTTCCAGCAGTGATATCTGGAAGTATGGGTTATAGAAAATATGGAAGAGATTGCTAGAATTTACTGGAGTAAATTAGCAAAGCAGCCAAG
This sequence comes from Protopterus annectens, assembly GCF_019279795.1. NCBI lineage: Eukaryota > Metazoa > Chordata > Ceratodontiformes > Protopteridae > Protopterus > Protopterus annectens. The sequence goes on along the minus strand of NC_056725.1, from coordinate 544,184,161 downwards.
GTATTGTGAGCAAATAACTTTGTATAGAAAGTTAGTTGAGTGGGATCAGGCAAAGCAAAAGTTTGGGTTATAAACTACCTTTTCTATCAGGGACTGACTCTAGAATACATCTAAGTGAAAGACCAGCTCTGATAGAGTTTTTAGCTGAGTAGAGAATAGAAGTCACTGTTAAAGGTGGATAATGAGAAGGCTGTACAAGATATTGCATTGTATATATTAGAATCAATCAGAAGAGATTAGAAAAGACTGGAAAAAGATAACAGAAAGGCAATTTGATAAAAGGATAGTAAGACATTTCTAAGGCTCTTAAGTGTACAACTAAGTCCAGAAGGTATAGAATTGTTGTATGGAAGTGAGCTTAGGTATCATTATAACACATACAGGCAAAGGATTTTTCCTCTGGAAAACAGCAAATGATAAGGTATGGTGAGAAAGGTAACAGGAGAGAGGTAACAGGAAACAAGTTTTTGGACAACAACGAACTGGCAGATTTTAATAATTCCCTACAAAGCACACTGATGGAAATGCTACAGGAAAAAAATGGTTGTAACTAAGGAAATTATTCTTTTGAGCTAGGATATAGGATCCGAACTGCCTAGAAATACAGGCTACATTTAAAACTAATTGATGCCAAGACAGCAATTACTAGAAAATGGAAATCAAAATCTCTTCCCAACATAAAGCAAGCCCTAAATATTGTAAAACATATAAAACTCCTTCATGTAGTACCGTTAGAAAAGGGAATTAGAAAATTCCACAGAAATAAGTGGATTTTTTTTAGAACAATACATACAGAAAAAATGTTGAGGAATAAGGTTTAAGGGAATGCAGGAAATGTGTAATTTGTGCAAATCTGGAGTGAATGAAAATTGTTAAAAAGAACTCATATGCATACTGTATGACAATACCAATGGAGAATGTTATTACTATTTTTTATAAATACTTGCAAAATTATGTTATAACTTAAAATGTGACTTGTTAAATAAAGATGGTTTAAAGAAAAATACAGTTTAGTACAAGGACAAAGTCTGACAGCCCACACCTGAATGGAGACACATCTGGGGAGAACTAAATCTGCCTTCTCCTTACAGCACTCAACCCCACAGATTTGAAGGAAATAAATCCACTGTACACGTGTTCAGATCCAGAAGAATATCCTAGGGACTCAAAGGCCAACTTCTTGCAATAACTATTGGGTCTTTCTTAGGATAAAGAAAATGCGACAACAGTGGAAAATGAAACTTTGACCAGTTCATTAAACTAAAGTTCAGGAGATAGTCAACCCCCTCCCACCCCTAACCTCATGAAAGCCCCAAGATGAACACCTAGACAATCACCTCTAAAAACAGGATGAAGACCTAGACCAAGTTGAAGCAAACACGACAGTAGTGAACTGAAAACAGAAGCCAAGCTTAGTGGAATTCAGGATTTGTCTCAAGGTTCTTAATCTTGTCATGCCTTACCCTGAGAATTTAAAGTAACCCCTAGTGTACCTGAAATTAACAAAGACTGGCTTTCTGATTATACTACCTTGCTGCCTTAGCTGACCACTGATGTAGGTAAACTAACTAGTCCTATATTAAAATGTTTTTGCAGGCTGGGGTGGACTCTGCCCTCGACACTTGCAAAAGGGGATTTTGTTCTGAAGCCCCTAATTTTCTCTATATTATACTACTACTGAGGTCACACTAACACACAGGGAAAGGCCTGATCTGGTGAGACCTCAAAGGCAGTACAATTAGACACTGGAGTGCAGGGGTAAAGTCTGCCTACCACTGGGGTGCAAAAAGAAAAATTACAAATGAGACTTACATGAGTTAAATGCACTGCAAAAGTCTACCATGCGGCAGCAAAACTGACTGCAGTAGACCCATTTTAAACATTTAGCACTCACTGGTAACCTACACCAGACGTAAAAACAAAGTCTAAAAATAAAAATCTGCAGTTTGCTTGGAAAGTGTAAAAGCTTACTAAAGCATTTTCATTTAAGATTATAACAATCCACACGGTCTCTAACTTAAAGAAAAAATGCAGCCCGCCCGAAAGAGCATTTTTTGGAATAAACTCCAATTCAGTGTGTTTTGGACTACATGACGTCTAACAGCAAACTTTTGGCCAGTCCTTTTACTGGGTTACATTCAAAACTACTAGAAACTAGGTAATGATAAAAGACATGAGTTGGTCTCATTGGCAGTGGTGACAACAGTCAAATGCCATGAGCCATCACTAGGCAAAAGAGGAAGCACTCACTGGGGTCATTACTAGTAACCTGATCACCACAAATCCACTTGACGAGCATACACTTCTTAAGCAATGAAAATGATTATTATTTAAAAAAAAAAACAGGATTACTGGGATGGGCAGCACAAGAACTGCATACAAAGCCAAAGGAAACATATCCTCTTGAACATGGGCATTTCAAGATTTTCTGAACAGATGCAAGACAGAACTGCTTTACCCAATGGAGGAAGCACATTAAAGAAAGATTAAAAAAATCTAAAATTATACAGATACAACAATGAGCACATTTAAATATCCACAAGCAGTTAAAGAAGCACTTCAGCCAAAATACTGGCTGCCTTACTCTGCATATGTTGTGCCATAACCCAGTTGTGCAGCAACTTGTAGTTTTCCAAGGATCCTTTTACCATTTCAACCAGCAAATCATAAGCAGCAGCTCTTGATGAGTGAGATTTGCATTTTGGTGGATGTTTGTCTTTCAGACTGGGCAGCAAGAACAACAAATTGAAGACGTCTCTTAAAAACTCCTGTATGAGGGCAAAGACAATTTCAGCTAAGATTCAAGAACATATTACAAGCATGAACGAATAAACAATCTACAACTACTGCAATGTCATCTAAATGACCAACAGTTTTTTGCAAATGCAGTCTATATTCATGATATTCCAACTCATTTAGTCTTAGCTTCAGTGCTTACAAATCTTCCAAAAACAATTAAAATGTAATATTCATAGCAAAAGAGGTCATCAGGAGTAAAAGAAAGTTATGTACTTACCGTAACACTAGATTTGTGTTATCTTGTTTCATCCGGTTCAACAACTGGGCTATCGAATCTGACCAGACAATCTCTGCGCTTTCTCAGAAGCTTGGATCCAGGGCTCTGACTCCTCTCCATACTCATAAACTCTAGTGGTCCTCAGATCAAGACAGCCTGTTTACAGTTATAAATTCTTACCAACACACAACCTAAACCCAGGCCTAGTTAGTTACCATAAAGAATAGTTGTGTAAATCTTACCATAACCATAAATGTCCTTCTCCTCTATATGCTGCAGTATTCATCCTGGACCTTTCTCATCTGAACACCTTTCTGAAAGTCCCCTTTTTCCAGATGCTGACTCTGCCATCTCTTCTTCCACTGACACTGATTCTCCCTCAAGCATTCATCCTTAGACATCAAACTCGCTTAGCTTCACACCCCCATTCACCCTTTGTTCAGGAAGTTATTGCGTTTTTCTGTTGCTCCATTACATTTCCAGTTTTGTGCTTTGCTCTTTGGTCTATCTAAAGGCACCAAGGGTCTTCACAAAATGCTTGGCTCCTGTCATAGCATTTTGCAGACTGCAGGGAATTCAGATTTTCCTTTACCTGTATGACCTCCTAATCCAAGAAACATCTTGACCCAATTTAGCTTTGAATAAAGCAAAGAATAGTTGATCAGACTTTCTGATATCCTTTGTCCTGTCCAAGTAAAACCTGAGTTGATGATGAACATGCAGTAGATGTAAAGTTTATTCCTCTCTGTTTGAGGACTTTTGGAAAAGACTGGAAGATTAACTGATTATAATTTACTTCAGGGGTCACCTTCAGAGGGAAACAGGGATTCATTTTCTAAGATAGCTTATTTTCATGAAAAAGCAAAGTAGGTTCGCAGACTAAGGAAGGTCCAAGCTCAAAGATCCTCTTTGCAGATGACTGTTACCAAAAAGAGAATTTTCCAAGAAAGGAATTTCATAATGCAATGAAATTAAAGAGGAGCTTTAATTATGGCCTGCAGCATGATTATAATGTCCCAAAGGGGAACAGGGTCCCCGATAGGGGGTCTTAGAAGAAAAGACCCTTGCAAAAAGGTCTCAGAAATCTTTAAAATACCAACAGAAGTTTGATTGTGCCCCACATGAAAACTGGAGATGGCTGCTAGTTGCACTGCAATAGTTGAAAAGCTGGACCCTTTGTGAAACAGTTCTGCCAAAAAATCCAAAACTGATAAGACAAGCTGATAAGATCTAGACCTTTGGAGCAATTCCATATAGTAAATATTTTACATTTGCTAAGGTAAACCATTCTGGTGTTCATTTTTTGTGAGGAGGACAAAATTTTAACAACAGGGGCAGACAGTCTGGCATCCCTAGTCAATGTTAAAACTTGTAGAAACCATGTGGTCAGTTTCAGGTCTTGATGAGGATGAAGCCGCGGTGGTGCAGCGGTAGTGTTGTCGCCGCACAGCAAGAGGTTCTCCCGTTTGATTCTCAGCTGGAGCGCCTTTCTGTGTGGAGTCTGCATGTCCTCCCCATGGTCGAGTGGCTGGCGTTCGAAAGACATGCATGAATGGGTGTGCCTTCGTTGAAAGTTGGGTGTCGAGCAGGCACCTCGGCACCATAAAAATCTACTGCCAATCATTAGCAGACCGGAGTTCCGCTGTGGCGACCCCTAACTGGGAAAAGCCAAAAGAAGAAGAAGGTCTTGAGGATGACCAGATGGGTGAGACAGAAGATCTGGATGAAGGTCCAACACTCAAGGTGGATGTGTCAGATGAGACCACAGAAACGGTTACCAAACTTGCCAGGGCCAAAAAGGAGCAGAGGATACCTTTGGTCTTGCACCACCTGGCTTTCTGAAGAAACTTTGTTATTCGAGGACAGGATGGAAAAGCATAAAGGAGACCTGTGGGTCAACTGTGGACTAGACCATCCCTCTGTGTTTGTTACTGTGGAAGGATAAGGGCAAAGTAACTGCTGCATTTGTTATTTAGGTTAGAAGCAAACAGATCACAGCAAGGTTGGTCCCAGTGATTGAAAAATCTGTGTTGCCAATGCTTGACTGACGGACCACTCATACTCAGTTTGTCTTCCAGAACACTGAAGTCCCCAGGATGTGTGCTACAAATAGAAAATGATGGGAAGAGAACATCCATTGTCACACTTTCTAGGCTTTATGACACACAGGATGTGAGGTTGCTCCATGCTTGGTGATATAACACACTACTGCCATGTTTTCCATCTGGATGGAGGTCACTCCCTTAGGGAAGGAGTCCTGAAAGGCCTGTAATTGTAGGATGACTGCCCTCATCTCCAAGACAATGATGTGAAGACCGACCTCTGTTGCTGACAAAGAACCTTGAGCAGTCTTCTCAAAATGCCTCCACCCTCACCCAAGTCAGTGGTCACAGTGGCTAACAGAGGGGGTGGAGACAACAGAGAACTCCATGACACTATGGGGAAGGTCACCCACCAACAGATGTGATTCCTGTATATTGGTGTGAGGCAGATTGGTGCATAACGGGGATTAGACATCAAGGACCACCGAAAAGACTGCCCACTGCAAGTCTGTCAGGCAATATCTTGCTTGAAGAACTAGTGTGACTAAAACAGCTATCAAGCCTAGAAATCAGATAACTCTTGCTTGCGGAAAAAAGGTGTCAAAGGACCTCTGAATCTACTTAACGCAGGGACAATATTCTGGACTGTGGGAGATTGACTATTTAGGAATTTCTGCTGACGTGGCATCTGATAAACTATCTTTTGTGTTGGTGTTAGCTGCCTCTTGACAAGATAAATAGTAATTTCCAGCTGTGGAGGAAGATGGGAAATCCTGCACTGAACCAGTAAATCCTTTGTTGGTGCAGTAAAGAGCCAAATGTGCAAATATGGGAACACCTGGAACCCCTGCAGCCTGAGCTACGCTGCAACCACTGGAAGGCATTTGGTAAAAACCTTTCGGGCTATTGTGAGGCCAAGAGGCAGTGCTCTGAACTGAAAATGATTGGAAACCAGATGGAAACTGAAAAATCTCCTGGACTGCTTTGCTATCATGATATGACAGCAAGCATCTTGGAGATCTATGGAGCCAATCCAGTCATCCTTCCTCAGAAGAGGTAAAAGAGACCGAACTATGACCTTCCAGAATTTTGTCTGCTTTACAAATTGACTGAGGTGGTTTACACCCAGAATGGGCTTGAGGTTCTCTGTTTCCTTTGGAACTAAAAAGAACCTTGATTGGACCCAACTCCTGGCTGGTCTGGGGGGATCTGCTGGATGGCTCTCTTTTCTAGCAGATTTCTTACTTCTGTCACTGCAAATTCCATCTGACTGTGTGGTACATCGGGCATTTTCCTCCTTTTCCAATGAGGGAAAACAAAAGGAACAACACAGCCTCTGGTGATTATCTTCTTCACCTATGTATTTTGAGTGATGCCCTGCCAGACTTGAGTGTGAAGGGATAAGCACCCCCCCCCCCCCGACTGCCACAGAGTGCAACAGCTGGTGAACTGTTCAGGTGCACTGGCAGGATTTCTCTGTGAAAAGACCATAAAACCCCTGATTCTACAGTTTACCTCATGGATAATGTCCAATGAAATTACTCTCCCCCCTCTGTCCCAGGGGTCCTACAGCAGAAGCATCCTGGCCAGAATCCTGGAATTCTTGAAAAAGAAATTATGTACTCACCATAACGTTCCATGTTTGTTGTCCATCTCGCCGTTCATTCTTACAATGATGGGTTCGGAGCCAATCCTCGTCTCCGACTCGGCCAAATACACACTTGAAAGACTCAAACTTGACTCGTGGCAAGTAGGTATCCCATAATGCAGTGGTGTAACTCCCCGAACTATATATATATATATATATATACACACACACACACACACACACACACAAATACTACCCCCAATGGAAAAGGAGAAACAAACTGAAACAAGGAACTCCTGAAAGGAGTAAAACATCCACCAGGTCCACAAGGAGTCCTTGGAAGGGGGAAGGAGGGAGGGTTCGTAAGAATGAACAGCGATATGGACAACAAACATGGAACATTATGGTGAGTACATAACTTCTTTATGTTATGTTGTTCTATCTTGCCTTCATTCTTACAATGATGGGACAGCGTCCATAGCACTTTTCCCTTGGTGGCTCATAAGAGTACTCCTTTAAGCACAGTGGACCCAAAGGAGGACCTGTCCCTGGAGGCCAAATCCACTTTATAATCCCTGATAAATGTATGAGGAGTAGCCCAGGTAGCTGCAGCACAAATATTATCCATAGGCATTCTAGCCTGAAAGGCAGAAGACGTAGCCAGTGCTCTAGTGGAATGAGCCTTAACCTTAAATGGTAAATCTCTGTTGTGTGAGGTATAGATGAAGGTAATGCAGTTTGAGAGCCTGTTGGAAAGGGTGGTTTTTTAAATTGAGCTATCCTTTTTTGCATCTGAATAGGATACAAACTGGTCAGATTTTCTAAAATCTTTTGTCCTATGCAAATAGAATCTGAGTTGTCTGTGCATGTCCATTGATGTAATTTGTGTTCTGCCTTGTTGCGATGATTAGGGAAAAACACTGGAAGCTCAACAGATTGATTTATGTTAGTTGAAGAAGAGACTTTAGGTAAAAAGGATGGATTAGTTCGCAAGGATACCCTATCCTTATGAAATATCAGATATGACGGTTTGATAGACAGGGCTTGTAACTCTGATACCCTTCTAGCAGATGTTATAGCAACTAGAAAAATGGTCTTCCAGGAAAGAAACTTGAGGGTCTGAATATGAAGAGGGTTCAAAATGTGGTAACGTTAGGTGATATAGAACAAAATTTAAATCCCACGGAGGAAGGGGTTTCTTAAAGGGAGGTCTTAATAAGGAAGCACCTTTCAAGAAGTCTCTACACAACCTGTGTGACATTAAGTTCGAAGTAGGATCACCAATGTGGAAATTTGAAATTTCAGCGAGTTGTACTCTGATGGTTGCTGCAGCTGAACCCTGTTGGAAGAGTTCTGCCTAGAATTCCTAAATAGAGTGAATAGGCGCAGAAAAAAGGTCAATGCTTCTGTTTTGAGCCCAGAGAGAAAATCTTTTCCATTTGCTAGAATACCGTTTTCTGGTGGAAGCTTTATGAGAGCACATCAAGATATGTTTAACTGTTGGAGTGAAATTCTGAAGCCTGACTAAATTGGGAAGTGGAGCTGTCAAGCTGAGGGTGTGGAGAGAAGGATGAAGCACACCTGACATATGTGTCAGCAGGTCTGGAATTGGGCCCAGAGTCCAAGGCTTCTCCTGAAGAAGAGGCTAAAGGAAGGGAAACCAAACTTGATGAGGCCAGTAAAGAGCAATGAGAATCATCCTGCTTCCCAAGGACTGTGCTTTCTGAATAACTCTGGGTATGAGAGGAAATGGAGGAAAGGCATACAGAAGTCTCGAGGGACAATCATGAGCAAGTGCGTCTCTCTGTGTCTCCCCCAGAGGGGGGATTAGGGTAAAGTAGTTGCTGCACTTGGCATTCATGACAGTGGTGAAAAGATCACAGCAAGGCAGACCCCATGTTCGGAAAATTCTTTCCGCTACGTTCTGATTGAGAGACCACTCATGAGGCATTAGAATTGCCCTGCTCAGCCTAAAATGGGAAGGATAGACTGCAGTGTCACCATTCGAAATTTTGACTTCTAGACAGATTTGTTTAAATTGCTTAGGTCTAATATGGGTCTCCAGTCTCTCGTTCTTTTTGGCACCAAAAAGAATCTTGAGTAAGTTCCGAATCCTATTTGGTCTGCGGGGACTTCTTGGATGACTTTTTTGTGCATCAACTTTTGAATTTCTATAGTTGCTTGTTCCCTTACATTGGGTGGAACATCTGGGATTGTTCTGCTCTGTGGGACAGGGTAGGAATAAGGAATGGAATATCCTCTGTATATTACTCTTAGTACCCACTTGTCTCTTGTGATAGTTTGCCAGGCTTCTGGGTACATAGATAAATGTCCCCTGAATGCTTCCAGAGCAGAGCAGTCGGGCCTCCTATCAGGAGTGCTGATTAGGGGTGTCCGCAAAAGGAATCACGGTCGCCCTGGTTCTGCTGGCCCCCCCCCCTGCCTCTAGGACGGTGTCTACCGTTGTTACCTCCCCCTCTGCCCCTAGGGAAGGATACACCCCGTGCATCCTGGAAACCTGTCTAGGATCTTCTGAACCACATTTTCCCACTCTTCTGACCTTTAGGATAAAGTCTTGTATGTACGAAAAAACATACTCCAGCAGCAGAGTTAGTTGTTTCTTCCTGCTCTCATCGGGTGTGTGTCTTTTAATTTGGGGCCAAAGAGTGAGGAACCGTCAAAAGGGGCATTAGTAAAGGTAGACTTAAAGGGCTCTGCAAAATTACACAAGCTCCGGAACACGCTGCCCTGCTCGCTCCATCGGTGCGTAGGAGATCAGCCTCATGGAGGAGTTGAAGATGGAATTTAAGGTGGATAGCTGGAAGGAGACCTCATTCAACCTCGCCGCCAATGTACCTTGTAGAGTACCTCCTAGTTCTTTCAGATATCTCTGTAGCCTTGTGAAATGAGTGAGGTAGTTCAGTGATCGAAGAGTAAAGGTCGCTGACGAAAAGACACGATTCCCATATCTGTCCATGGTTGGAGAGTCGTTATTCTGAGGATGGACAGATGGGGATGTCTCTGAAAGTTCCTTCTTGGTGGCTACTGCCACCACCATAGGATCTACAGGTACCCCCTTAGTGAGGAAATCCTTTCTGGCAGGAACTGATAAGAATTTGTTTGGTCTCTGAGGGACTGGTTCCATTGTGTCAGGTGACTCCCACACCCCGTCGAAAGGCGGAGACACCCAGGAGGCTGAAGGTTGAGATCCAAAAGACTTCAGGTACACTGACTCCTCATCAGAAGCGGTGGAGGCCTGCCAGCCGCCTCTCTGCTTCAGGATCTCTACAACATCTGCAAATGAGATATCATCAGAGGACAACTGTGGGGACCCTTCTGACACCTCGAAGTCAGTGTCTGAAGTGACAGACTCATCTGGAGAGTCTACGTGCTTCTTCTTGCAAGTTCTCTTCAGAGGGGGCTCCTCAGAAGGGTATTCTGGGGAGGCCTCGAAAGAGAGGGGTTCGCCCAATGGGGCATCCAGAGACTCTGGATCTCTGCTGTCCTGTGGAATGGGTGGTGCCAAGACAGTAGCCAGTGCCTTAGGAGGACGAGTGCTGGTATCCTTATGTGGAGCTGTAGGGACAGACAGCACACTCCTCATCAGCTCAAAGGCGGATCCCACCAGCTCCGAAGACTCCCTCAGCTCTGAGGAGACAGAGGAAGCCACCGGACTCAGTGAGATCAGACCCGAGGCCGATGTAGGAGCCGAGCTTACCCAAGCCGACACTCCAAGGGGTAGGCTTGGCACCGATGAAGATCGAGGCAGAGATTCCCCCTCAGGGCCAACCGAGGAACCCCGACTCCCAGACTCTCCGGATGGCACAGTGTGTCGGAGCAGAAATCGGCTCTGTGATCACCGAAGGGGGTCTCAGAATTGACGGATCCACAGTAAGTGGTACCAAGCACTCTGGCTCCGAAGATCCAGCTTGGCTCGGAGGAGGAACAACAGTGGGTACCAATGGCTACAGTAGGATCCGGGACCAAATGGGTCAAAGCCGAAAATAATTTGGTTAGTGCCGGCAACTTCAAAAGTCTGCGCACCACCCGTTCCATGTCACTGGCAGATAAGCTCCTGGTGGACCTGGAGGATAGGGACTGAGAACGAGACCTGTGCAAAATGGGAGATCTCAGTGTAGGGGGAAACCAGTGAAATCTCCATAGACCAGCTCCGAGAAGAGGTATCTTGTGGCTCCGAAGACTTTGGAGCAGAAGAACCAGGCTCGTCAATCAAAATAACCTTCGACGGCTCCTAGAACTGTGGAACCGAGGGGGTAGTAGCCTTAGAAATTTTAGGTACTTGACTGGAGGCTCCAAATGAGCTGATGCAGCAGGTGATTGTCTCTTTTGAGGTATGTCCTTTTTTGAAGAAGGAGAAGAAGAAGATAAAGAACAACTGTGGATAGCTCCCTCAAAAGTTGGCTTTAAGAGACCATTAAAAATCGATTTGTTTCTCCTTTCTTGTAAAACCCTGGCACTGAAGGAATGACAGAATGTACAATCTTCTTGCAAATGAATAGCTCCAAGGCAATAAATGCGTATGACATGACCATCAATTTGACATCTTTTGGGAAAATTTCTGGCATTTCTTGAACCCCGAAAGCTTATTTTCCCTCTCCTTTGGGTCTTTGGACATGGTTATGACAAAAGACCACAATCTAACCACAGAAAATTCTCAAAACTAAAACTACTGATATACTAACTACAACAGGAAACACTGAGCAGACAGACAAGGGAAGATAATAGGGCCTGTAACGAAAACAGCCATAACTCCCAGAAAAAAACAATGCACCAACTGCAAGCCCTCTAACTAAAACAGGTAAATAGCTCTCCAACTTAAATGAGCTACTATTAAGCTAAACGAAAAGACACAACAATACCACTACAAGGGATAAGCAAGGCCTACGAAAATGATGGCCAAAGGCAGGACCAAATAGGAAAAATAGCTAATTCAAAAGCTAACTAAGCAACAACGTTAGAAACGATACCCACTATAATATATCAAGAGAAAAAAGGTCTAAAGACTGTAATAAGTGGAAAAACAATGACAACTTAGCCACGGCCAATAAGAGCGCATCCAACCTTGTAAAGCGGCAAATGAGATCTGGGGAGTTACACCACTGCATTATGGGATACCTACTTGCCACGAGCCAAGTTTGAGTCTTTCAGCTGTCTATTCGACTGAGTCGGAGCCAACCCATCATTGTAAGAATGAAGGCGAGATAGGACAACATAACATCAAAAGTTATGTATTCACCATAGTGATAGATTCACGTTGTCTATTTTCATATGGTTCAACCTACAGGTTTGTTCGATCTGAGTCAGTTCCTATACAGGCCATCTTCCAAAGACTTCAGCCCACTGAGCTCAACATCCTATACCCATAACCCCCCACATTCCACCAGAACTAGAAAGCGCAGTGGTGCAGCAGCAGTGTTGTCGCCTCACAGCAAGAGGTTCTCTGGTTCGGTTCTCGGCTGGAGTGCCTTCTGTGCAGAGTCTGTATGTCCTTTCTGCGTTTGTGTAGGTTTCCTCCCACGCTACAAAGACATGCATCTAGAGCATTTCTACCTGGGCCTCCGCTGAAAATTGGCTTTGTTCCAAGTCAGACTTTCCTGGTAAAAAAGAAGTTACGTCTTACCATAAAGTACCAGCTGTGTTGTTCATCTTCTTTCATTCATCATTGATGTGAAACTAGAGACTTCGGTGTCAGCAGACCTTGCACCATGGACCTGATACTCCCCTTCCGTAGATCCGTTTCTGGGCCAAGCATATAGCCCCTTCATCAAACGTCCTGACTCACTGCCCAGAGTATCCACTAGATCCACCAGAAGCCTGTCGGAACACGACGTGGTGCATCATGTAGACCAGCTGTTGTTAGCCAGGGGGATCCCTTCACTTTCTAAGACCCATCCACCTGCTGGACTTTGGCTGTCTTATCTACAGACTCCATCTTGCACTCCTCGTTCGACCATCTCGGTTCCGAAGCCTTCTGCTCCGACACCATTCTTGGAATCCATCACCTTGGTGCCTACTGTGCATCTCACTCCGTTTCAGAGTTTGTCCCTTTGGTCTTTGGTACCCGCTGAACCGGTCCTTCCTCAATCTGGGGATTGGGGGACGGGCGCGTCGGCCCAGGGTACGGAACTGCCTTTCTCCTTGGTTCCATCAGCGGCGCCAATAATCGCGGAAGAATTTTCCTGAGCACCACTGAGCCGAAGGAAACGCTCCCTCTGGAGACCAAGTCCAATTTGTAATGATTGATAAAGGTATGTGGATTAGCTCAAGTAGCTGCTGCGCAGATGTCATCCATGGAAGCCCTGGAATGGAATGCTATAGATCTTGCCATAGATCTAGTGGAGTGAGCTTTAACTTTTGGCATAGGTTCATTATTGAGGGAATAGATGAAATGTATACAGTCCCTCAGCAGTCTTGATAAAGTAACCCTCTCCCATTCTGAGCCCAGAAAAGGAGATGAAAAGCTGTTCAGATTTACGGATAGGTTCGGTCCTGTATAGGTAAAAATCTCAATTGTCTATGTACGTCTAAGGAGTGAAGGCAATACTCTCCTCTATTGGCAAAATTCGGAAAGAACACTGGTAGATCAATGGTCTGGTTAATGGAGAATTCAGAAACAACTTTGGGAAGAAAGGATGGATTCATCCGAAGTGATACTCTGTCTTTATGAAAAAAACAGATAGGGCCTATTGATACACAATGCCTGCAGCTTCAAGAATCTTCTGGCAGAGGTAATGGCTACCAAGAACAAGGATTTCCAAGACAAAAACTTTAGGTCACACTTCGCAGCAGGTTCAAAAGCTTTTTGAGTCAAAGACTGAAGGACTAAAGTGAGGTTCCTTGGTTTCACGGGCTGTCTGACAGGAAGCCTGATATGAGAGGTCCCCTTGAGAAAAGCCTTGCAAAGGCATAAAGAGATGAGAGGTGCCATCTATACCATTGTGGAAATTGCCACTAGATGTACCCGTACAGTAGAGGCACAGGCTCCATTATCAAAACACTTAGTCAAGTATTGAAGCAATGCAGTAACTGGAGCCGAATACGGGCCTAGAATGTTATCCTTGGACCAGATGGAGAACCTTTTCCATTTATACTGATATAGTTTTCTGGTGGAGGGTTTGAGAGAGGCCAGAATGATGTCTCGAACAAGCGGAGAGAGATTAGCTTGCCTGACGACTAGTGAAAGTGGAGAAACCAAGCTGTCAGCTTGAGACTGGACAGATTTGGGTAACTTACCCTTGGGGGTGAGTAATCAGATCTGGTAGAGGGTCCAGAATCCACAACGGGTCTACTAGGTGAGGCCAAAGGAAGAGGAACTAAACTGGTTGAGGCCAGAATGGGGCTATGAGGATCACCTTGCATATCAACCGAAGAGCTTTCGTTAGAAACTGTGGGATCAGAGGGATGGGAGGATAAGCACAAAGAAGTCCTGTGGGTCAATTGTGGATCGCAGCATCCCTCGGTGACTACCCCTCTGGGGGAAGTAGGGCAAAATAGCTGCTGCACTTGTTGCTTGATGGGGAGGAGAAAATATCGCAGCAAGGCTGGCCCCAGTGGCTGAAGATTACTGATGCCACCTTGAGGTTGAGGGACCCACTCTTGAGGCAAGAGGATGCACCTGCTCAGTTTGTCCACAATCATGTTGGAGCTCCCCGAAATATGCGCCATCAGAAAGCAGTTGGAATCTATCGTCCACTGCCAAACTCTCATGGCTTCTCAACATAGGGGGGTAGGACATGGTTCTTCCTTGCTTGTTGATACACCAGACAACTGACATATTGTGTGATTAAATTGCAATTGTCCCGGTAGGGAGAGCCGAATGGAAGTCCTGCAACTCTAACAGCACAGCTCTCGGTTCCAGAACATTGATATGCAAGTGGGCCTCTGAGGTGGACCATGTGTCTTGGACAGTCTTTCCCTGAAAATGCCCCCAACCCTATCAGGGAAGCATCTGTGGTCACAACGGCTGTGGGCTGAGGAGACTGAAATGGATGACTCCAAAGTTCTACGTCTGGCCTCATCCACCAAAGCAGGTCCTGTGTGCAGGAAGTGGTTATTCAAATCTGGTAACTGAGGGGGTGACAGTTTGGGAACCACTGACACAAAAGGAGCCACTGCAGAATCCGCATATGCAGCTTTGCTAGAGGCACTACTGGGATTGACGCTCCCACAGAACCTAGGGCTTGAAGAACTTCCCTTGCAGAGACTCTTGTTTGAGGGAGTATCATCCGGAGTTGAAGCCTCAATATATGGAGTCTGTGAATTGGGAGAATTACCAGACAGGACTGAGTATTGAACACTGCTCCAATGAACTTTATTTGTTGTGTAGGGGTAAGGTTTGATTTCTCCCAATGTATCATTATTCCCAACAATTTTGCCAGAGAGAGAGAGAGAGTATAATGCAGTGCTGTCACCAGAAGATACTCAGTGGGGGCGGTAAGGAGCCAGTCGTCTAGATATGGAAACACCCAGAATCCTTTTAGTCTCAAGTGAGCTGTTACCAGCGCCATGCATTTCGTGAACACTCTGGGGGCTGTAGAGAGACCGAACAGCAGGGTACGGAATTGATAATGACTGGCAGCCAGAAGCCAAGCAGACTCCTGGAGCATTTGTCCATCTTGATGTGGTAATACTCATCCCAAAGATATATAGAGCACATCAAATCGCCTTCTCTTAAAAAGGGGAGAATGGACTAAACCATGACCGTGACCATCTGGAATTTGGTTTGGGTGTCAGACTTGTTTAAGCTGCTGAGATCCAAAATGGGTCTCCAAGCCCCTGTCTTTTTTGGCACCAAAAAGAATCTAGAGTAAAATCCGGATCCGCACTGGTCTGGTGGGACTGGTTAGATGACACTTTTTCTGAGACAGCTTAATAATCTCTGAAGCTGCTTTTTCCCTTTGACTGGGTGGAACGTTGGGAAGTTTTTCTGGAAAATTTGGTTGACAAGAAAGGGGAATGGTGTCACCTCTGGTGATGATACTCTGCACCCAATGATCGGTGGTGACGGCTTCCAGAGGTAAGCAATCAGGCTGCTCCTCAGGGGTGCTGATAAGGCTGTCCAGAGAAAAAGTCCCTGGAGCCTTGGTTACGAGGTCCCCCTCTGCCGCTATAGGGACGTCTTCTGGAATTGTTACCCCTGTACATTGAGGGTTGGAAAATTGTAGGCCTATGGCAGACAGGGTCTTTCCATTTTCCTCGCACCTGGCTAGCGTGTCCTTCACTTTGGAGCCAAAAAGGGACAAAGCTTCGATGGGAGCATTGAGAAAGGAAGACTTGAAGGGATCTGCGAGATCACAAATGTGCATCCAGGCATGACACCTCATAATGCCCGAACACACTGCTCTAGCCACCCCTTTGGTCGCATGTGATAGCAACCTCATGGACTAGTTGGATAGTGATTGCAGGGTAACGAGCTGCGAGGCTACTTTATCCCTGACCTCGTCAGACAACTGTCCTGCAAGCATCCCAGACAGTTCGCAGATCAAGTCCCTCTGCAGCCTCATAAAATGTGCCAAATAATTCAGAGACTGAATAGTAAAGGTCCCTGATGTAAAAACACACTTCCCAAGTCTGTCTACCGCCCGGGACTCCCTTTTGGGCGGGTGGACAGCGGGACTTTCCTCAGCCAAGTTTTTTTTTGTGGCCGCCGCCACCACCATAGCATCAACTGATAATCCTTTGGACGAATTTGGGTTCTCCTTGGGAGGGGAAAGAATTTTGTCTGGTCTCTCTAAAGTTACGGAATCCCTGTGACTGGATGGAACGTCTGGGATTCTCTTGGTTGGTGGGGGAGGAGAAGAGAAGGGAATATGATAACCTCTGGAAATTATCTTTAATACCCACTCATCTTGGGTGACGTCTTGCCAGGCTTCTGGGAATAAAGAAATGTGACCGTCGACCGGCTCCAGAGACGTACAGTCAGACCTCCCTTCAGGAGCGCTGGTAGGGAGAACCACGAAAGGAATCACGGTCCCCCTGGTTACGCGGACCTCCTCTGCCTCTAGGGCAGCATCCACCTGAATTTCCACCTCCCTCCCCTGCCTGTGTAGGGGGAATCACTTTGTGCATCCTGAAAAAACCTCTGCGACTTTCTGAACCACATTTTCCTACCCTTCTGGCCCTTGGGGTAAGGTCCAGAAGGCATGGAAAAATGGACTCCCACGGCAGACAGGGTTTTTCCTTCCTGCTCGCACCTGGTGAGTGTGTCCTTCACCTTGGTTCCAAACGATGATGAACTGTCAAAGGGGGCGTTGGTGAATGTAGACTTGAAGGCCTCCGCGAAATTGCACAGGCGCATCCAGGAGTGTCTCCTAAGACAGACTCCAGAACCCGCTGCCCTACTCGCTCCGTTGGCTGCATATGAGATTCAGCCTCATGGAAGAGTTGGTAAGGGAATTTAGGATAGACATCTGTGCATTGACCTTCTGTGCCACTGCATCAGAAATGCTACCCTGTAGAGATTCTCCTAGCTCTTTTAGGAGATCTCTCTGGAGCCGTGTAAAATGAGTCAAGTAGTTCAGCGACTGCAGTGTAAAGGCCACTGAGGTAAACACAAGCTTCCCATACCTGTCCATAGCCCAGGACTCCTTGTTAGGCGTATGGACGGTAGATGAAGTTTCAGCAAGTTCCTTCTTGGTGGCTGCTGCCATCACCATGGCATCTACTGGAACGCCTTTTGTTAGATATTCCTCGTCAGTGGGGGCAGACAAAAACTTATTGGGTCTCCTAGGGACCGGTTCCACAGTGTCAGGAGTTTTCCACATTTTTCGACAGACAAGATCTAGTAGCTCATCGAAAAGGAGAAACCCAAGAGGCGGAGGGTTGAAACCCGAAAGCCTTCAGGAACACCGACTCCTCCTCAGAAGGAGATTTGGATGGCCAGCCGCCTCTCTGCTTCAAGATCTCAAGGATATCAGAAAAAGAGATATCTTCAGAAGACGACTTGGGGGTACCCTTTTACTTCTCAAGGTCGGTGTCCAACATGAGAGACTCATCTGGGGAGTCGAGGTGTTTCCTCTTACACAATCTCTTTTCTGGCGGGCTCGTCAGGCAAAACCTCTGGGGAGACGTCAGAAAGTTGGGGACCTCTCATGGAGGTATCCTGAGGCTTAGGATCTCCGCTGCCCAGGGCTAGAGGGTGATCTGAAACTGACACCAGTCCCGGAGGGGGCAGAGTATCGGTGCCGTAGGATGCAGCTGATGACCTGGCCAGCACGCTTCTCATAACCTCGAAGGCTGATCCCCCCCCCCCACTCCGAAGGCTGACTAACTGTAGAGGATACAGTAGTTGCCCTCAGCGCCAAGGAGATGAGGTCTGAAGCAGATGTCAGGTCCAAGCTCACTCGAGCTGAAGCACAGAGAGGAAGGCTCAGAACCGATGAAGATCGATTCAACCCCTCCCCCTCGGCTCCGACCAGAGAACCGTGGACCCTCAACCCCGTGGACAGAGCCAATGGGGTTGGAGCGGAAATTGGAACTGAGAGGCCAGGCGAGGCTACTGGAACTGACCTAACGGCCCCCAACGGAACCGACAACTCTGGCTCCGAAGGCAGAGAAAGGCTCGGAGGAGGAACAACCAAGGATGAAGAGGCCATAGGATCCACAGCCAAAATCAATTTGGCCAACACCGATGACTGAAACAGTTTCTTCACCACTCTATCAACGTCCTCATCGGAAAGGGTCCTGTAGGACCTGGAGGATATAGCTGGAGATCTGGATCTCCCTACAGAAGAGGACTTGTGTGAAGGAGAAACGGGTCGGATAACTGGAGACCGGCTCCGAACCAAAATATCCATGACTGGCTCCGAGAGGCTGGGAGCTAATACGGACTTAGTCATGACACTACCTTCTGTCGGCACAGAGGGCAATGGAACCGAAGAAGGAGAAGCTGTTCTAGCAACTTTCTCCGGCGGCTCCAAAGAAACAGATGGAACTGCAAAGTCATTTTGCCCTTTTTAGCTGGAGAGGATAAGGCACTGGAAGACTTAGACAAGTCTTCCTTGAAGGGGTGTTTGAGCAGTCCTTTCAAAATGAGCTTGTTCTTCCTCTCCTGTTGCACACAGGGACTGAAGGAATGACAAAACAAGCAGGACTCTTGGAGGTGAATGGCCCCCAAGCAGTACATGCACACAGAGTGCCCATCAGTCAAAGACATTTTATGGTTGCATTCAACACACTTTTTAAAGCCCGAAGGCCTGTGTTCCTTAGAATCCTTGGACATGCTGAATACACATAGGTACAAAGCAATACGTACACACACTGGACCCAACTAAACCCCACACGGGGAACTAGAGCCTCTAACTAAAAACGGCCTAGTAACCGGCGGGAAAAAGACTACAGGGAGGACTAGGTCCTCTAACTTAAACGGGCCTAGCCCGTGGGAAAGAAGGAAATGAATGGGATACCAAAACGGCCAATGAAAAGGCCACAAAAACACCAAGATGCAAACCAAGGCAGTATAACACCACTACCACAAACACACAGTTATGAAAATAGCTTTTTTGAGCAACAACAAGTCAAAAGTTTATAAAAAGTATACTTATCCATGGCCAAAAGCGAGACCACGTCTGAGCGTAACGAGCAGCAAACGAGATCTGGGGAATAGACCGGCTGCATGATGGGATACCTCTTAGCCACGAGCCAACTGAAGACTTCGAGCTACAGTATGGCCAAGTCGGAGCTGAGGTTCGGCTCTGAACTCACGGGTAAGAATGAAGGCGAGATTGGACTACATAACATCTGGGGTTCCAACATCAAAGGAGTGCTGTCAGAAGCAAGAGCCCTCTTCATCGCGTGGAAAGCAGGCCCGCCTGAAGAGGGATGGGAGCCCGGAACCAAGAAAGACAACCTTGGGACTGGGGTCACACCCCACTCTGGCGTACCTGCCCCCACGGATGGAGCCTCAAGCAGGATCAGCGCGGACACGGTTATTGGTGCAGAGGATGGAACTGAGGAGAGGCGCGACTCCGTACCCTGGGCCAACGCTCCCATTTCCAATCTCCAGATTGAGGAAGGACCGGTTCAGTGGGTACCAAAGACAAAAGGGACAAACTTGGAGCTGGAGTGAGATGCACCGTAGGCACCGAGGTGATGGGTTCCAAGAAGGATGTCGGAACAGAAGGCTTTGGAAAGGAGATGGTCGAACAAGGGGTGTAAGACGGAGTCCGTGGATAAGACAACCAAATGCCCCTGCAGGTGGATGGATCTTAGAAAGTGAAGGGATCCCCCTGGCTAACAGCTGGTCTACAAGATGCACTACATCGTGTTCTGGCAGGCTCCTGGTGGATTTAGTGGATACTCTGGACGGTGAGTCAGGACATTCAATGAAGGGGCTATATGCTTGGCCCAGAAACGGTTCTACGGAAGGGGAGTATCGGATCCATGGTGCAAGGTCTACTAGCACCGAAGTCTTTAGTTTCACATCAGTGATGAATGGAAAGAAGATTAACATCAGATCAAATGTTAAAATAAAAAAAAATAAATAAATAAAACTACCTCAGATCGAGTTTTCCCCCTCTCTATATAAAATTCAGGACATAGTCCCCAAAAGGGAGAAAAAAAAAAAGAGACTAAAGACTCCATGAAAAGAGATGCAATCTCTCCAGCTCGGTCATCTCATGAACAAGGAGCTCACCATGAAGGTGGGGTAGGTTGAACCAGATGGAAACAGACAACATGGATCTATCATTATGGTGAGTCCATAATTTTTGTATCCTATGTCGTCTTTTCTGTCTGGGTTCAACCTATGGGAGAGAGTCCCTAGCTGCTTAACACCCTGGATGCTCTTACAGAAGGAGATTGCATAATAAGGTGAAACCACACAAAACTCTAGACCTTAACTGGATATCCAGTTTGTAATGGGATACGAGTGTGTGATGACGCATCCAAGTAGCAGCAACAGCACAGACATCATCCAAAGCAGCTCTGGAGAAAACAAAAACTCTAAGCAGCCACAGTTCTGGAAAAATGATCTTTGGGTTTGTGACCTAAAGGTTTTCCTTCAAACTACACCCAAATAGCCATTTGGAAAGAGTCACCTTAGATATAGGCACACCCAATCGAGTCTTAGAAAAGGAAGCACATCACTGATTATATTTTTGAAAGAACTTTGTTCTGTCCAAATAAAACCTCAACTGCCTATGGACATCAAATACAATGCAAAAGAAATTAGCCTCTGTTGGAGAAATCAGGAAAAAAAACACAGGCAGATGAATGGACTAGTTCATACTACTCACTAAAAACCACCTTAGGAAGAAAAGCAGGATCTATTCTAATAGATGCACTGTCTTTGTGAAAAAACAAATATGGAGGGAATGAAGAGAGGGTCACAGCAGCATTGAAACACCTATGGCAGAAGCAATGGCCACCAAGAAAAGTATCTTCCAAGAGAACAACTTCATATCGACAGCAGCAGAAAGCTCAAAAAGATGCACTGTCAGCACTTGGGAGCATGAAAAGCAAATCCAGCTAGGGTCTCAGACAGGAGTGTAAAACATATGGTTCCGCTTCAGGATAGCCTTCAAAATCTTAAGCGCAGCCAATGGAAATTTATCCCTACCAATGTGAAAACTGGAAATAGCTACCAGATGTACTTTAACACTGTAACAACTGAACCCAGAGTTAAAAAAATCTGCAAGGAACTCCAGGATGGCCTTCAAAGGAGCTAAAAAAAAAGATCCAAGCTCTAACAGTAAACCCATAAGATGAAATGCTTCCACTTACTAGCGTACACCTTATGAGTACACATCTTTTGTGAAGAAACTAAGATATGTATGACTCTGCCTTGCAGCCTGGAATTCCTGGTCATCAAGAGAACTGGAGAAACCATGCAGTTAACTTGAGTGATGGAAGGTTGGGTGGAATTAGGCCTGTCAGATGAAAAATCACATCCAGAATGGAATCCAGGACCCAAGCAGGATACTTCAGGAGAGAACAAAGGAGGGGGAACCACACCTGCCCATGCTATAAAGGGGCAATGAGGATTACAGTCCATCTACAATGGCCAGCTTTCTGAAAAAAAATATATTATTAACGGGGTCAGAGGATATGCCTAAAGAAGACTCAGGGGTCAAGCGTAATGGAGTGCATTCAACAATGCTCAAAACACTAGTAACCAATCAGGAATCCAGCCAGACCACTTGGAAAGTCTGACCACACACGAAGGAACTTGTTGTAGCTTCTGTGAGCCGAACAGAAAAAAATTCCAAACTAAATAACTGAATAAAAAACAGCTCAGCTGATAAAATTAACCTTAACTTTATTTAAGCAACTAAAATAAAACCAAAAAACAAAGCGCTTTTACCCATAGTAATAAAGACTTCATCAGAGTTTGTAAAACAGCAGTTCCATCTTCATTTTATAATATGAAAAGACCTATCAGATTACATCAATTAAGCTGCAACTAAATGAAACCTAGGTTTCTTAAAGGAACCTGTCAGTAAAATGTTAAACACTTAAACAATGTATCAAAGTGTAACAATTGTTGCAATTTACGCCTTTAAACCATTGTACCACGTCATATAAAAATGTAGAAGTTTGAGATAGCAACATAAAAACTTCTCTTATATAGAACACTGTAAAATGTGAAATATAAAATATGAAAAATAAGACATATATATATATATATATATATATACACACACACACACACACACACACACACACACAGGTCCACATTCAAATCCTGAAATACTAAAATATCGAATTTCAGTATTTCGAGATGAGAATGGTAAAAGTGCAGTTTTTCAAAATTGCATATTAACGAATCGTACGTTGCCAAATCAACAGTTGTTGGGGTGTGGTTTGTTGTGTGCGGTGTGCTGTCTCTTTAAGGTACAGTGTGCTCTGGGATTTAGACATGGAGGTCGATGTATGGCTATTTTCGGAGATGCAGGTAGGTTTGTAGTTTGTTAGGGTTTTGGCTATGAATGTGTTCTTATATTTTTTGGGAAGCTTTAGGAGTAGACTGAGGTAGGTAGGTGAGAGACCGAATGTATGTGTGTGTTTTGTACATGTGTAGTGTGTGTATTTATCAACAGTATATGTGTTGCAGTGTGCGATGGAAGTGTAGGGCTTTATTATGTTGTGTATTATGGGTTTGTTATGTTGTTTGTGGTAGTGCAACCTCGAAGTTGGTATATTTAAGTGGGGGGGTGTGGGGAGCACAGAGGGGTTTGGCCCCTGCTTATACATAGATTATTTGGGTTTTGTTGGTGTGTGTGCGTTGTGTTTGTGATGGTGTAGGGAGGTAGGTCGTGTTTGCTTTTTGTTTGTGTGGTGGAGGCCTTAATTTAAAAACAAAACATTATATACTGAAAATTCTGTATTATCAGTTTTCAGTATAGTGAAGTCAGTTTTTATTTTTTAATTTTTAATTGTTGTGGTCTTTCGACATTCTCGTCTCGAAATACTGAAATTCGATATTTCAGTATTTCCAGATTTGAAAGTGGACATATATATATATATATATATATATATATATACATACATATATACACACATATTTATACACACACACACACACACACACACATATATATATATATATATACACACACACACACACACACACACACACACACACACACACACACACACATATATATATTTATCTATATATACACAAACATACATACATACTCACACACACACACAGACACACACACACATCTGATTTAAATAGAGCAAAGAATAAACAATTAAAATTCAGGTCCTATCTTATAAGGATACACACTCAATTGTTTGATTTAAAAATACAAAAATATTTTACTCCTAAAAAAGCAACTGGAGAGTATCCCTGGGTGACTGTACCTGAAGGGAAACTAAGGCATAATATCTGCTTCACTTGGTTTTGGATGGGGACACAAACAAGTCGCAACACAGGGTAAGCCAGTGCAGCACAGTTGGAGTAAGGTGTCCCTGGCACTGACCAAGGTTGCCCTCATGGGGAAGTTAAGAACCGATTGTCCAGATAAGGAAAGCCTTGGAACCTCTTCAACCTGAGTCAGGCTGCTATTACTGCCATATACTTAAGTGAACATCCTGGGGGGGCAGTGATGAGACCGAATTGCACCACTTGGAAGTGGCAGTTATCACCATCCCCCATCCAGAAGCACAGAAACCTCCTGGTCCACCTCACAATTTTGCATACTTGAGACTGATCAAGCATATCCAGTCATCCTTCCTCAAAAGGGGCAGAACGGACAGCACTGTGACCATCTGGAACTTGGTCTGCTTCACAAGATGATTCAACTTGCTCAAATACAAGATTGGCCTGTGGTTCTTGTTGTCTTTAGAACAAAAAAGAACCTTGAGTAGACTCTGCAAGCTTTGTTGGTCTGGTGGGACCTCTTGGATGACTTGATTTGCTAGCAGCTTCTGAATTTCGAAGGCTGACGCTCTTCTCTTATGGGATTGCACGTATGGAAGCCATTTGAAATTTATATGTGGAACTTGTAAAAATGGAATTCAACAGACTCTGGATATAACAACACCCATGTGGTCGAGGTGATGGCCTCCCAAGCTTGCTGGTATGCAAGCAAGCCGACCCCCAACTACCTCCAGTGCAGGACAGCCAAGCAACCCTTTAGGATCGTTGAAAGGGCATCAAAGAGAAACCTCTGTGGAAGAACTGGTTCTGCGAGACACTCCTGCCATGCGGGTGGCATCCACTGTGGTCACCCTCCCTGACGTGTGTGGAGGGGTCCCCGAGAGGTAGCTTCTTGAAAGGACTGCTATGACTTCCTGAAAAAGTAATGTTTTCCCCACTTCTGGTTCTGAAAGAAGGTCCATTCAGGGATAGCAAAATGAAGTCCAGTGGTAAACAGCATCTTTACATCTTGCTCACTCTCCTGGTTAAAGTCTCCTTCACTTTTGGTACGAAAAGTGGTGACAAGAAATTGAATGAAACATTGATAAAGAACGTCTTGAGGCAGTACACAGAGTCAAACAACATCATCCAAGCATGGCAATACATACTGATTACAGCACCAGATGCTTAGGACATACCATCAGCTGTGTAGGAAAGTGGTTGTGTGGACACGTTAGCAATGGCTTGCAGGGTGGATAGCTGAGTCTCCAGATTCTGCTGCATCTTAACTTCTTGATTACTTCAGACACAATGTCCCACTAAAGTCTGGTCAAGTGAGATAGACAGTTTAACTCTCTCAGCACACACGTGGCTGAGGAGTAGGCTCGCTTCCCTCAGAGTTTCAATGCTCAATACCTCTACTCAGCTTATGGACTGAAGAAATTTCCTCTGAAATGTCCTTTTTTTCTCGCCACTGGCTCCACCGTAATTGCATCCATAGCAGGACCCTTACTCCAGTGTTGCCAATCCTTAGGAGGGGTGAGGATGTTGTTGAGTTTTTTGGGGATAAGTTCTGCTATATCAAACTCCTTCCAAACCTTCTGGGACACCTGGTCAATAAGTGCATCCAGAGGGGAACCACCCAGAATATGGACGGGCCCACTCCACAGGACTCCAGAAACAAACTCCTCCAGAGAAAGGGCTGCAGCAATCCAACCCCTGCACTGGTGAAGGAGCATGACTGAAGAGCATCTTTTCTAAAACAATGAAAGCAGAGGGAGAAGCAGGCCAACTGGTGTTGGCAGACCTAGGATTGCAAAAACCCAAGGACACACTGGAGCCACTCCACCCCATCCAGACCCCAAGACTGGGGCCAAACAATTAAGAGCAGAGGCCTCGAGCAAGAGTGATAACCCCGAAACAGGAAAAGTCGAACCAGAACTGCAGACCTCCACCTTGACCTGTTGGTCCTGAGGTCCACCTGGCTCTGACACCACTGGAGTCAAGGAAACTTAGGTACAGCTCAGAGTTGAAATCGGTCAGGTCATTGGAGCCAATCCATAAGAAATGGAAGGCAAGAAACTCTGATGACATCAGATCCACAGGACCAGAGGGAGAAAAACAAGGTAAAGGAGCCATAGCTTCAGGGTGGGGGCCCAGAGCTGATGGGATGAGGCCTAACTCCAAATGCACCTACAGAAAGGACCACATCAACTGCCTAATTCCAATATCTTCAAGCTTCCAACGAGCCAAGATGACTGAGCCAAGGAAGACACCAAGGGAGGGTTGGAAGATTGCCAACTAGGTAATGGCCTCAGCTTGTGGGTTTGAATGAGGGAAACTCAGATGTAAAAAGGAGATGGGGAGGACTCCAGCAAAAATGCCTACAGAGCAAAAGGGGGAAAGGGGAAACAAAAGTCTGCTCTGAAGAAGCCTATTTTTTCATTAAAGGACTTGGCACACTGATGGAAAGAGATCAGCTCTAAGGGAAGCTGGAGGAGATTGGGTCTGAGGTACTGATCCCAAAGGCAATCAAAACTACCAAAGGATCCATGATCTTGGGACTCTCATATCCAGCAGACCAGAAACAGAAGCATCAGAATATGGAACCATCAGTTTACGGTCCCTCAAAGACTTTGGAGTAGTTAGAGCTTTGTTTTAGACCCCGATCCAACTCAACCCCTTTACTAAGAGTCACCCGAAAGGAGGAGACCCTTCAACATCAACTTGGCCCTCCTCTCGTTAATGTGCAAGTGTCAAAACGGGACCTGAAGATGAGCAGCCCTGAAACAACAGAAGCACAGATCATGGATGTTCTAATATGGGAGCATGTGCCCACACACAACATATTTCTTAAAACCTTTATCCATTTTACCTAAGCTACAACCTACCTAACTAATCCTAACACACAAAAACACCACAAGAAAATAAAAACACAAAAAAACAACTCTGTACAGTAGTCAGGAAACAACCTAGTTGAAAGAACCTAATCAACAAACCACTAAACCTATACCCAATACAAACACACACTAACTAACCTACCTCACACAAAAGGAAACTAGGGTAGAGGAAAAAGGAGCTAGCACCATCAAAAAACTAGCCAAAAAAGGATATACTACACACAGCACATGACCAAGTTGCAGTCCAGGAATGGTGTTAAACTAGACTTGAAATGGTTCTGGTGGAGCAAGGGGTTACAGGTAAAGGAAGCAGAGCTCAGTGAGCTGAAGTCTTTGGAAGGTGGTCAGTATCAGATCCGTCTTGGATCCAACAACCCACAAGTTGAACCCAGATGGAAGAGACAACATTGGTTCCATAGTCCCCTTCTTGTTTTGGGAGATGGTCCTTTTTGGGATGGAAAAGCATATTGTGACTGCAGACAGGATCTTGCCTTTCTGCTTGCTCTTTGTAATCATTTCCTTCATTTTTGGTCTGAACAAAGTTGAACCAAAGGGGGGACTGATGGAGCCTTCTGCAAAGTCACAAAGGTGCATCCAGGCATGTTGATCAATAGCAATGCTGGTGCCTGCCACCCTGGCTGTACAATCATGTGCATTAGGAAGCAAATGTGAAGATACATTAGTCATTGACTGCAGGTTAGACAACAAAGACTCCACAGACGTCTGGGTGTTCGCAAGCAGGTTACCTGCGAGGGATTTTTTCAACTCTTTCATCAGGTCTCTCTGAAAATGGGCCATATTTGCTAGGTGCTTCAGATCTCCGAGTGCAAAGGTCAGTGAAGCATACATCCATTTCCCAAATCTGTCCAGAGTCCTAGATTCTCTACTAAGGAGATGAATAGATGTGCTCTCTTATGAGAGTCTCTTCCTTGTGACTTCTGCAACAAGCAAGGGGACCCTTGCTCCAATGAGACCTAGTCCTGGGGGGGGGGGGGGGTGCACTAAAATCTTACCTGTTTTTCATGGAATTTGCTTCATCACATCAGGTTCCTTCCATGCTCACTAAGTAAGTAGGTCTATCAGTCTGTCAGTAGGCAGAACCACCCAGGAGATAGAACAGCCAGTCTCAAAAGCCATGAGGAACAAAGATTTCTTAGG
This sequence comes from Protopterus annectens, assembly GCF_019279795.1. Lineage (NCBI taxonomy): Eukaryota > Metazoa > Chordata > Ceratodontiformes > Protopteridae > Protopterus > Protopterus annectens. The sequence continues at coordinate 544,156,629 of NC_056725.1, read as the reverse complement.
AGTGAGGAGCTTCAAAGGACTAACCCCATCTTTGCTTCAACTATGGAATGTCTTCAAATGAGACATCTTCCAGAGGGGAACCTTCTCCCTCACTGAAATCCATATCTTCAGTGAGTGACTTTGCTGAGGAGTCCAAATGTCTACTCTTAAAAGTTATTTTCCTAGGAATTTCCATCATGTGGGCTTCCAGAGCAGGAGTAGAGTCAGATAAGCACACTTGGCAAGAACCCCCAAGGCTGACTGACCCTCTCAATCAAGATGAGGGGATATGGAAACAGGATCCACGGGACGTTAGGATGGAGTAAGGTGTGGTAGAGACACATTTTCTCTGGGCCTACAGAGTACTGTCCCTCAAAGGCCAAAGTAGAGAGGTAGAGCCTGGCCGAATTGTAGAAGAAGGTATGGGGTGCCCTTGACTCTGACCCCAACCCGACTCAGAGATCAACAGCAGCAATGAGTTGTTGGGCAACAAGGGGAAAGGATGGCTCTGAAAATTTCAGAGTTCACCCTGAACCTTGAGTCTTTGTACTGGAGCTATGGCTCTGAGACTAATCCTGATTCAACAAGACTGAAGCCAAGAGTGTGACAGAAACAGCTGCAGCTGAAGCTGAAGCTGAAAAGGCTTTTGGCTCCAACATAGGTGGTCTACAGGCCATACTCAGGTCTGTGGGCTTCAGATTCAATAGTTGGACCAGAACAGGAAAAAAAAACGATGGAAGGGCAGTTATGGTCCATATCCAGAGCAGACAAAGGGGTCAGTGCTAGGATAACCCTCAGCTGAATCTGGGTCTAAGGAACCTCTGCATCATCTTATCGACATCCGAAAGACTCCTAGACAGAAGGAAGGACCTGAAAGAAGAAGCCATTGGATGTGGCCAAGAAGAGCATTTCTCTTGCAGGAATGGAGGATGAAGCCTCAGACTCAAGATTTCAGTGAGAAACAGAGAGGGAAATGGCGACCGGATCCTATTGGGTTCTGGATCTTAAGTTCTTGGTGTCTATGGAGCCAAGTTAGAAAGCTCTAATGGCTCTTGAGACCTTTTCCTGAAGTCATACCCTGTTCTTTTTTCTCTTTCTCAATCCTTGGGCTTTTCTCCCTCCTCTTTTTCTTTCTCACTTGGAACTTTAGTCTTCTCCATCTTCTTTGCTGATGAAGAGAAAACTTTTGGGTAGAAGTGGCTGCACTTCCCACTTGGGTGGGAAGAAGACCTTTAAGCACTAGCTCATCCCGGCATCCTTGAAGTGCCCTAGCCCCAAAAGAAGCACATGCTTCACAGTTGAAGTATAAGTGTGACACCTCTAGGCAGTAGACGCACAGCGAATGTGGATCCTGTGGTGGAAAGTTATAGCAAGGGAACGCACATTTTTAAATCCACTTGCCTTGCCTGACATACTGGTAGGTAGACACCAACAATATAGTAATAGCCAACACAAAGCTACAATATAACAAACAGCAGCAAAAGGGAAAACAAACAGACCAACAATTATCTAGCTAACAAACGTACAGTGAAAACCTAGTTTAAAGGTTAAGAAAAATACAAGCACATTATAGCAATATTTATTATTATTAATTATTGTTGTTATTACCATTATCATCATCATTATTTGGAACAGGGGCCAACATGCAACTCAAGTAGACTTCCTCCTAGTAAGGAAAGGGCATTGGGGTAGAATCATTGATTGCAAACTCATCATCAGTGAAACAGTCAGCCCACAGCATAAACCACTGGTTGCCACAAACAGCTTCAAGAAATAGTCAGAGAAGGCTCTAAGGTCAACAGAAACCAGGCTGAAGACCTGGAAGTTGACTGAACTGAAAGCACAACAGTTCAAAAAATTACTTAGGGCTCTAAGCACCACAAGAGCAGAACAAAATAAGTGGAGATAAAAAAAGAATGGTATTGCCTCAAACATCATGTGAGAGGACTACAGAACAGATATGTGGCCGAGACAGGTATAAAAATAAAGTACATAAGGAAAGTTGGAGGTGGAATGCAGAAGTCCAAGAAGTCTTCAAAAGAAATGAAGAGTGCAGGAAAAGATGGGAAACAGAAAAGACAGACCAGGCTAGGAAGGAATACGGGCTAGCTAACAAAACAGACTAAGAAAGGAGTTGCAATAGCACAGAACAGGGCATCAGAGGCAATCTATCAGCTTCTGGAAAGTGACTCAGGAGATGGCACAAACACTATATCAGGTGCAAGGCAAAGATAAAGAAGACAGTCAAACACCCTTCATAAGGGATGCCAGCAGCAACCTGTTCATCAGTCCACAGGACGTCAAAGGCAGATGGAAGGGGTACATCCAGCAGCTTCTGAATGAAGTAAACCCCCTAGAAATTGTACTGCCCCAGACAGCCTACGATGAGAACAGAAGATGAACCCATATAGATGAAGTAAAAACAGCGTTAAGGAAAATGAAGTCAAGGAAAGCAGCAGATGTAGATGAGGTCACAGAAGATATGATGGAGAGTCTGGGTCAGATGGCTCCTGAGTGTTCTCATAGCAGTGTGGAGAGAAAGGTGTATCCCACATGACTGGAGAATAACTGTGGGCAGTACAGAGGTATCAAACTCCTGTCACATTGCATGAAAGTTCTGGAGAGGGCGACAGATACATGACTACGCAGAGTAGTAGAAAGTAAGATGGTAGATGAGCTCCTCAGATTCAGATCAGGATGCAGCACAAGTGATCCAATGTTTTCAGTGAGACAGATAGTTAAGAAAAAGCTAGAGATAAGAAAAGGGTTCAACTGGGAATTCTTAGACATGCAAAAGGCACATGACAAGGCCCCAAAAGCTGATTTGGGCAGTACTGTGGTAGTTTGAAATCCCAGAAACATTGGTATAATTCATGCAAGCTGTGTACAGGGAACCCAGTGACTGAAGTGAAAAAAAGTGTTCAGTCTCACACAGGTGCTCCCAGTTGGAGTGGGTGTGCACTTGTGTTCAGATCTGAGCCCACTGCTACTCATACTGGTGATGGACTACATTAGTAAACAGGCTGGAGGGAATAGATAAAGTTGCTGTATACAGAAGATGTGGAATTACAGGCAAACTCCGAGCAAGAACTTCAGCAAAGATAGAGGAATGGAATGCAAAACTAGCAAAGATAGAGGAATGGAATGCAAAACTGAAGGCACACAGGATGAAATGGAATACTGATAAGACAATGATAATGGCAGCAAATGAGGGAAATCAGGAGAAGCTGAGAACTGAGACAGAAGGGAAGATAATGGAACAGGTTAAGAGCTTCAAGTATTTGGGAGGGTTGACTGAGGAGAAGGGAAGTCTGAACAAAGAGGTCAAAGCTAGAATTAGAATGGCTGCAGCCAATTGGCACAGTGGGTCAGGTGTATTGTATGACAGAAGAATGCCAGATAAGCTGAAAAGTAAGGTGTACAAAACAGTGAGGTAACCAGTACTGCTGTATAGTACAGAAACCTGAGCAGTAAAGGCAGAGCAGCTGAGGAAGCTAGAGGTGATTGAAATGAAGTGCCTGAGACTGATGGTAAGATGCACATTGGTAAACACGAAGAAATAAGTACATAACAGCAAATGCCAAAGTAGCTCCAATTACAGAAAAGATAAAAGAAAACAGATTATGGTGGTTTGGGCACGAGTGCAGAAAAGCAGAAGACAGTCTAGTGAAGATGATTTGGGACAGACAGGAAGAAGGCAAAAGGAAACAAAGGTGTCCAGCAAAGAGGTGGATGGACTGTGTGAGAGAAGATCTGAGACAGGCATGAGTGTCGAAAAAGGCAATGAATCAAAAGAGATGGCAACATTTGACATGACACCCAATCCCATGTAGAAAATGGTAAAAAGAGAGTTGATGATGAATGAGTTACATGGAGTATCTAATGTAATGTGGTATTATAAGGCACAAATGCACTACATTTTATAAACCCCATCAGTCAGTAAATAATCTATGAATATTACGTAAAAGGCAACATCTTTCTGGATATACTTGGAACTAACACTCATCAGCAAGCATCAATGGGCACAGTAGAAAGAGAAGGAAATGCCATAGTTACACTGCCCATCCTTGAAAGGCAGCTAGTTGACTGTCAGTTCAATGAAACCATCAGAAGTAGTACATTTTGGCACCAAGAAAGCTCTGAAGCTTTTAGTGTCCAAACTGCCTTTTTATGTGGGTCTGCTCAGGCCCATGGTAGTGCATGTGGAAGCTGCCTTGAAGTTTTGAAAGTTGGCAGGTGGTCATATCCTGGTTAGGATACAACCCAAACAGCTCAGGCTACCGCAACAGTGATCTAATGTTGAACAACGGTCCCCACCCCACCTCACCACATTAATGTGATGATAATGATGAGGTAGGGATGTCCAGAATAAGATGTACAGTCTTCCCTCTCTGCAATACTTTCTTACCATACAAATATCGGTTAAAAAGAATCCAAGGAATAAATAAACATGGCTACAGAAAGAGAGTGGTGTCAGAGTAGTTCATGCGATATAATGTTAAAGTACTTCTTGCATTAGGGATCACCTGCCAAGGGTAGCCCGACGTCCAGCCAGTACACCAAACTCTTAGGTTGTAATAGGGGCATTGCACATCACATGCATGCTCACCACGCATGGCAGAGAGCATAAAGGTGACATAGAATGTACCTTCCTCAGAACTGAAAAGCCCCAAGAGGAACAACAGTCCAAGGAATGAGAGGAACATGTGCAAAAAAAGAAAAAGGGGGAGGAGGAAGGGAGCGAATACGGCAACAGTGAAGAGAAGGACATCTACTGTTATGGTAAGATTTTGCACAACTGTACTATGTCTTTCCATTTCACTGTTACAGTACTCCTTACATTAGGGAAGAGTAAGAAGAAAGTTGGGATAAGTAGGAAGGCCCAGCAGAGCCCTCAAGAAAGCAATGCAGGACAGTTCCGGCAAATTTGGCTCTAGCCCTGGAAACCATATCCATCTTATAGTGGCTGTTAAACGTTTGCACAGAAGTTCAAGTAGCTGCCTCAAGGATAAGACTGGAATCCAGTCCCATAAAAAAGCACCAGAAAAAGTCACAGCTCTGGTAGAAATCAGTCTCAACAGAAGATGAAGGGGTTTTCCCATGAAAAGTCTAACAAAAGGAAATGGCCTTACAGATCCAGAAATCAACAGCTTGCTTAGAAACAGCCAAACCTAAAGATCCAGGAAAAACAAACAAATAAGGTTGTTCAGATTTATAAATGCCTTTAGTCTTATCTAAATAATATTACAGTTGCCTATGCAAATCCAAGGTATGAAGAACCTTCTCACTAGCAGACTATGGAGAAGGGAAAAAAGTGGGCAAATGAATACAATGATTAAGAGAAAACTCACTAACAACCTTGGGCTTAATAAAAAGGATTAGTACAAAGAGACACCCTGTCCCTATGAAAAACTTAAAAATAAGGAACAGCTAAGTCTCTGAATTTCAGACACACTTCCAGCTGAAGTAAGGTCAATAGAAAAACAAAGAGTCTTCCAGGCACAATGCTGTAAAAGAGCCTCAGTCAATTTTTCAACAACAAAATTAAGGTCCCAGGAAGGAAGAATAGGTTTCCTGGGAAGTTTAACATGAAGGGTGCCTTTAAGGAATTGTTTGACCTGAAATCTAGAAGTCAAAGGGGGAGTCAAAGACAGACAAGCAGAAATAGATGACAGGTGGACTTTAACTGAAGTGAAATAAGAGAGAACCAAAGGAATTTATACAGAAAGTGGATCCAGGTTACAAGCAAGACACCAAACAGAAAATCTCTTCCATGTGGATAAATAGGATTTATTGGCCTCCTTCAAAACGCAATGCATATACTCAGAGAAAAAGTGCCTAAAAGGGATCAAAACTCTTTCAACCACAGTGTCAGCTGAAGAGTGGACAAGGGGAGATGGATGAGAGACTCCTTGTCTTGTGTATGTTCACCCTGTGCATCAACTTATGATGACTGCCCTTAACTCAGAAGAGAGAGCCAACACTGTCTTGGCCAAAAGGGAGTCACCAACAAGATGGAAGGCATAAAGAAGCATCCCTTTCCAAGAGAAAAATAGTGCATCCACCTTCAAAGCCAGAGGACATGGGAATCTGGTGCAAGAGAGAGGAACTTGTCCATTCAGAAGGGATGCAAAAATGCTGATGTACCACGTATCTGTAAAGTTTTCATGGGTCCTGGAAGGAATAGAGGATGGAAGGCCTGAAGGACAGAAGAGGAGCTCTCATCTCTTTTAAGTTGACATGATCTTTCTTTTGGCAAAAACAGACCAGAGACCCTGAACCTTCACTGGACAAAAACAAACTCCCCATCCTGCGTCTGTGGCATCTGAAGAGAGTTCCTGAGTGGGTACTAGAGGCTGAAAAGGAAGCCCTGGGTTGAGGGACAGTTGATGAATCCACCACTGAATCTCTAGTTTGAGGCATAGAAGAAGAGGAAATGAAAAGTCCAGAGGATGAGAATGTTGAATCCAGACTGACTTAAGGAACCACGGCAGCTTTTTTATATGAAACCTGGCAAGAGGAAGCATAGAAATGGTGGAAGTTGTGAATCTTAGAGCCCTCAGAAACTCCTTGGCTGTAATTGAGACCAGAGGGAGAAGGGAGTGAAAGAAAGCAATCAGAGTCAAAGCCATGGAGGAGGCAAGGAAGCCAGCACAGGAATGGTCCGGAGCTTGCACCTACAACAAATATGATCCTGAGAAGGAGTCAGGAAGGATTTTTGGAAATTCACTGTAAACCTTAGGCTTTCCAGCAGGCAAAAGAAGCACAGTGAAGATGTTGGATTAAAGTCCCTGCAGAGGAAGCCTGAATGAGTAGATCACCCACAGAAGGAAAAATCTGTATTCCCCTCATCCTGGAAAAAGCAATTACAGGAGTGAGGCATTTGGTGAAGACCCTCGTGGCAGTAGGGAGGCCAAAGGGCAAAGTAGAGAAACTGAAAATGCAAGGAAGAAACAGAGATGTAAATTTCCTGAAATGGGGATAGACAGGAATATGGACATAGGCATCCTTGACATCCAGAGACTAGGAAACCCTGAGGTAGAAGAGGAGGAAATAAGGTTTGAAGGGATAACATTCCAAAGGAAGGAACCTTCAAAAAGGTGTTGAGGTGGGTGAGATCTAGAATGGGTCTCCAGGTCCCGTCTTTCCTGGGAATAAGAAACATTCTGGAATAAAACCCCCCACACTTTTAAGGAGCAGAAACTGCATGGATGGTTCCTTCAGACAAAAGGCTCTGAAGAACATCCAGAAAAAAGGGCAGTTGTTCCTGAGGAGGTTGAGAAATGCCCAAAAAAGGGGGAAGGGATTTCCAAATCATGTAATACC